>NW_024354550.1:5618601-5726606 GCF_902729225.1 Pteropus medius
ATGTATAACATGATGAGAGTAGAATTTAAGTGTTCTCATAAAAAAAGGTAAATATGTGAGGTGATGGATGTGTTAGTTAACTTGGTGGGAATCCTTTTATATATATATGTGTATATATATATACTATAAAAGGATTCCCACCAAGTATAGTATAGTATATTATATATAATATATATATTATATATTATATATAGTATATTTATATATATAGTATATATATATAATATATATATATACTATATATATAAATATACTATATATATATATATATGGCAAATTATCATGTACCCTTTAAATATCTTACTGTTCTATTTGTCAATTATATCTCAATAAAGATAAAAAAAAAAGAGGCAGGAAGGCCTGGGTTTATATGGCATTAATTTTTTTTATCTGAAAAATAGTTCTGGTGACCTCTCTTAGTCTAGGGCAAAAATGAGAACCAAGAAGAGGAAGGAAAGGGTACAATGTAATGCAGCAACTTCCCAGTACACTTGGAAGTATATTCTGAGGAGGTATTGCAGACTAGCTCTTTACATTCTCTTTGTAAACACTGCTGGAAGAAGTAGAATTACTGGCCACACTCCCCTTTGTACTTAGAGTAACCATGGAGAGTTTCAATGTTACATCTGTTATTGACTTACTATAGCATAGCCCATAGGCTAAATCTAGCCCACAGCCTGTTTTTATAAGTAAAGGTTAATTGGAACACAGCTATATTCTTTCATTAGTTATTGTCTAGTGTTGCTCTTGCTCTAGAATAGCAGAGTTGAGTAGTTAAAGCAGATCTCATGGCCCACAAAAATGAAAGTACTATCCAGTTTGTTTCAGAAAAAAAAATTGCTTACCCTTTCTCTAAAGTACTATAGGACAGCATGGCTGGAAGATGTAGGACCAGAGTAGGAAAGTACTACTAAGGGTTCTGCGAGAGGGCAATTTCATTGTGTGGTTGTGGGTGTCTATGATTGTGGCTATAGTGATTGTAGTTAACACGTGGGAAAGGAGATTTGATTTCAGGGAATTCTCACTGGGGTCCATTGTGAGATTTGAGGACAATTCTTATGTCATTTGCTTGTGGAAAATTATTTACAAGCTTACCTTCTTTGAGAAAACCTTATTTTGATGCAGCATATTTACAATATAGGTGCCATCTGAAAGACTTTATTTAATTTCTAGGTGGAACTTTAAGCTCAGAGCAGGGGAATGTTATTAAAAGGTAGTCTTCCAGATATATTTTCTTTAAAATATCGTGTGTGTGTGCATGTGCGTGTGTATTTTAAAGGTATTTCTTAGATATTGTCTGAATAATATACATGTTTGGATCTGTATTAAAGTATATAATTTATTACATGGTATATGCTGCCTGATCATATTTAGAAGACTAAATTTTTTTCTTACTTGCATATTTCAGCCCTGACAGATCCTGAAGGATCAAATACTTTTGTCTACTTCAAAGTTTCTCTGAATGCTTACTCTTCAAATTACCGTGGTGGCTAAACTCCCTCTTTCCATTTGCTTGTCCTTTGTTTTTACACTCCTCCTGGCTGTGTAATCGCTCCTTCTCTCTCATTTATCACAGCCTTTTCTGGTCCTGACTACACTATCTCCCCATTTTTGTCATGGTGCACTGGTACATTACAAATACAATTAAACCTTTTACGATACTGCGGCTTTTGGCCAACACATCTCAGCTTCAAGGTTGAAAGATTTCTGATATTACCTCCGATATCACTTCTTTTCCATTTATCGGCAGTGTCCGGACTAATGCAGTAATGTTACATTAATTAAAGGAAGCATCTAGTAATACTGCTGTTTTTGCCAGTCTGACACTGAATCTGGAGCCTGATGCCTGCTCATGTTTTAAGGACCATTTATCACCCATGTCATCCCAAAGCAGCCAGCTGTCTGAGCCAAGCCTCATTTGCATTTCATCAACTACAGGCTCTCTTTTCCCATTTCACTCTCAAGTCTTTGTATAGCAGCTCTAATTTTTTTAAAGCACAGTTTTTAAAAAAGGAGCTTAGCTAAAATTAGTATTATACATAGAAAGATGATTTGAGTACCAGACTCCAGTCTCCATACTGATTGTGGCCAAAATAAGTACCAGAGACTGTGCATTGGATTTGCTTTCTCCTGGTGAGGTGGGGAGAGCTGTAACTACCACTCACTCCCCACCATTACAACATGAATTTCATTAATCTTTATACTCGATAGTAAACATATTTAATTTTACTTCTGATTATGAAAACAATTTTACGATAACAAAATGTATTTGATTCAAATTTATCCTTCATTTTATATTTGACCCAGGTTCTCCTCATTCTCTTCAATCCTACATTATATAACCGTCTTTACTATCAACCAAGGCTTTTAAAGACATATCTTAACAGTGGCTCACAATTTCCAAAACCAAAAGAAAATCAACTTATGAAACTCTGCTGTTTGAAACTAAATGGTAATAACTTTTGTGCTAATCTTCATACTTCAAAACCTGTATACTTAATACACGTGCTTTCCTTTTTTATATATCTTTAAATCTTTGATATACCATCTTTTTCTATTTATCCAATTCTTTACACCTCCTGTGAAAATTTAGTACTTTCCTTGCTAAGGTGAAGAAATAATTTCCCATTTTCCTGAATCATTTCATAATAAATACCTTTTCATAAAACTTATGGAGAATATGTGTGTGTGTGTGTGTGTGTGTGTGTGTGTGTGTAAAGAGAGAGAATTATGTTAACTCATTGTGCTGTGGACTTGTCCACCATCAATATTTTGCCTAAACTAAATCTTTGGAGATTATTTTTAGGGGCAATCATATTCTTTTATTTTCTTATTTCTTAACCCAGATGGTCAGCAACAGTGGACACCTGTCTCTCACTGGGACCATATGATAAAGGTCATTTAACAGCCTTCCCTGATAATGCCCTTTAGTCTCTGTAGGTTTGGTTTCAGAGTCCTTTCAGTGACCTAGAAACTTGAAAGCTCTGTATCCATAACTAATCCTTTGGGATTTCTAGTCCTCAATAGGAAGTTTTTTCAACAAGTTTCTGTCTGAAAAGAAATGGTCTTTTGGAATTCCCATTAAATTAAATAGAAAAATTAGAATTTCCTATGTATTAAATTTAGTTTACCTTCAAAGAACATTTTAAGATTAATATAAAGTTTGGCCAACCACATACCATTTAGTGCAAAAGAACAAATACTTTTTAATAAACTGTAAAAATAGGTTTTAATTTATTAGGATAAGTGTTTGTGATTTATTAATATGTATTTTATAATCTTCCTAATCTGTTCTCAGAATGCCCTGTATTTTTAAAGCAGCAAAGTGTGTTGCACTAGGAAAATTTATTTCCTAGAATTTCTTTTAATTTAACCAGGATACTATAAATTATAGCACGAATAATATGAGATTAATTTTCATTGACTTGGAAATGCCATGTTGATACTTCTATATTCACATCCATCCTTCAAATAGTAAACAGTTTTCTGTGGCTTGTGTGTTGCCATATATTCACAAAGATTTATGAGACATTAAATTTTTTTACTTTTTTTATATCTTCGTCTAATGCCTTTATCTTCTACCTGTTTCCCTTCAGATGTATGATCTAAAACCTCAATGTTTTAAGCTAATTTTTTTTCTCAGCTATGGTATATATAAATCTCTTTTCACATTACAATTTTTCCTGCCATATCCAAGATTATTAAAATATGTTCACATTTGTGTAGATGGATTGTTTCATTAATACCATTTTTGTAAATACTTTCCCTTTGATTAATTTGCTTTCATATTTTTTATAAACAATGCAAAGTTATGAATTCTGTAGGATGGAATAAGGACTTCTGGCATTAAAAATAATGAATTTAATGAAACCGACTCATTGTTTCTGAGTAAATTATTACATCCCTCTTCAGCAAAAATATAATCAAATTGCAATGGAAGATATCCATTGGTGGTGGGATTGTTTTAAACACTGATCGGGTATATGCATGGAGCCATTGTTTTAGATAACATTTTTACTTTAAAATAGATTTAGATTTACAAAATAGTTATGAACATGGCACAGATAATTTTCATATACCACACACCCAGTTTTCTCTCTTTTTATTATCTGACATTGACAAAGGTACTTAACATTTGTCACAACTAAGGGACCAATAATAATGAATTATATTAACTAAAGTCCACATTTTATTCAAATAGATTTTCCTAATTTTTACCAGATGTCATAGAATTATTTTTATGAGAAAAATTTTTATGATATATATTTACTTGTTGACAATCTCCAAAACTTAGAGGTGGAGGATGATGGGAGATTTTTCTGTCCCAACTATAATAGAAATTTATAGTTTTAAATCGTGGTATTTTTCTGACGTAAATTCATTAGCCATGTGATCTTAGTCAAGTTGCATTGCCTAAGTCTTAATCTCTTTATGTATATATTGCCTTTCTCATGGAGTAGTAGTAAGAATTCAATTAAATGTTGCAGATGAAGTTCTTAATACAGCATCTGGAATAATAAGTTCTCAAGAAATGTACTCAATAAATGTTGGCTTTTTTCACTATTATAACTAATTTTGAAGTCTGGGGAGCAAGTGTTACAGGGACAAAAAAAAAAAAAGATTCATCTGCCTGCATCTAAGCCAAATAAGAGATACTCACAAGTTTTGCAGCAAAGAAAGTAAGGTTGATTTAGAGAACTGCAAGTTCCAGAGACACAGGTGAGTTATTGCTCTCAACAACCTGGCTCTCCATATAATGTGTCTCAGTAGTACACATTATATAGGGAAAAATCAGTAGTCAAGGAAACTAAGGGAGTTGGTCATAGGTGCTACTGATTGGAGGATTGTGTTCAATAATTGATCATTGTGTCCAGTTCTGGAATCAGCCATGGTGCCATCTCATCTCGTCTCGTTGCCAGTGGGGTTGCTGTTCTGCTTCAATGGGCTCGGGGCTGAAACACACCTAGAGCCAAGAAGTTATCCATAGTATAAAGTCTAACCAAAACCTATTGTCCTCATGATTATAGACCTGAGGCTCAGTTAATCTTATATCCTAAGGCTTAATGATTAAAGGAGCATGCATACAGAGGTGGAAGAAAAGGATGAAAAAAAAAAAAAAGCAAGTGGAGTCATAGAAATGCTATCATCTGGCCAAAACTAGCTTGAATCAGAGAAGAAAAAAAAAAAAAAAAAACCTGTATTAAAGAAATGAAGTTTGCATGTAGTTACTCAAGTACCTTAAGAGTATTCAGGATGATAGAATGTTTGTGTTAATTCAGATTGATCAGTATGTTAACACAATTGATAGTCACCTCATCTCCAGGTATAGTTTGCCAGAGAAGATACCTGACTCACCAAATAGTTCATTGGATATTCAGCAGTAAAAACTAAATTAGAAAGGGAAAATCCAGGTCTAGCTGGTTTGGTTATAATTTTTTGTTTATGGTCTCTATACATATGTATATATAGGTGGTAGAATTCTTTATTTTTAGTAAAATATTAATAATATTTTGATCTTCAAAGTTTTATCATTTCGAAAACATCTGGATATTACTGTGAAATAAAAACAAAATTTTCATAAAATATGAAAAGAATATTTTTTTTTTCCAATAGATACTTTGTGATGGCAACTACTTGCATTAAGCATACAGGAAAATATATACTGGACATTCTCAAAATTTAACATGAGTGAACAAGTCCTAAAACTCTACTGTCCACAGATTTGCATCATAAGGATCAGATGAAAAGCTTTGCTTATTTATTTATTTGTTTGTTTGTTTGTTTTTGTATTTACTTATTTATTTACTTATTTATTTTTTATCAAGAGAAAATCAAATGTTTAATGAATACTCATGAAGAATTCACATCAGCATAAAAACTTCAAAGACAATGAGGCAGCATTGTTTATATAAGACATTTTTGACCAAAGGAGAAGGGGACTGATGGGGTATCTCGCTTCAGAAGTGAGAGTGGGTGATTTACAGGTAGTTGAGGAGAAGTGGAACATACACAGAATAAAAATTCTTGCTAGGCAACTGACCCAGGACCAATGTGACATAGGGGTATTTAGCTAACAGACCCATGACTGCAGCCCTCTTTTTTACTATATTAGGTAGTTAGGCATGAGTGATAGGAGTGAAGGCCCAGCTCTGTAACTATTGAAACTTCCCTTGAAGATCCTCCTTAAGGACCTTTCAGAAAAACTTCTGTTTTAGGGTTATAAATGACCCCAAATCCTAGAGCACAAAGGCCATAAAAGCTGCTTACTCAACCAGCCACAAATGCGTGTACAGAAAGTACTACTCTAACCTGCCCACAACTTCAGCCTCATTATACCATCGTTTAATACTATGTCTAAGCCTGGAAGTTCATGAATCTAATTATAACAGACTGAATTCTGGGTAAGCACACGTGCAGTAGGCAAAGTGTTATATAGCAGCCAGTTGTAGGATCATCCAGGACCCCTCAACACAGCCCACATATAAACAGAACTTTTCACTTCTGCTTGGTTACAGCTCTCCTTTCTGAAAACCTGCTCCTCCCTTGGAGTGTACTCTGTCTTATCTCTTCACTTCCCAAATTCCATAAGGCTGCAGCCTTCCTTAGCGTGGCCTATATCGCCTTCTAAAATCTACTTTCAATAAAAATTACTGTTTTCTAAATCTCACTGACCTGCAATTCTTTGCTGCATTAGCAGGGAAGAACATAGGGACACCACACAACACTATGTGACCATGAACCCCCCAGCCCATGCTGCTGTGGCGATGCTGGATTTTACATCACTCCAGCGGTAATAACTATACTTAATTTTAATTAGATTAATATCTCCTTCCTGAAATATGTTTTTCTATTTGTCTCTCTTGGGCAGGAGGGGAGAGAGTCAAAGATTCTTTCTTATTAAAAAGCTTAAAATCAATATCCAAAAAAAGCAGCTTCAGGGGGGCAAAACTTTGATTATCTTCAGTACAGTTAGCACAGGGGTACTGCTGGCTCTGCAGGAAGTTCCAGAGCCCAAAAAGGCAAAGTTATGCTCTGTAAGCAGTTTCAGAGGTCAAGCTGCAAAAATCCAAATTCTGGGCCACAAGTTACGATATTCAAGTTCTCATAAGTCTTCATTTCCCCTTTTTCATCAGACCTTGTAGAATGCAATGGTGTTGATAATCCAGTGATGAATGTCGTTCTTTCTTCTTGAGTCTCATTTTCTTTGCCAGAGTGCTATGGCTCTCTGCTTTGGGTCCATTTTGTCCCACTGAGGAGGGAAATGAGACTAAAGTTTCATTGAGATTTTAGCCCCAGTGGCCAAAGCCTGTAAAGGCTGGGTGACTGGAAGGTAAGAAGATAGAGTAGTAGAACATGGCTTTTACAAAAGCGATAGTTAAAACATGAAGGAATATATACTTATTCAGGATTACAAAAGTTAAATGAGGTATTCTGATTAATCATTTCTGTTCTATGTGCTACATAATTTTAGTCTTTACAGTTGCTTTCAAATGAGAAAAATGGTAAACCATAAGCTTAAATGCTGTAAACAAGATCAGTAAACTTATATCATGAAAATCATTTGTAATATGGATCAGAACCGATTTCTTATTTTAGAATGTAACCAGTTAAATAAGCCATGTAACAGGTCATTCTTTTTGCATTCCATAGCTATTCGGCTTGTTGAGTGACTATTTTTTTCTAATGGGATTTCTACTTCTCCAGAGGTGTTTATGCATGTACAGAAAGTAGTATAGGCAACAGCACAAATCCTAGCTTGTTTAGCTACCAGGTAGCCTGGGGCCATACAATTTTCTAAAACTACCTAAGGAAGGGAGTTAAGGATTTCTGTTGGTTTAGCTATTTGACCTATGGTAGCAGATAATTTTCTGATCATTCCTCTATTGATATGCATCCTTGCACTTGGGATAAATATACTGAAAATGCTTTGCCCTATGCCATCATTGCAGTCAGCTAGCATTTCTCTCTTGGATACAACAGTCTGTTTCTGGTCTGATTGCAAAAGACTGCTAAAATGATGTCCCTCATAAAATAATAGGTTTCTATGAACAGATAAAAGAGTAATAAATTATTCTAGTAGGCAAAGTCCTTCTGGTTTCCAGCTGTTCAGACACAGGTGTGCTCACCTTTAGTTAGGGGGGTCTAGTCATTTCCATAAAAAAATAAACATGGATGGTGAAAAGATTTGCTTTTAAAAAATCTACCTTTTTTTGAGGAAATGTAAGAGGTAAAAGAAATTTAAAAGAAATCAAGACAAAAATTTTTAAAGGTAGAGTTTTAAAAATGATATCAAATTCAAAGATGCAAATGTAGATTAGTTTAAATCCATCAAAATTTAAAAGAATAGCTATAGTTGTAACAATGAGCCAGAAAAATTGGTGTATGTTTTGTGGGAAGGGGATTAGGCAGGGATTTGATAATCATTCAGATATTTTTCTAATAGTGACTTCACAAATTGTGCATCAGAAATAAAGGTTTATAAATTAAGAAACTCAATATGCAGTTCACCCTAGGCTAAATGCTGTTCTGTTTGAGCATAGGTTTGTGCTTTGTCAATAATAATAAAGGCTGATAGAAATAATGAGAGTATATGAAACACTGTGCCAATAATGTTACTAGTAAGAGTAAAAGAAAGACCATTACTAGCAGTCAAAATCTAATGTATCAAACATTGAATAGGCTTATTCATATTTAGATTTTATAACTATACATTTATAGCTATAAAATTATTATTTAAATTTCTGAAATTAAAAATATCATTTGTTATTACAAATTCGAATTTCTCTAGCCTGTAAATTGACTTTGTACAAGTTAATTTTTTTGATTACCCAGAGTAAACTTTTTGTAAACAGAAATGAGAGTACTCTGATTAAACTGTAGTATGATATTCACCTTTTTAAAATAAGTACATCTCTTTTCTGCCCTTCCTCAGCATATTATCTTTCACCCACCGACATAAATCTCTTCCAACAACTCTCCCCAGAATACTGCATATTCAATCCATGTCCACAAACCTCAGATACAGAATGTGAAATTATTACTATTGTTTGTTCAACATCAGAAAGAATTTCAGGAGCAATGAACATCACATGGAGCTAATTATTATTTATAGGACATTAAGAAAGTTGTCAGAATTTTATCTAATTTATAAATTCATAAATATTTTGTTTATGAATATAAACAACATAGTATCACTTGGATGTATATATCTTTGGAAAAATTAAAGGATAAAATGATATAACAATAATAAGCGCACGGTCATCTTTTATTTATACTTTACAATTTTTAAAGCATTTGTCTGCTCATTATGGCAAGTGAGTATGCAGTAGCTAAGCAGTCGGGACTTTAGATGCCACGTGGACAGGAGACTCCTTTCTATACTCCATTCTACCATTAGTCCCCTTTCCCTTCCTTCAATACTTAGAAATACCAATTTTGGATTCCAAATCACAGAGAAGTTTTATTCATATATAGTCGTAGCTGAAAAAGAATTGTACTATGTAAATTTGTTGAAGTTGTGGAAGAATAGACACAGTATCATTAACATTGACTACCATAGTGTACATGGGACTGGAAGAGGCAGAAGATGAGGAAAAATATTATTTTTCTCTTTGTACAACTTTACATTATGTGTGCTAATACAAGGCTCATGTGTTATTTGTAATTAAAAACCAAAAAGACAAACTCATGCATTTAATGTACAGCAAAGAAAATATAAAATCACAAATGCAAACATTTTTTTAACTCCTCAGATTATTGATCCTGATAAAAGTCAAACCATTCAGAACTTGCATGGAGATATTTAAACAAAAAAGAAAGGCATTTTTCTTTATTACTTAATCATTGTTGATAGATTTAAAATATCTAATTTATAGCTCCTGAATTAAATCTGATCTTTTCTTGGAGAGTAGTGAGGAATGATGAGGGTAGATTGGGAACAGAGTGTGTTTTGAAAGATATAAAATTTAGAGAAGCTTAATTTAAAAGCTCCTTGTGTGTCAAATAGCTATTAAAAGTATTTTTTCTTTTTTTTATTTTAATATAAGTGAATCTGAACTAGCATATGGACTAAGTTTCTTTTAACTTGCACATGGGTTGAAAATGTAGGGGAAAAAGATCACTTGACAAATATGTTTTGGTTTTGAAAACTTCCAAATGTTTAAGAAGTAGTTTTTAAATCAACCATATCCATATGCATCTAGATTTTGTCATCCTCACTGTTAAAGAATGAAACAAACTAGAAAAGGGGAAAATGGTTAGAGATGTGATACGTATGCTGTAAAACTAAAAATAAGTTGATACTCCAAGGAACTGGTTTAAAAAATAAATTCGGCCCTTATGGCAATTTTACCAAAAGCATCTAACGCTTTTATTCATAGTAATTTAAGATCATGGATGATATTAATCTGTTATAAACTGATCCTCTGACCATTTCCAGAAATGGAAAGTGTAGAAATAGAAAATGTGCATAATATTGCTGTTTTATTTTGTTCCAAGTCCTGTTACTATCTGTGGAAAGCAATGTTGCAAGGGAATGAATATTTAGATGAATTATGACATGAAATATTTTCATTTCTTTATGCATGGATAAATTGATAGTAACCGAATATTTTTGGCATATGGCTTCCAGACATACAGAAGTGTACCTCATAATATCTAAAAATGAAAAATATGTATATGTACAACTTTTAAAAATGTAAAAACATTGTTTTGTCACACAGTTATTTCAAAATGTTACTTTAAAAATAAGAAGTTATAGTTTTAATTTAAAATTTTAAAATAAAAAGCTCTATTTGGGCAATTAGTTACCAATTGTTTTTCCAAAGAACAGATAAAATATATTTTGTTTTTATTTTTACTTTAGATGAATTTATATATGTAAATGCAAAACAAATCAAAAGTGCTACAAACAAAACAAGGGTAATGTCAATGATTCCCAAACATCGACTAATATTCAGTAAACTCTAACACATGCATTTGGTGTTAGATAAACATCCCATTTTTCTACCTTTTTAATTTTGTTGGTTTCTTTCATTTTCACTACCTAGACTAAATAACAGATAAGTATGACCAAATACATTTGGTTTCTCATTCATCTCAGTACATTTTTTGCCATTTTAATTATGTAGAATTTGTAGAGACCAGTGAATATGGATACTATACCAATACTTATGTATATTTGAAAAATACAAGATTATCCCCTTTTACTCATGCAACATCAAACATACTATCAGGTAAGTTTGATGAAGAAGGTAATATTTTAGCCTAAGAATGAGAATTTTGTAAGGAAATATATTTTACAATATCAAGTATTTGGACCTCCTACATACTCATATGTTTATTATTGCTGTATCTTTTTTGCCCTTTCTTCTTTTGAGAGAGTAAATAAATTTTTTTTCTTCACATTTATTCATCATATCTTCTTTTGCAGGACCACTTACAAATAAATTTCTTGGAATATATTAAAAGAAAGATATACACAGTCACAAACAAAATATAGGTAAGTGGCTAGGAGTGTAAAAAATTAAATGTAGTCCAAGTTGAACTACATACTTCAATTCAAGGAGTCTAAGGTAATGTTTTTAGATAAACTCACTTTTGATAGACATGTGATTAAATGATGTATTCCCTTTATCTTTTTTTAAAGTAATATATACATGTATCTATCTTTGGAATAGATTTCTGTTGGAGTTTGGGGGAGGTGGATTGAGTTGAATAGAAGTATAAATTTCTTAAAAAATATCTTGACTTCTGTCACATTTATTTATATTTTCAAATTTTATTTATTCTACAAATGGATATTGAGCACCTCTTATGTACTAGATAGTATTCTATGAAATTGGATATATGAGTTAACAAAACAAATAAAATTTGCCTTCATGAGATGTGACACTATCACTCAAACCTAATTTTTCTTTTCCATATCCTTATCTCTTCTATTACCTTCCCCCCATCCCCATACCCCTTGAGCTTCTTAGGTTTCCTAAATGGTAAATTTGCTTCTAATGTTGTCTTTTCCACTTGAACCCAAATATCATTACTTTTACTGTCCTAAAGTGTGACTCTCCACTTAAAACTTCAGTAGTTTATATCTACATGCAAATTTTGAAATAAGTTCTTATACTATATTTTAAAGCCTCCGGTATTCTCAATATAATCACTAATAAACTTACTTTTCTCAACTCACGTTCTACTATATCCCACTCTCTTTCACACCTCCACCTTATTTCCAGCCACACTGCATAAGGCTGGAATCTCTATGAACACAGGACTTACATTTGTCAGTTTCTATCCTATGTAGGGTGGGCTTGGTACAGTCCTAGTATGTAGGCAGTTTTTCTGTTATCTATTGATCTTGTGACATATTACCTCCAAATTTAGTGACTTGAAACAACAATACTTTATTTTGCTTATGAATCTTCGTTTATGAGAAGATAGGAATTGATGGGGATGATTCATCTTTGCTCCATGTGGCATCAGCTGATGCAGTTTGACTGTGGCTAAAGGATACATGTCAAAGACAGCTTACTCATATGGCTTGTAAGTGGGTGCTGGCTATTGGCTTGATGGTCAGCTGGGGTTATTGTGCCTTGATTCTTCTCCACAGAAGTCTCTTCACATTGTTACTTGGGCTTCCTTATAGCATGAGAGCTGGGTTCCAAGAGCATGTATTCCAAGATACAAAATATAGAAGGTGCCAGTCTCTTAAGGTGTAGGCCCAGAAACTACCACAACATAATTTTGGCTATATTCTGTTAATCAAAGCAGAACACTCCTAGACTCAAGGGAAAAAGTATTAAAGATTTATTCTGGGACAAAGATGCTTAAAAATTATAAAGTGAATGATTATTTAATGTGTCCAAATATTCTTTTCATTTTTCACATCCTTGTGCCTCCACTCCTCTACTCCTTCTTCAAGGGAAGATTGTATATCTTTCTTAATTCTTCAAGGAATGCCTTTCTACCAACTCTGCATACCAACACATTATGTACTACAACCATAAATGTGGTTGTGTTCCCTTTTCCTTATTTTCTTAGTGTGTGTGTGTGTGTGTGTGTGTGTGTGTGTGATTACTTTATTATCACTAATCACAATATGCTTTGGTCATTTATTGAGTATGTGACCGCCTCTTTCATTAGACTTTGAACTTCCTGAGGTTAGGAACTATGTTTTATTCTGTAGGTATGCCTAAATCAATGGGAAGATGGAGCTTCTCCAAACAGAATATAGAGAAATAGAGTGAGTCTATATATAACATACACAATTGCATTTTTTGCTGAGAATAGAATTTCTACCGTTTATAAAAGGTGAATTGGTCAGGCAAATTCTAAAGATTAAAAAGTGAATTACCAATATTTTAGAAAATATGAGATAAGAGTAAGCTTTTCAAAAAAATATTTAATGGTTTTTAATACTTTTCCCCAGAATCTAGTGTTTTCTAATTCTTCTGAAGTGGAAGTAAATATGAAGACTTTGGAAAATTTCTCATGCTTTCCTTCACTCCATTGATGTAATGTTTAAAAAATTACCTCTGGGGAATGGACTATCCCAAGCCATGAACTCAAATGCTTTCCTAGAGCAGTTGATCAAATCCCATTTTTCTCAGGCGAAGAAAGATCTATCACATGGTAAATGGCCAAGGTGACTTTTAACATGTAAGGAGGCAATTTCCAAGAGTTACCTGGAACAATCAACCACATATAGACTGTCAGTCCCTCACTTTTATTACACAAGTTACTGGAATAGGAGAATCTAAATCCCGTAACTAGAGGAGCTAGGGATAAGGGGTGGAGATTAGGTTAGATTATGATAGGCACAGAAATGTGGACCAGAATGAAACAGAAATAATTATTCTATTCCTAACTTAAATTTGAAGGTGTTTTCTTTGCAAAATTGAGGTAGGGTTTTCACTGAAAATAAAATATCTTAGTTGCAGGTAAAATGCATTAATTAAAAAAATATTTAAAAACTACTAGTCATTCTTTTTAATTCTATCATCTATCTATCTATCTATCTATCTATCTATCTATCTATCTATCATCAATCTATCATCTATCTATTCTCATCTATGTCTGTATTTATTTTTAAATAGAAAAGAAAGTGAAAATAAGAAAATCGTTACTTCTTAAAATCTGCTGACTTAGTGGACATACTGCAACAAATAGTCTATGAAATGAGAACCTTTGCACAATCCAGTGAGCTTTACAGACCAAGATTTACATTTTGCTCTGCAATTCTGCACTTTATATGTGAGAATTCTGTGTTTCACAATAACAGAAAAAAAAATCTAATTGTGTTATTTACATTTCTAATTTTTCGGTCCTTATTGTACAGAAAGTATATTAATGTAAGGTTTGAAAAATTGTCCCTGAATTTCCTCTGGATGTTCTGGATGTAGCACAAACAATGTTTAAAAACACATATGCTTAAGCATAGCAAATGAAACCATGAGATGACTGGTTAATTGCAGTTGAAATTGGACACTCATGTCTTTTACTGAAAGAGCAAGTGACTAATTGCTTTGTGAACGCTCTAAGAGAATAAGTTATTACTCAATTATGGAGTAACATAGATTTCGCGGGCATGCAGAGGCTTACGTGGGAAAGAAAAACCATGATATAAATACATATATTTCCTAGCTCTGTAAACTCAGATGACCTGGAAACAGTAATAATCCAAAGGAGATGACAGAAGTGTGGAAATGATACCAAGGCAAGACAGGGGAAATACAAGATGAACCTGGAATATGCTACTATGTCAGACACAGTGAATATCAAAATAAATAATGATATAATAGATTATGGGCCAATGAATACATTAGGAAATCATAAATCCATAGTGATAGATTAAATAAATGAACTAATTGAAACTTTGATGAAGACTGTGACTGACCTTTACAGTTTTTCAGTACCATCTTCCCCTACCTTCAAATTCTTACCAGTCAGAAATGGAAGATTTGTAATTTTACAATGGAGAAGCTGGAAGATGTCATCTTAAAAAAATAATCAAAGTTTATCATCAACAACAATGGTACAAATTGAAACCATGTGACACTTGATGAAATGCAATGAGAAAATAGAATCACTTCTGTGATATTTCTGCTAAAGATGCACAACCTGATTCTAATAACGAAGAAATATTCAATAAACTCACAAGAGAGACATTCTGGAAGAAAAAAAAAGAAAACACTTCAAAGATATCAAGGTCAAAAAACCAATAAAAGTGGAAGATTTGTTCTGGAGAAAACAAGACATGACAATTAAATTCAGTGCCTGGTTCTGAAATAGTTTTTTTGCAATACATTTTTAGTATGATAGATTAAGAAAACTAATGTTTTTTTTTCTACTGTACTTTTAATTTTTCTGTACATTGAAATTATTTTGAGAATTTCTCTTCTCGCCATTAATAATTGTCATTTCTTTTACTACACCTTAACATCTAAAATGGATCAGTGTTTTTTAAAGAATTTTGGCTTGTCACCTAAACACATTAAATATTTTAAGAGACAGTAAAATAACTCAATAATTTCTTCTTTGCCCTATTTTATTATAGAGAATGGAAATAGAATTTTTGTTAGAAGATGTAGAACTCCTTTGGGTTAAAGTCTTACAATTTAGTTTTTTCATTTTTTAGAAATGACTTTCCTTGACTCTAAAATTTAAAAATTATTAATTTTAATTTTGGTTAAGTAATTAAGATTATTATTTTATTAAAATTTTGTTATATGTGTATAAAAGTCCACCATTCATTCTTTTATGATTTGAGAAATATCGATTGATCTACTTTTTTGCCCCCAGGCATAGGGGATGTAGCACAAACAAAACTGATGCAAAATCTTTGACTTCATGAAGCTCATGTGCATTAGGGAAGATAATAAACAAATATGTAAATTATGTTATATTTTTCAGATATATGCTCAGTGGAGAAAATTAAAACAGAGAATGGGAAAGGGAATTGTAGGGGCCTATAAAACTGTAAATGATATGGTCAGGAAAGACATAGTTGAAAGGGCCTAAAGAGGGAGAAGAACTGTGCTATGCATGTGCTTGGGCTCCAAGTGCAAATGTAAGTAATGGTTTTTTTTGTTTGTTTGTTTTAGTTAACGTGATATGGTTTAGTATGTTTCTGGGTTAGGTGAATTTTTCAATGTTGAAAAGAGCTGATTGGATTTCTCCATGTTTAACAAGGAAACAAATATCTGCTTATGGGGCTGAATGCCATTTTGAAAAAAATAATACTTGGGAAAAAAATCTCTATTTGGGTACAATATATGTAAAGAATCCTGTGTAAGACATAAACATATGCAAAAGTCCAAGGAAAAGTTGCATAGGGGATCAGCATTTTAAAAATAAGGGAAAGTCTGAGAAAAACAAAAGGAAGAAACAAAGGAAAGAGGAGAAAAAGAAAGAGAGAGAGAGAGAAAAGAGCCAAAGGGCAGGTAAGGGAAGAACGAATAGATTATAAATCAAAGGGGGAAAAAAAAAACATCTAGGGCAGGGTAGGAAAACTTTTCTCTAAAGGGCTGGATAGTATATATTTCAGGATCAATGGGCCAAAAAGGAGCTCCATCACAAACACTCAGCTCTGACTTTGCAGTGTGAAAGCAGCCACTGGAAAACACAAATGAAAGAGTATACCTGTGTTCCAATAAAACTTTATTTATCAACACTAATATTTAAATTTCTTACATCACAAAATGTGTCACAAAATATTTTATTTTTTCCATTTTTTTTCAACCATTATTATGAGCTCTACAAAAAAAGAGAGTTGGACTTGGCCTTTATGCCATAGTTTGCTGAGTCTTGACCTATAATTACAAGACAAATTATGTCAGTCAGTATGGTGTAATGAAAGGTGGAAAGGAATTGGATCGAGTACCTGGGCTCTTATTCTGGCTTGATGACTTGTTAGTTCTTTAACTCTGAGCAAGATTTCATCTCTAAATTTTTATGTTTTAACCAATAAATCAAGAGTATTGAAATAAATGAATATCAAATTTTTCTCTTGCAATAAATATTGCTTTATCACTTTCAGAACTAAAAATGAATATCTATAAAGAAAATAACATTTAATTTCAACTAAGGTTAGTCTTTTTCAGTTCTATTCTTTGCAAAAATTCCTTCTTAAGACAAAAATATTTTTTACCTCTTGTGTGTATAAGTCAGTCCTTTAGGAAATTGATGTCACCATGATTTCAATGATATCTTGCTGGAAAAATCCCTGAAATGGCCATTCTCACGTGTTTTGAGCAAGGCCACAATATGACCGGGCAAGATCAGTAGGTTTTTTTTTTCCCCCCCTAAATAAAAGCCAACCTTAAGTAGTGGGTGAAAATTCTTATGCATAAAAGTTTATCTCATGCATTTCAGTTTAGATTTCTCTGAGAGTCCATGTACATTAAGGTTTGGTTTCCTAAAAGTGAACATATGCTTCTTGTTGAAACAGCTCTCTCTGTACTGTTTCAGGGCAACAAGGGTTTAGATTCTGCTTTCCTATTTAACTATTTTTCAGAGTGATTTCAAATTTATATGTTTAGCAAAAATTATGCAAAGGTATTTGTCTTTTCTCTCTCAGAAATAATGTCTATAAAGTTTAATATAATTTAAAATGTTAATTCTATAAAATACGTGGCATTTTTGAATAGCAAACCAAAATATATTAAATTGATTTAGACTATGTTTCTAAAGATGACCCCAGTAACATTTCCCATTCTAATCCCACATCAAGATTTGGAACATATTTTCTCCTCCCCTTGAATCTCCCCTGGTGAATTGATGTAGGCCAATAGAATTCAATAGAAATGACACTATGTAGACTTTGAGGCCAAGCCTTATCTGCAGCTTCCAATTCCTTTCTGTTGGGGTTCTTAGATGCCAGGCAAAATGATCCACCTACCTTACTGGAAAGACAACATGGAGAGAGAGAGAGAGATGGCCAGGCAGCTCTGAGCTGTTCCAGCCATTCAAACTAAGATAACATACAAGTAAATAAATTCTTCATGGACATTTCATTTCCTGCTAACCCAATGCCTCAACTGAACCCAGTTTCTAGCTGATAATATTGCTGAATACAGCCAAATGAGTAACCCCACCAATTCCATTAGAAAAGAAGAAATTTACAGTCAAACACACCACTGCTGAACTCCTGGCCTAGAGTCTTGAGCAAATAAAACATTTATTTTAAACCACTAAGTGTTAGGGTAGTTCAATGAGCAGTGATAAATAACAAAAACAAACTTTACCATAATTAAATTTCATAATGATCAATTATACTACAGCCATACTTTAAGTGACTATACACAGCTTATCATCAACTAAGTGCTTCGCAGTAAAACATGCTGAAAAATATAATATTTACAGTATATATCTTCCTTATTTTAAAGAGTCACTGCTCTTTAGGCAATATTTCTTGCTGGTTAATATAATTAATTCAAAATGAAAAATAACTAATAATAAAGTAGCACATATAAAATTTTAAATTATCTACAGTAAATTTACCATAATTTAATTATGGTTTATTATTATTTGATTTAGGCATTTGATTATAATGCCAATAAAAATGCAATTACATTGTGGAATATAGTGTTCATTCTCTAAATAAATGTATTTTTAAAATAACTACTAAATCAGAGAAAGATGAAGATTTATTTAATTCATGTTATTGAAATTAAAATAACTTTTCTTAATGTGGGGGTAAAATTTCACTATATAAAACTTTATTTGTAATGGCATAAACATCTGAATTTAATTTTAATCATAACTTATTTGAAGTTGGTCTAATGTTTTCTTGATGCTTCCTCTTCCAGACAAAAAATATGGAGTAACTACTTAAATGGTGACATAAACTGATGTTAATAAATTAGTACATTCATACAAGGACTCCCAAATTTACTGCTAAAAGCACACCATTATATGCAGCATAATGTAGTTTAAAAGGCACAATAATAAGTGCCTGTATTCAAATTCATTTCTGTGCCCTTTGTGTTCTTATCTTCCCCAGCCCAGCAGACAATCTGCCTTTCACTAACCTTTGGCACTTTACCATTAGCAATAAATTGTGTGCTCCTTCATAGTCCCTAAGCTTCCTTAATTAGCATCACCTGTAATATGTTCCATTTGAAGCTGTCCCATCAGTGGCATACACCTGCTTTGGGGCCTGCAGGTAGAATAAGGCTCAGTATCTCAGGGCTCTGGAGAGTCCATCTGTATGCCTTAAAGCAATAACTAAATACCTATCATCTTCAGCAAACTTACTGTAGCTTGTAATTCGGATAATTGTGCCTAAGTGATGTAGAAGTAAAGTGATAAACAAGAATTTGCACAGATCTATAATACAGTGGCCCGACAAATTAAGTAAAACATTTTTCCTCCTTTTTTAAAATGAAAGATATTTGTTTTCACTCAGAAAATTAAGTATTTTTTTTTTACTCTTTTTAAGAGGAAGTATATTTGTTTTTAATTTAGATTTTTCTCTAAACCTTTCCTCATAAGCCGTGGAAATTGCACTTTTTTTTTTTTTTTTTTTTTTTTGGTCATAATGTATTTTTAAGCACAAATTCGAAGTAAAGTTTCAAAAACTTTCAAGGTCATGTTTTTCCTTAAAATACTTGAACGGTATAAAGAATTTCACCTATATGTTACAAGGGTAAAATAAACACATTTAAACATTTAAAATAAATAAATAAAATATATATACACCCACACATGTATATAGATAGAAATGAATCATAAAAAATGTAATGAATGTCTTTTACTGAACAATGGATGAAATGTAGGTAGATAAACAAAAGAAATTTTGAAAGGCTTAATCTATGTTCTCGTGATCTCATACTTTTTTTTATCATATCTTTTTCTTTGCCAAGAAGAATTGGCTGTGACACTTAATGGGTATATTTTGTTGAGGCTAAGTTCTTTTAATGTCAAGATATTATATCTCCTACATACCGAAGAGAAATGGTGCCAAGATTTCTAACAAGTAGGTACATATTCTTTTTTAAACAGAAAGGCACTAAAAAAAGGTCGGTGTTAGTAGATTGATGTGTTGAAAGATATAATGTGTTGAAAGAGTCAGTTCTGAATCTATTGGACTAAAGACTGTTTTTGAGGGGAAAAAAAGCCTACAGATTAATACTCATGCTAAAAACAAAAGTCCAGTCTTTTTTTTCCCCAATTTATAATAACATCTGTATTGCCTATAATAATTTGACTATAAGAGTGGACAGAAGTATTGCCTCAATTATGTAAGGTTTTACTAAGCAGACTTAGAATATCACAGTCTATTTCACCTTATATATTTTTAAGTAAAAGTAAAAAGAATACAATTTTCACGTTCATTGACTTCCATTTCTAATGATTCATATGTATAAAAAAGGAATAGCCACCATAATTTAAAAGTTATTAAGTTTTGATTTCCTATTCCATGTTCAGAATGGGAAACTGAGATCCTGAAAGTGAATTGTCCAGTGTTATTCTATTTTAGTGACTAAACTCTGGTCCCTGATTCTCAGTCTAGTGCTATTTCCACCACAATATGCCAACTTTCTTCAAAGACTTCAAGTTCCTTTATGTCAAACGAAAAGAGCCAGGTGGATTTTAATAACTATTAGTCTAAATTAAAACTCAAAACTGCATATACTTTTACAAATGTAATGAATATTTCTTTAGAAAGTGGGCAAGAAATTACCCAGAGTTCTAGATTATAAAGCTTAGTCCGTTCAGTCATGGTTATAAAGGAGTTAGTTCCTTCAACATATATCATTTTAGTCACTAGTGGTCATAACCTATTTAGAAGTTTTTCAGATAAAGAAATAGACTGCTTAGATAAGGTATTAACTCTATAAAACAGCAAAAGAAAACAAAAATAGAACATAAAAACAGAGAGAAGCTTGCACAAGTTGTAACATTGCACTGTATCAGAATACCAACAATAATGATTAAAATATGTGATCAATCGAAGATTCTTGTTTGTATTTATGGGTAAAACATTGAAGCAGCATTTTTTCAAAATGTGCTTTGCATAATGTCAGTTCCTCAGTATAGTAGTAGATTTTAAGTAAACAAAAGTATTTAAATTCAAATATACTTCAGAAAAACTGCATATAATATCCCTTTCTCCATACTTACAGCATATATGAGCAAATTAAAGGCTCTGTGAAGGTGTAGAATAAAAATATCTAAACTTGGTTTTACCAGGTATTTCCAAAACTTACTTTACTATAGAACCTCTTTTTTAACAAATAGCAGCCTTTTATAGAACACAACAGAAAACATTGATGTAACATGTAACATGCTTTGAGAATCAGAAGCAAAGAAACTCTGTTATCCATTTTCATTCAGAAGTGTTGTTTCAAATCTCTTTCTTGAGAAGAAAAGATACACAAATTAATTTTATGATGAACATCTCTCAGTTTTACTTCTTCTTTTCTGAGACCCTCCCCAAATTAAAAATGCACAAAAAATTAAAAAAAAAAACCATTAAATGTAGCTACTACAATAGGTAAAAGATGAAACCGACATGTTGGGTTCATTTGTTTATAAAGGTCACTGAATCCATCATGAGGACAAATCACTTTAAGTAGATTGTATTACTCCCCATCCCTAACACACACACACACACACACACACACACACACACACACACACACACACAGTTTTTATGGCTATATAAATTAAATGTGGCCAAACTGTATGAAGCTGAATGCCTGTTAGGCTACTTATGACTTTTCATTTTTTGTCCCTGCTCCATTTGTACGGAAGTAGAAGAGCGGGTTCCCTGCATAAAAGTTAAAAACAAATAAATCCCAAAACAGAGTCCCCTGTGGAACAGAAGTTTTTAAATGAAAAAGATAAAAAAGAACCTGGGAAAAAGGACCTGTAAATGATTTATAAGAGCTGGTCAAGGAATTGCTCTTGCTAGTTGCTAGTAACTCAGATATATTGCCAATAATCACTCATGCCTTGCTGATATGAGACCTGAGCTACAGGTGTTATCAGGACATAAGCATTTAGCCTTATTCTGTATAGAGCAAATTTCTGTTAGATTATGTGAGATGTGCAAAGTATGGTTAGTTAGAATTCTTCTTTCCTGTGTAAGCTGCACAGGACAAGGGTGGGAGTGAATATATCTGCCTGTGTAATCTGGAGATTCAAGACTTCTTTTGTTAACCTATGGCAGAATGGACAGAGAGCTAATATTTGCTGGGTATTGTTTCACATCCTAATTTTTCAGTTCAAATTTAATATTGACTTATAAAGAGATATGGAGTAATCCTAAGCAAATATTACCAGTTTAGAATTACTTTGTTATTGAATTATAATTTCGAGGTAAACAAACCTCGGTGATAAAACCATAAATGGTTTCTCCCATCCTCAAATGTGTGTGTGTGTATGTGTGTGTGTGTGTGTGAATTTAAATTTTCAACAATTCACTGGCAGAGAGCTGAGCTTTGTTTAATGCAAAATGTGATCATGTGAAAAATATGGGCATTGAAGTGGAAAATATTTTTACATTCTTCTATGCCAGTATTGCCCTTTTCTGTCAAGTTGCACATGCATGTGTCCACAATGGGAGCAATATTTACAAGCTGCATTTTACATAATTCCTGGGAATGACTACCTACTCTTCCACTAAAGAGAATTCCCTTGGCACCTCTGCTTGCCATTCCACCCTGCTGGTTCGTTTGTTCTATTCTATATCCTGCAGAGTGATACATTGCAGCATCTTTCCCTGTTGTAGCTGAAGTGGAGTCATCCATCATCCCAATCACTGGAACTGAGGACCTTATGGACTGGGAGTAAATTATGAAGCTATGAGAAAGGTGATCATTTTTTGCAGAAACAGCTATTTTATGTTCCTGTTCTCTTTACTTTTCTTCCTTTTTTTTGTTTGAGATAATGAAAGAGTAAAATCCACAGGACCAGTTTTTGTTCTTTGGATTCACACTGAAGGAAGAAAACACAATCAATAAAAATGCACTTAACAAGCCTAAGATTGACTGGTCTTTTTCTTGTTTATTTCGAATTTCAGATTAACACCCCTGCTGCTAATGCCATGTAGCTGTGGATTTCCCAGATTTAAGTGTGTTATAAATGCATAAACTTCACCACGTGGGATGATTTAAACTAACCGATTTGAGATCCTGTCTGGGCACTACAAGGGGAAAGTTGTCCATTACCTTAGCAAATTTTAGTCGTGTTGAGTTAAACTACTTAAGTTATTCCTCTACTACCCTCTCATCCCTCCCCTTCTCCTGCAAGTAGAAGCATCAGTTAATGTCTGAAAACTTGCCCTTTTACTTCATGTAATTAACATGTTTTTGTTGTATCCTAGTGAATTTAGAATCAAATTAACATTCAAAATTAGAGAAATATGATTAGGTAATTATTATAAAAGTGAATTACTTCCAAAATATTAAGGAAAATTAAAATCGAAGATAATTATTAAATATTAAAATTGAAATAGTTCTAATACATGACTAATTTGAATATTTGTTCTTCCTCCAGTTATTCTATAGTTATACTATTTGATTTTATAAAATCTACTAGTACTGATTTGCTTTAATTTATCTTTATTACATACACATTGACTATTTTCTAATAGAAGTGTGCTATAATGTTATCATGGACACTTACTATTCTTTAATAAAACTTTAAAATCTAAGAAGTGATTACTTAATTTACCAAGGAGAAGTAAACAGCCCCACTCTGTAAACTAATTTTCTTTAATAAAAACATTGTGGTGGCATTTTAATACGATTGCTTTGAAATGGCTTATACAGTGAAACATATCACATGTAAATCAACAGCACACTAAATGTAACCTAAATTAATATTTTAAATTTAGATATTTTTTATGGACAATAAGACATTAAAAGAAGCATTCTAATTAAAAATCAAAAGCTAGGAATAAACTAAACCTAGTCTATATCTGGTTGCTATATATGAGATATAAATATTTTAAAACAAATATTTAATTAAATACTTTTAAAACAAATATTTACCTTTTATTTAGAATGACCACACACATAACTTTTTGTACTATAGCTACTGAATGTTTATGCAAAATGCCAACAGATACAATAGTAATAAGGTCTAATGGAAATAAAAGTTGGAAAAAAAATGAAATTTCTTTGTACAGGCAAAAAATTCTTTTTTATATGAAGTGTAGCAAAGAAAACTAATCTCATCATGTTTAAACGCAAATTTTATTGAGACAAATCCAAGACAATGAAAGGCAGGCATAGTAGTTTCTTTTTATTTGAAACTACTTTATTGACTTCCGCTGCTGTTTTCTTAATGAATCGTCTCTCGTACTTTATCAACAATAGCTTAAGACCAATCTTTCACTAAGAATGAGAAAGTTTACTAACCTAGTGAACACTTTCTTTCTTTTCTTGAAAATTTAGTAAAATAATAAAAAAAAGACCTGTATAAAAAGTTATATTTGTATATTTTTAGTTAAAAAATAAAGACTTGAGTGTTTTACAGGAATTACAGGAACACTAACTTAGTATAGTTCGTTTCTGAAGCACTATTAAATGTTGTATCCATAATTTTCAGTTGGGTGGAGAAGGCTGTTCATCCAAGGGGAGTCTGGAAAGGGTGCTTTTAAAAATTTGCACAATGAGCCAAATTCAGGGCTAGATGGACAAGGTTCTAGAATTTCACACATCCTTGTAATAAAATATTGTGACTCTAATTTCAAAGATAGATTTATGAGCTTGTATATAACCTAGGTTGCTCAAATTTCACATGAATATCCAAAAACCAGATTAAATTCGTATGGTTTTCTGTATTGGATGAAAAACAGCTTTAGATGTACCATCTTCTAGTATCTGCTTTTACTAAAAGCTAAATCACATAATCCATAGTTAGTGGTCTCTGATGCTTAGAAAGTGTCTTTACTGTTCTTTGTAAGACAGTTTCCAAGTCTGTGGTATAATTTAAAAACAGTTTAAGTAATTGACAGAGCAAGCGATTCCCTTGTCATATCTTTAACAGTCATTTGACTGATAAGTACTGTATAATGAGTAAACTCTTCTGGTAAAGCATTAATCGGCTGCATAAAGAATTAATAAAATTGATTGTGGAACTAGTCGGAGCAAGGGAGGTAAGTTAGTCTAATTCTTGGCACACATAAATTTCAAATACATAGGATTCAAAGAATTGCACTTTAATCAGATAGTATAATCTTATTAACTATTGTTAGTTTTGAGCCTAATCATTAATTTATAAAGTAATTTTCACATGTAAACTAAAATAGCTAACTTAAAAGCTATAGAAATATGACAGAAAATAATGTAATGTTCATATCAGAAGCAAACAAACACAAAAGTACTGTTGTTCAACATTGACTTAATATTTCGTGCTCAAAATTCAGAAGTTTAACTTAGTAGGATTCTGTGTTCAATATCTTTAAAAGGTAAATACAATTGTTTTGATATAAATCACAAAAGTATACATGGCTCTTCTTTCATCAACCCACTTGAAATTGTCTTCACAAAAATAGCCTTCCGCTATTACAAAACTTGATTTTACATTCCCAAGAGGAACCCCATTTTCTATCTGAAGAGTGTCAGGATTATTATTTCATAGAAAGGCAATCACTATGGTGCCTTTAGCACCTGTGACTGATTTTCTCTGTTTACACGTCTCTACATATTGTTAAGCCTTCCCTTGTGTCAGAAAAGGCATATGGCATTAGTAGTGAATTAAAGATCTTCCATTTTCTCCAAAGGTAGATATCTTTAAGGGCCTATATTTATCATATAGAAAATGTATGATTATTCATCTTTAAAGTTTGTTGTGTAATTTACCTAAGGTTGTTTTTCAAAATTAAAACACTGAAATAGATAAAACTTAAGCTAAGAAATAAAACTAACTTTTATATAACTGTACAACAAAGAATTTCCACCTTTCATTAGTTGAAATGAAGTTCAATAAAACATAATTTATCAAACACAGTCTACTCTGCTCATTTTTTGCATTTGATATTGTCACCAAATACATAATAATAATTAAAAAAAACAAAACAGAATGGCATTTGTGCTGAACTCCTGGATAATGATAAAATGGTCAGCTGTTTTTTTTTCTGTTTGTAACAGAACAGGCTAGAAAGCATACTGAGAATAACCAAAGAATAAAAGTAAATTTCAGAGTTCAGGTAAAAATAATAAAATCAGCAACCATGAAGAAATCAAGAGAAGAACAATCTAGTTATGAGTCAAGATATGGGTAAAGCAACCATTAAAATGTAAGTTCTGTGAAGGCAGGGATTTTTGTTCTGTTCACTGTCACAGTAGAACAGAATAGGCATCCAATAGACATTTATTTAATGAAGGGATAAATCATTACTATGTACAACACAAGAGCAAACAAAAGACAGAGCAGCTAGTAATATAGAAGATGAGATAAAAGTACAAAGGCTAGAAACTAGAAATCAAACTTATCAGTGAAATATAAACCACACGGACATATGAATAGGAATCAGGAAAATCTCAAAATATGAGAGCAAGGCAGACAGTAAGGAACTTTATAACAAAGCTGACTTTTTTTGAGCATATATTATGTTACAAGTATTGCATTAAATTTTACCTCTCTTTGCTCCTCATGTTATTCAATTATTATATTGAAGAAAAGAAAATGTCACAAGTGTTTTATCTTTTTCAAGTTTTCAATTTTAGAAAATAGTAGACATTGCATTGCAATCCAGAGTTTCTGCCCCTAAACACTTTGATGTACTTCCTTCCCTTTGGATTCCCTGGAGATAATAAATATTAAATAGGGCCTGGCAAAAGCAAGCAGAGCAAAACTAGGAAATAATTTGATTTTAAGCCAAACATCTAGGCCAGCCAGGAAAATTAGTAAATTAGATCACCATTTGGGTAGACAGCAACCCTGAAGCTTAGTTTACCCAGAGCTTCGCGTTGGAATGACATGTTGGAATCACATAGCAAGATATGGGCAGGTTAGATAGCACATTTTTGCCATTCATGGCATGCCTTATCCATTTTAGTTTTCCTAGTCGAATAATTTCCAACTTTTTTTAAACATCAAAATATTTTATAAATTGCCAAAAATTAGTATTTATATTTTAGTACCTGATCTGCTTATTGGTGTAATATGTATATCGAAAGACTTCTAAAAATAGAGTAATGTTTTTCTATGTATTTGCACTGTAAACTGTATAAGAGCATCTCATAATTTGAAAAACAGAAAGCCATACATTTAAGCCATATTTTTTATTTAATAAATAGGCATACTATTGTGAATTTAGATTGTTGACTCATTGGATAAAATCAGATGGTTACAAAAGTTTAACCTGAAGAGTAGATTTTAAGTTATATTACGGTCATTACCATTTATTAAGTTTATATTTGTTATTTGCTTATGTTAAGTGCAGCAGGTTTTCTCAACTTTAGCATTACTAATATTTTGGGTAGGATAGTTCTTTGTTAAGAGGCACTGCATTTTAGGGTGTTTAGTAGCATCCTTGACTTTCTACCAGATATCAGTAACAGCTCACTCCTCTTAAGAGTGAGGTGCTTAGTGTGTAAAATTTAACGTTCTCTCAGGTCAGTCATATCTCACTTTACTCTGGTCCCAGACCTGATGTATATTGTCAAATGGCCCCTCGGCAGGAGTAAAAGGGTAGGTGAAAAAATCCTACTCAGTGAAACACTAAGTTAGAGAAATACTAACAATTTTAACAAATATATTTTAAAATGTATAAATAAGCTCAAAAATATATAATTTTATTTCTCATTTAAGTAATAGTTTAAATAAGTAATACTTGTCACTAGAGGGTTTTTCTACATGACCATTCAGGTGCTGTTGAAGGAGGTCATCAGTGGTTATGACCACAGGTTGACCCCCGAGCTGGACTCAGACAGTGAGATAGGTTCCTCAACCCCATTTCCGTACTTAGAATGTATGTTTTGCCCGTCATTCCCACACAAGGAGCTATTTCAAAGATGCAGCCTTGAGAGCGTAATGTGTTGCTGAGACTGTCTGGATTGAATAGATGACTAAACCAAGTTAAGGCCTCTCTATAAACCTTTAAGATTCTGGTGGTCAGATGCAGAGATCTACTTATATTGTGGTTGCCCAAAGCGAGTCTTGTATATAAGTTTTCTTGCTTATTAAAAGTGTCAACTACCAGACTGGAGTGGTTTGCTTCTTTTTTCAGTATCTTTTTGCCCTCCATATATGGGAGACAGTTTCAAATTTCACCCAGGGAACTCCAAAGGATGAGAAACAAAAGGGACCCTGGTTCTTTCCATATTAAGCCTCCATCATCTTCTAAAGCCTCTTATATTCTGTGACCAGTTGGTGGAAGAGAAGAGAAAATAAAAAAGACAAACACACTTCTTGAAAGGTATATTCCAGATGTAAAATACTTTGTCTCACATTTTATTGGCCAGAACTCAGTCACATGCCTATGCCAAGGAAATCTGGGCAATGTACCCTAGCTGTGTGCCCTATATAAAGAGGAAACATATAACTAGTGAACAGTTTGTACTTTTACCCTAGAATAGCGGTCCTAAAACTTTTTTGGCACTAGGGACCAGTGTTCCTATGAGAATCTAATGCCTAATGATCTGAGGTGGAGCTGAGGCAGAAATACTAGTTCTGGGGAGCAGCTGCAAATACAGATTAAGCTTTGCTCATTCGCCTGCCACTCACCTTCTACTCTGTGGCCCGGTTTCTAACAGGACATGGACCAGCACTGGTCTGCAGCCTGAGGGTTGAGGGCCCTGCCCTAGAAAACATAGAAGCAATGTTTGTAAGGATTAAAAAAATAAAGCCATACTCCTCTAAAACTTGATATAACTCAAAATCACATCAACGAAAAAATGAATAAATATATCGGGGTGCATTAACACAATTAGATACAATATAATAATAAAAAGAAATTAACTATAGCTAAACATGACAACAGGAATAAACGTTTGGAAATATATCAGGGCAAAATAACAAGTCCTGGAAGACAACACACAATATTATATATAACTACGTAGTTATATACAATTATATATATGTAGTTATATATAATTGTATATAACTACGTAGTTATATATAGTTATATTATAGTTATATAGTTATATTATATATAGTTATATTATAGTTATATATAACTATATATAACTACAGAACTTAAAAACAAAACCCATCAAATACATTCTTTAGGCACATGATAAAACTAGAAAGTCTAAGAAGTGGTCAACACAGAATGCAGGATAGTGGTTATCTCTAAAGGGTACACAATTTGGGTGGAAGAGGAGAACGGCACAAGGTAGATGGAAGTTATTGGAAATGGTCTAGTTTGGGGGTTGGGTGGTAGGTTTAATGACGTTATTTTTTATACCTTACATATTACATTGTTTATGTATTAAATAACGCATTACAGTATAAAAGATTAGAGCAAAAAGACAAAAATAGAACACTCACATTAGTATTTACTTATTATTGAATATTATGTGTTTACTAAGCATTTGGTGGTGACAAATTTAACAAGGTTGTTAAAGCTTTAGGACTTGCATTGCTAGTTATTTCAGAAATCTTCTTAAAGTAGTATAAAGCAGTTAATTATACTGCTGTGGATTTCTGTTACTATATTTCATTTGTGTTTTAATTACTGTTATTTTGTGGTTTGTTTTGATTACAACACATTAGTTTTAATATTAAGATTTGTTAGTTTCCTATTTTGAATAACTTGGAGGAAATTGTTTTCTACTCTATTACGCATTTGAAAATGTAATTTTATTATTTCAAGGAAGAGTTATTTTTTTAATATTTTAAATTTTTAATGGGATCCAAGGCAAAGAACAGGAAATAAAGAAACATGTTTTATATTAAACTCTATTAGTATAATATATTTCATTAGAAGAAGAATATTTTTAAAAAAATAAAATCTTCTTTGGAGCATGCTGTTAAAAATAGCCTATTTATGCTTTGGAGAGTTAATTCCTAAAAAATTAAAAACCTAGAAATAAGTTTTTGGAGAATAAATATAGATTAGTTGACAGATCTTTATTATATTTAAATACCCTCTTGTATCCTTAACTTAGAGTCACAAAATCAGAATGTAGACTTGGAAGATGTCTAAGCTTAGGACACCTGCTACTGCCTGAGACCCCTGTTCTGTGTATTTTTTAGCCTTCAATGTGGGAGTATATAGATGATAATCACAGACTCTGATAAAGTATTTTTTCCTTTCTCTCCTAATATCATAGGAATGCTTCTAGGTATACACTTAAAGTACAACATTAGAGAAATATCTCATAATCTAATTAGCAATGTGTGATTAATGAAATTATATTAAGGAATTAATCCATGTCAAAAGTATTTTTTAAAAGATTTAGTGTGAAGCCGAAAATGCTTACTTATATTCCATATTACATTTAGTTATCATTTATATTTGAACATTCATAGGCATGCAAATTGTTTAAACATCTTATTTTGGCAAAGGTACATACAAAATCTCAAATGAATTTGCTTGGGGATGGTTGTGATATTTTGACAAGTTTAGAATGGATAAATATAAAACTGACATAGAAACTGTGATGTCTGAAAGATGTTGCTGTTTGTTTCATTATTGTCATGGAAATTTTGTATAAAAATAAATTTCACAAGCTTTGTTATGTTTGGTGAAATTGAAAAAGTTGTTTGTGTAATTCCTTTGATGATTTACTGACTGGAGTTTTAATGATGCCATTGATGAGGAAAACAATGAAGCATCATTCCTAGCAACTGGTACCCAGAAGCACAGAAAATGATTCACACTTGGCAAATTTACCTTGAATACAGCTGTTGAATGAACATAAAATTTGAATAGTTGGAAGAAAAATTAGATATGGAGCCTGGCATTTAAAATGAATTATCAACTGTGAGTAATTTTACTCAGTTAAACTAAAACATTGAACTTTTTAAGACTGACTCATTACTTTAATAATTTCCTTTTAAAAGCTTTTTTATGCCTAATAAATTCATGTAACATCGAAGTGCTATGAAAAATAATCAGTGCTATTTCTTTCATTTCATGAGAAAAGAGTGAACTTTAAAGTTTTTTTTTTCCTAAAAAAAGTATTTTTCTCCATAATATAGTGATTATCATACTCTTGGTTCTGTTTGATTTCATAATGTGTAACTATACAACAATTATTCAAGCAAAATTTGGTTCCCAGAAATAAGAAATTTGCCAAAGGGAAAGAACATGAGACCATCTGCAGAACAGAGGGTAGGCAGACAAGGAAAATCTTGATTTTTACCTTTGCTAGTTGTTTAGGGCCAGTTTATTCAGAGTCCATGATCTGTGAATTTAAATTCAATTGGCATAAATCTCTCCTTAAGGAATAATCATGATATCTTATTTTATCATAACTAAAGGGAAAAAAATACCACTAATATTTACTATCATCTTGAATAATTAATGGCATTTGTAAAATTATTGCCTTTTCTCAGAATTTACAATAAAGTAAAGGAGTCTCATTTGATGTGACTTCTTAATTTTGATTTCTCCTTTATGTTTAGTATTTATTGAAACAACTAAGTTCCATTAAATGAGAAGAAAGATTTAATTTATTGGATCATTTAAACCCTTATATCTTGTTTTCTTAGTCAGGAAAATTAAGAAATAGACAAGGACTGGAACTTAGGGACCAAAATAATAAATGTAAATTACAACCACAGTGGTAAAGATTAGGGTACCAGTAGTCCAAGCTGTGGGGCATTTTGTCTTTTCTGGGTCACATTAGGAAGTTGTGACTAGTGTTAGGAGACATGAGATTATTTTCTGGTAGGCAAAACTTGAAGAAAATTCAAGCCTTTTAAGTCTTGTAAAATTTGTATTTATCATTCTCTTGCATGTTTAAAGTTTTACCGCATATATTTAATATTTTTTGGCTCTTCCATGTTTTGAATGCATACTAATGAAGTCATACTATAAATATACTTCAGACACATGCTCTTTAAAGTAACGGACCCTCAAATCTAGTCATGTTGTTCCTTTTAGCTGTTATTCACTAGTTCTTGTGGTTGCATAATATTCCATTACCACATTCATCTACCATTCTTCTGCATATAGATATTTGAATGTGTCTAGTTATTTTTTCCCAATATGAACAATGCTGTTTGATCATTCTTACAATTTTCTCCTGGCTATATATTGGAATTTCTCTAGACCAATGACTTTCAATAACATTTGACCATGACACAGAATAAGTTTTGTTTTACATGGTGACCAAGTAAAGAAAAGTTTCCAAAACAACACAAATAATTCTCATTTGATACAGTCTCATATTTTCTATTGTATTATATTCATAACCTATCTTTATTAGTTGAGTTTGCAAACCTTCTTTTCACTCTCTAAGAATTACAACCACAAGATCATGAAAATTAAAGCTCAAGCTTATCTAATTTGGCAAATGAACTCAATTAAAGGTTAGTTTATTATACTAATCTCTTTGAGATTCCTCTTCTACTGAGTGTTGGGCCTAAGAGGACTACTTAATTTATCCATATAAACAGTTGGTGTCTCAAAATCTCTCTTTTGTGTCTTGCCTGCCTTCAATCAGAGTGAATTTTTCTCTCTTTTCTCTTCAAATGTGATAAATATCCTGAGCTCTATTCTCTTCTACAGTGCAGTGGAGAGATAGGCAAGAGGCTCTTGCTCTGAAATTCTAACTACAAATTCAAATAAGAGTGGGAAGTATCTCTTCCCACTGCAGTATTTTCCAATATAGTTTTACCAATAATATGTACAATATCTCTGCAGTATTTTCCAATATAGTTTTACCAATAATATATACTTAGATTCACATTTGGTTTCTTGTGTTTGCTTTCGGTTGATTGGAATTCAGAGGACTGCAAACTTTTGACATTTCTTTTTCACCCCTATAGACTGAGTAAGGAAGCAATACTATTTGACTTCTGAGACTGGGTCATAAAAATGTCATGCAGCTTCAACTTTATTCTCTTTGAACACTCACTCTCCAGATGCTTTCTGTTGAGTATCTCAGACCCTAGCTGCCATTCTGAGAAAAAACCCAAACCAAGTAGGGAAACCATTTGAGAGTATCCACTTGACTGTCTAGCTGAGCCCAGGGTTAGAATATGTGAGTGAAAGAGGCTCCGAAATAGTTTAGTCCCAATGTATTTGAGTCAGTCCCATATACTTGAGTCTGTTTAGCTGAGGCTCCAGAACAATGGAAAAGGGACCAGCCATTTTTGCTGGACCTTCTGTAAAGTATAGATAAGGAAAATCCAAAAAAGCTTTCTGTAAATCTCTAACAATATGTCTAGGCAACAGATGAGTTATACAAAGGAAAAAGACAATTCTTGGGAAATAGAACTCATTGAAAGGTATATAATTTTAGGAGTTCTTCAAGGCTTAACTGTATCTACCAACCAGGATAGATTGGTTCTAAGTAAGCCCCTAGTATTTAAAACCATTTATTAGAGGAAGTCTGAAATGGATTAAGAATTGCGATTTCAGGATGACTGAGGTTAAATTGTAATAATTAGAAAGAAGTATCATCTACCTGGCCATCTCTGTGTCTGTCCTGGAATGCAAATATAGATAGATAGATAGATAGATAGATAGATAGATAGATAGATAGATAGATAGATATAGATATATAGATAGATATATAGATATCATATATATCATATATTTATATGACTAATTCTAGAAAGAAAAATATATATGAATATATATATTTCACTTCTTTAGAAAAAAGGCAAATGACAAAAAAATAAATTTATATCAGTGTTTAGGTTTAGAAATACATACTCATCTTCAGATATTTAACTATATATCCTGGATTTAGTGCAAACCTTTCACTATTTCTTATACGGTCTATATTTATATCTATATTTCTAAACAATGAGAATAAGTGTTTTTTGAATGAAAGATCCTGAGATAATTATTTTTACTACATGTCACTAAGAAAGAGTTTACGACCTTAAATTTTAATAAGAAGGACAAAACAAAGAACTTAAGCATAAAGTGAGTAGCTGAGGTCATAAAAACCATTTTATTCACAGAATGCAATAATCAAAGTTTGTCTCCTTTTATGACAGCAAAATAGTTGCAAAATTTATTTTGAAAATTTTTTATATAATCTATGCCACTTTAGTCCCTAGTTTGCATCCTTGGGAGGAAAATTTAGTTTGTCTTTAAATTGGTTATTGGGATTCTTAGTGTCAAATAGCAGATACTCACAGGCATTAGCTTAAGCAATGGCGGGGTATCTGTTATAATGATACAAGAGTATCAATTGTGTCTGCTTCAATTTTCTCTTTCAAAGGTAAGCTTATTCTTAATTTTCTGACCATATAGTATAACAACAACAAAACAAACAAGCAAGTGAACAAAACATAGCATAACAACAAAGCAAAAAACAAACAAACAAACAAAAAAACTAAACCAAAACCAAAAAGCTACAGCCAATGATGAACCATAAGATGAAATGTTGCACCTGCAGCAGACTTTACTTTCTCAGTCCCAATTTTAAATTCCAGGAATTGAGCCATGGATAAGCTTGAGTAAGAAATCATCTTTAGAGAATGGAATCTGATGGTTCTGCCTGGCCTGGTGAGAGGACAAGGTCATGTTTGTACAAAACAGCTGTGCAGACTGACCCCTGCCATCCCATGGTAAAATCAAGAAAGCAGTTTCCAAATCAGGGTCTCCTGGAGAGGTAGTGTCAAATGACACTCCAACGAATACGTTATCAATATAAATACCATATTTTGAAACTCCTAATGGTTTAGTGGATAAGCCAACAAGTTAATAAAGCATCTTGCTGTGCCCCTAACATGCATCATGTACTGGATACAAGGCGTCTACCAGTCTGATCCCTTTTAGAAGCCTTGAAATAACAGCCACGTTTGTGTTGATCTTTCAGTGTTCTGTTCCCTTTCTGCTACACAGTTGATTAACAAAGGATTATTGCATAGCAAACTATGTGATGATCAAAGGGAAAGCAGTGGCCAATCCTTCAAAGTACACATTTCCAGGTGAGTTTGAATTGAAATTACTCACCCTGACATTAGAGTCAGTTTAGGTGTAGCAAGCTCAGCAGAAACAACTGGGTATTGAATAGGCGGAATTATTTCCCTAGAGCCCAGGCAATACCTGTGTCTGCAGAAGTGACCAGTAGAGATGCTTCTGAATCATTACAGCTATAGCCAGAGCCAGGGTTGTGTGAAGAACAGTAAGAAAGTATATTTTAGGTCTGGAGTGTCTTCTAGATCACTTCCTATTTTTCCAAACTTCTCTATATATTATAAAAATAAGCCCTAAACACTTTAGGATGACAGAGTGTGATTCTGTGCCATGGAACCTAAAAGAGCCTACTTGACATACTACTTCTCAGGATATAAGCAGAGATACTGACAGTGAGTAAGACTGAAACAATGCTCAGATTAACAGTAAATAACTTTGAAGAGTGTTTATTAGCAGTAATAATGAAAGAAAGTTGTAGTAATAATAATGACAATACTACTAGCTATTTCTAGTGTTGTTTCAGTGAATAGCACTTTACAGATATTATCTTAATCTAAACAATACAGCAGTCCTATGAGGTAGATTTAACTATTATCATTCTTATTTTACAAATGATGCACTTGAGGCTCCGATAGATTGTTTCCTAAGATCCCATAGCCAGAAAATGATAAAGCCAAAAATGTGACTACAGAATCTAAGCTCTTAACCACTCTGCTGAACTGCCTCTCCTATGGGATTTTAAATATACATATACTATTGAGAACAGATTGTAGTGTCATTTTGAGAAACCAAGTAAAGTGCAACATAAAGACACTTACAAAGAGAACTCCCAGTAGCAAATATGTGGTTATCTTTCCATATATTTTCTGAAATATTTGTCCATAGATACTAATCCTAAAGTATTCCAACATCTGGTTCAAATGATGCATTTTGCTTTATCTGTAAGTCTGCAAAACACTATATCATTAGCACCAAGCAAACATGTGTTATTCATTGTTTTTTCTATTCATATTGAAATAGTTATTAAAATAGCATGACAGTTTCTCTATTTTCTTTATTTGTACTATTTTAGTAACAAATAAAGTGTTTTATTTTTAGCATGAAGCCCATATTGAAAATTTGGGGAATCTTTTTATTTTATTCTGTTTTTACAAATTATCAACTGTAATAAAACATTAAAATGTTGTAACCCAGAGTTTATTTACAAAAATTCCCACTCCAATAAAACTGTATTTCAAAATGTAGTCAATTATTGTTTAAGAGAAATTGGAATACTTTTTTAAAATAATTTGTACCAATTCACCATTTTAAAAACCTTCAATCATTCTGGATCATATCCTGTTTTCTAAAGAAAATTTTCCTTTTGGATTTGATGTTTTATTCTGGTTGGTCTACCTCTCTGGTTGCTCCTCTCACTCAACCTTAACACAGTTGTCTTTCAAAGCACAGTCTGTTATACTAGAATTTTTGATATTTTATTCATCGTGGAAAACAAGAGGTGTAATTTATGGTGGTTTCAATAATTGCATATAGTTCCAAGGAGCATGGATCTTGGACTCAGACTTCCTGGATGATCATATCTCTATTTAGTTACAAGATGTGTGATTTGGGGTGAAAAATCTAATGTCTTTGTACTTTAGTTTCTTTATCTTTAAAATTTGTATAATCATAATACCTTGCCCATAGGACTACTAAGAGGATTAAAATGAGATAATGTGAGTAAAATGAATGGTGCAGTGTAAGCACTTAATGAACATAGATGTTTATTTCAACCCTGACCTCTCAACAATATTCCAATTCCATGTTTTTTCCCACTCTCCAGACAGAGTATTTAGTTTATTTAGTATTTAGGATAAATAATCAGTGATTAAAAGTGAATATATTTCACGGAGAATAGATAAATAATAAGACATTTGGGGCCTGAAAGCAGGAATACCTGATAGAAGACTGCTGTGGTAACTCAGGTATGAAAAGGAAGATCTGACTAAGGGAATGGTAATAGGCATGGAGAATGTGATATTTTGGGAATGGAGCTGCACGATGAATAAGTAGGATTATTTTTGGCGATTAGAATTATGAATAACTTGTTTGATGATTCATTAATACAGATGGTAGTGATTATTGAGAATGGCAATGAAGGTGAGAGTGAAAGAAGATGAGAAGTTCAGTTTTGGACATTCTGAGGATGAGTTTTCTGTATGAAATTTAATTAGAGCTACTCAATGCACATATATTATGTGCATGTAAAGATATTTGTGATTAATGTTAACTAATAACATTTATCAGTTATTAGTACATGAATATGCATAAAATCACTTACAGAGAGTTTGAAGAGTGGAAAGAAATTTGAACCAAAAAAGGAATGCTATGCAACACCAGTTATCAGTGTGAAAGAAAAAGAGTCCGGAAAAGTAATTGAGAAAAAATGTCCAGAAAAAAACAAATTTTGAGATATTGTTTCAAGACACACTAGTTTTATGGGAGCCAAGAATGAATGCATTTTAAAGGATGAAATGAGATACAATCTAACAGTCCTATATGCCACCTAGAAGAGAAATTCCCAACTTAAAAGTGTACCTGAGTATGGAAGCTGGGTGTACTCGAACTTTTCTAAGAACATTTTCCACTTGAATAGTTGAATTGGATTCAACTTCAGTGGATTGAAAACAAATGAAAATTGGAATGTAAAATAGGGAGAGGAAAATACTGTGTTTAGAATCTTGGCTATGAAGGAGAAAGATGGTGTAGCTTTAGTAGATTACAGATAAGTAAAGTCCAAGTAAAAATTATTTGTACGTTTTGTTTTTGGAGATGATGGAATTGTGAAAATGTTTACTTTCTGAGAGGAAAGAAACAGTAGAGTGAAAAATTTGGAGTCACAAGTGAGAGAGAGGATGACCCATGAAGTAAGTTCCATGACAATGGAAGAGATGGGAAAAGATTCCCCCATTAAAAATGCCAAGTATTAGATAATATGACATTCTTGCAAAAAAAAAAAAATGTTTAAGACATAGGATCAATACAAATACAGATAAATGGATAGATTGAGACAGAGAAAGAGTGAGAAGTGAAGACTTCTCTTGTGGTATACTGCTACTATTACCACTCTTATAATTCTTCCTTTTGTTCTTCTCCTTCATGATCTTGTTCTTCTTCTTTGTCTCCTCCACACACCTCTCCCACTCCTCCTCTTCCTCATCTAATTCCTTTTTTTTCATTTTTAGTAGAAGATATCATGGAGTAAAAAAGCTAGAGAGCCACTAGCATAAATATAACCATATTTCTCACATTTTGCCAGAAGGAAAAAAAAAAATAGAGAGAGCATTACATGTATTATGTGGTATCCAAGCACAAATAACACATTTCTAGAAACAGCAAGATATTGTTGTATTTTAAATTTCTAGATTGAAAAATAAAATAATGTTATAATATTTGAGAAATGTCAAGAGAGAAAATATAATGAAATAAGACTGGGTTGAAGAAACCCTTGGCAGAAAGAAAGAGAAAACATATTTTTTTGGTTCCATATCATTTTTTTCAATTATGTTAAAGTAAACAAACAAGCAATCAACAAACTTATTGGCTCCTTTGCCATAGAAAGGCTTATACCACAGCGTGTTAACTCCTTCACCTAGGATCTGAGACCTAAACTCTTGAGTGAAATAGGTGTCTACAGCTACTCATTCTTTCTGGACTTTATTTTGAATATTCACTTCTTAGTAAAACTTGAAATTTTAGTTTTTATTAATAATTTAGTAACTATTTCTTTTGTTAGGACTTCTGATTAGGGGTTTATTCTGAAAATAAAGTAACTTGGCATGTTTTCATTTTAATTTGGGAAGGGAAATAAAAAGTGAACACTATTGTGAATATATTTTTTGAAATCCTAAATCACTTAATTTTTATACTGTGTGCTTCTGTAAAAAAAAAAAGTACTAATACAAAACAACAACATTTTCTTAGTCACAGGAAAAAAGGTAAATCAATTACTTTATGGCTTATATAATATCTCTCAGAATTTTGTTTTATCTAAATGTTTCAGGCCAAGTCCTTTTAGTTAACATTATGGACTTTAATTCTACATTAAAGAGATTTAAAGTGAACTTTTTCATATTTATGATCTCTTTTCTTTACCCTTTGTTAATGCTGATCTAACTTCGGTAACTCCTACACCCTGAACAGGTCTAGAAAGAACATAATTGAAGGGAAACAAATGTTATGTGTCTTCTAGGACACCTTCTCCATGAAAAGTATGAATCATTCAAATATCCCTTGTAATTCCGTGTTCAATTCTTAGTAGGCAATTGTTATCAAGACAAATTAAATGTATTTTAATATTCTGAATAATGCTAGATTTGAACAATTCTATTAAGTATGTTTATAAAGTTATCTATATTGAATACATCTAAAGCAATTATATATAAATACACACACACACACGCAAACATACACACAGTTTTAAATATCCATATTTCCTAGGCACATTGGATTGGATGCCTAACATTCTTTTATAAATATTATGATTTGTCAAATTTTTGTCTCAAGGAGGTATGACAATTCAATTTACAAAGAAAATACTCAGTTTACAATAGTAGGAAGTAGGCTGTGCATGTTCTATAGTCCCCAAGAATCTTTGCTGCTCACCTCAAATATGGTCAAGATATATTGGGCAAGAAAAAATTCAAAGCTTGGATCTCAGAGGAAAATGAACAGGGTATAAACTATTCAAGAGGTTAATTAGAGCCTGTCAGATTGGTTGATTGAAGAACATATTACACTGCTAGAGCCAGGCCTTAAGGCTATTCATATGAGGTAGCATTTGACTACTATGCATTTCTCATTTTTCTCTTATAGCATTTTAATCTACAGGTTACAGGAGCCATACCCAGACACAACGTGCACAAACGTTTATGTAACTCAGAGATCCTGATTCTTGAGCCCTATGCAGAAATTCTATGACACACAGGGGTTGTTTACTTTGAAGGAAGGGTGTTTTTCATCCATTTATGGGTGAAAACAAGTTGATATTTGGTTGGGCAAAGACAAAGTTGGTTGGCTGTTTAATATTCATTCTCCTTTTTTTGATATCAGAACCCTGGGCATTGTGCACAGATAAAGATAAGGGAAGAAATAGATTTAAATAAATGTTGTATGAAGAGTCATTATTTTTCCTCCCTGTGCATTTTCCTTTCTGATGCCTCAAATGAGAATATGATACTCTGTCAGAAATTCCTCAGTCTCCCTCAGATTTGTTGGTATGCCAAAAGGACTCACAGGATCCAGAAGTTCTTATTGTTGTGGTCACAGTTTATTACAGCAAATTGATATAACAGAAAATTAGCAAAGGGAAAAGTGCAAGGGACAAAGTCTGGAGGAAACCAGTCTTGAGCTTCTAAAATTTTACTTCCAGTGGAGCTGCATAAGATGTGCTTAATTTATCTAGCAACAATGTATGAAAACATGTGCAAAGTTTTTTCTACTAGGGAAGCTCCCTTGTGCTTAAACCTAGGAGTCCAGGGTTTTAATGAGGATCAGTCACATAAGCATACAATGCCTGTAGAACTTACCACAGTCCTTCTAGATCCCCAAAGGAAAGCAGGTGTTCACTATAAATTACATTTGTTTGCACAATTTATCTAGAAAAACTGGCAAAGCATGTTTAAAGGCCCCCAAGCTTACAAAATATTCTTATCAGCTAGAACATTCAAAGACCTAGATTCCTAAGAATTGGTCAAGGGCTAACCCATTATAAAATGGCCCACTATTGAGAATGTGCAAGGTTTGAAAAACTCAGGCCTTCTAAGTTAAGTCTTTCCTCTATAGATGGCTGGTGCACTAGCAGCCATCTTGTGATTTGGGGAGTGGAACCTCGGCTAACTTGTGTGCCTCTTTCTGTATTCACTAATCTAATCCTAGCTACTGTTAATACTTGTCTCCATTACCATTGACTGAATCCAACTTCCAGCTCTCTCTTTTTTCTTTTTTTTTGTCTTTACTCCTACAGCATCCGGTCTTCCTAGGTGGTCTCCCATCCAAGTACTAATCAGGCCCGACCCTGCTTAGCTTCCGAGATCAGACAAGAGCGGGCTTTTTCAGGATGGTATGGCCGTAGTCCCAACTTCCAACTCTTAACTGACACTAAAGTGTATGCTTATGGTACTTCATTTCCTCAGTTTAAAAATAAATATAAAGTATTCTTTAAAGAAGATTTTACTAATTAATAGTTCTCACTGAGTTGTAAATTAAAGACATATTTGAATTTTTAAGAAATATTCCATCAGTATAATCTCTAGGGCTCCCCACCACTTGCTTTAAGTTGTGAGATAACAACAAAGAGGTCAAGAGTTAATCCATTGAGAATCTTGAAAAGCTCAATTTTTTAATTTTGCTTTGTAAACCAAGTTTGGCTAATGTTAATTTCAAGTAGAGGGAAATAAAAAATGATGTTTATATGATTCCAAATGCCAGGTTAGCCAGTATTATCTACTTTATTTTTTTTTTATCTCTCTCTTTTTCTCTCCCATTCTTCTTCATTACATACCTCAAGTTCATAGAGTCTGCTTTATTCAGAGAACTTTGGTGACTGCAGTGATAAATTGCCTGCATCACTTTCTCAGTAATGTCATTGGGTTTTAAGGTAACTAGAAAATGAGGGCTCCAATGGACCATCAGTATCCTGCTCCCTGCTCCTTTGATTCTGCTCTAGGAGCAGATTCAGTTTGAGTATCAGTTTAAGTGACATCAGAAATTTTGAGAAACAAAAATTTCTGAATTTAAAGCTTTCTTTTGTGAGCTATCATGATAGGATATTCAAAGGTTATGAGCTACTTTCAATAATTTTTAATAGAAGTTTATAAATAATTACATAAAATAAAATAAATAATTATTATACTTGATAACAATTCATAATACACAGCCATATAAATATATTATTTTTATTTTAATAATGTTTGCAATTTTAATTCCTAGTCTTAAATATTTTTAAATGACTTATGAAATTTTTCATTACAAAACACTTCTGATTTTAATCATCTTTTCTAAATCTTTTTAGTTCAAATATGTTTTCTTAAACATAATATATTTTTTTTTATTTTAGAGAAGAGGCAATAAAATTTCCAGAAAAATAATGAGCATTATCTATTAACTGAATATTATCCATAAAGTACTCTTTCTATCAACTATCTTCTATTTTAAATCTTTACTGTCATACAATGGAAAGATTATAGTCTGTAAGTATCAGAAATATTTCATATTTCACCTAAAATCTAAAACCTCCTGTGTCTAAAAGTATAAATATCCTAAAAAATATAAACCAATAAAAATATAAAGAAACAAATAAACAGAGCCTAGTACATAAATGGTGCTAAATTAATATTTTTAAATAAATGAAAGACCAGATGATTGAGATATTTTTTCTCTTATTGGTCTGCGTTATAGGCAAGTACTTCCATGCTAGTTATTAACCTAGGACTAATATGGGCAACGAGAATACAGTTTCTTGAACTGCAGAAATGCACTCTCAGTTTTTCACATTTCTCCACAGATTGAGGACCTTCAATTTCCGAAAAGTTTTAAATAAAATCGTGTCAATGCCTCTCTGAATTGGTAGCAAATAATAATTTTACCTTCCAAATGTCTTTCTGAATTTTTATTCAACTCATGATACAATTTTATCTTTTCATTATTTTTTCTTTAATTAAATATGCTTAGTTTAACCAAGTTCTAAAAGATGGTTTAGCCATGCTTCAAAAACATAATATCTATATTTGAATTACCTTTGTTCAATCATAACATTCAAAGAAAGTTTTATGCGGAATGCATGCCTCACTTTGTGGAACACTCAATAAAAATGGAAAATGAATGGGATAAAATGAGGTGTAAAATATGGCTTTTCACCCTGAAATGGCACAGTTCCTTAGAAGATAGAAAGGTTAAATTGTAATGTCATGCCAACATATTTTGTAAAATATACTGAGGATACTGCATTTATAGAAGGTAGTTTGTGTGACAAAAATTGTGGCAAGAACAGAGGTTAGCACAAAAATCAATGCATTCATGGGACAAGCACCGCAATGAATAATAAAAATGAAGAATTGGGTGAATTTAGCCCAATTTTCGTATAAATTAATGTCAGACTAATAACCATGTTATTGGCTAAAAGCAAGATGCCCAGTAAAATGTAGAAAATTATAAGCTGTATTTTAGATAATTTTAATGCTTAATCATTTAGAAAAATAACAATTGAAATATACTTCTGACCTTTACTTTTATATATGAGGTATGATACCTACATGTATCTACAAATGAATTTGTTTTTATGTAACATGAGCATAATTAAGCCATAATGTACAAAATGAGGATCATTCAGCATGTACATAGCACTTCATCATGTAAACCCAGAAACGGTTCTGCCCCATGGGACCAGCTTTATTTTCATACTATATTTCACAAATAAGGAAACTGAGGCATAAAACAATTAACCTATTTGGCATAGGTCACAAGAAAAATTTGTAACGGATATCAAATTATGAATCTTAGTTTCTGGAAGGAAGATTCGAAACCACTCAATCTTTAATCTCCTGAATTTTTATTTCTTGTGTCACGTCATCATGGATATAATTGCTGATGTCCATAAGCTAAGAGATTTTCTATCAGGGTGATTTTCCAATTACTCAGAGTTGCAGCTATGAAAAACTAGCTTCATTTCCAAGAATAGCATTCCTAGGGCCTAGGGACATATGGGTATGTACACAAATATATACACGAACATTTCTCAAAGTTAAAAGAATTTAAGCGTGTGAAAGACAAAACTGACATATAAGCCAAGAGCAGTAGATTTTTTTCTTTGTGTGGCTATGCAGTCACTATAATCTTATACATGGTTATCCTTGAAACTCGAACATCTAATCAACCATAGACATAACTATCATAGGTTTCATATTATCTAGAACAATCTTAATTTAACATAATTATATTCTTTAAAAAGGTAGTTTATTGCATATATGAATATATGTGATTTATTAAAGCTTAAATGATTTTGAGACTTTCCATTAGCATAAATTCATAAATATTAAAAATGTCTTTGATAGAAAATATGTCTAAATTTTAAGTTTATTATCAAGAGAGACCATTGAAGCCAGGGAAATTATATATTGCATTTTCCAAACTCCTGAATACACTTAAATTGCTTTGGGAAAAATCAAGATAGCTTTAGAGAGAAAAATATAGCCACATGAAAGTCAATTTAAAAAGGATGTGAGTGGAAGGGAAAAGTATTTTCTTGATGATACTTTCACAGGATATTGTGTGATAATTTTATTTAGCAGCTGCTGTCTCTTAAAATATGTTATGATGTCAGAAATAATGTATTACAGGATCAGGATATTCACTTCAGCATGTTACCATATGGTTCTGTCCTGAATTTGAAAACCAGTTCAGGAACACTATCTTCCTTATAACTGAAAAGAAATTGAAATTTGGATATATATTTATATGTTTATAAAAATTTATATGTATATGATTTTTCCAAGGACTGACTATACGTAGATGAGTATGTATAAACATAATTAACAATATAGATATTTACATATATTTGCATATTTGCTGATATATATGGAATCTTATTCCTAGTTGGCATGTAGTGTATAGTAATTACACGTTGAAGTTATTAGGTGCATTTAACAAAATACTATGCTGATGCTATGAATAATTACTTGAGCTGACTTAAGCATATGGAGAGAGAAATAAGATCATTGATAAGTAGTGCTCTCTGTTTTCTAACAACAATTCTCTCTGTTTAATTCCTAACAAGTTCATCATCTAATCGTCAGTAATTTTGAAGTCTCAACTGTTTTAAGATTCAGGAACAGATGTAGTGTGCTAACTGCAAACTTGCTTATTTTGTGGCTTACCAGTTTAAGGTTGAATTATTTATTTATCTATCTACTCAGAATTTAATTAAAGGAAGCACTTTATTTTTCACTTAGTTACCACTCCTTACTCCCCTGTTTCTATGGGGCAGTGTTTACTATGACTGTGAGATAACCCTAATGAGGCCTGTGTGAAAAACAACTACAATACCAGCCATTGACCCAGTTACACGCACCCTTCAGCTCCAATAAAGGCATTTCCTTGTCTCCTCAGTTTTACTAATAAAAGAATACGTTGTCAAAATTGACACAAAATCAAGCTGATCAGAAGTCCATTGCTTGTCCCCTTCCATTCTCTATCTTCTTTTGTTTCTCCTTCCTGTCAGTGACCCCCTGAAGCCCACAGAGACTCCAAGAGGCTGGAAATAGAAGCCATATCAATAAATGACGAAGTGGCCAGGGCAGAAGTAGACTAGATGCTCATATTGGTTATAAAATTAAAGAGATAGTTTGCTGCTCAAAGTGACATCTGTATCCCTGCCCCCATTCCACAGCCTTGAGCTGTGCAGCACTTTTGCAGCACTAATTCCTCTTCAAAGGTCATGATATTTCTTTTAATCAAATTTCAGCTTTATAAGCACACGCATTTTTATATTTTTTTGTGATTTTTCCCTCGATAAAAACCTACTTCCCTCCTACCTACATCTCTCTCTCTATGTCTCTTAGTCTCTCAGTGTCTCAATCTCTTTCGTCATTCCCTCTTCCACATTTGCGGGCAACCATCCTCATAAAACAATGTAAATAAACTAATAGCTCCATGACTTCTAAAAGCTATGAATATCGCGCTTCTATAAAATTGCATTATTTTTTATTAATACTTCATTCTCTTTTACTTTGTCAGATGTAAATACTACATTTTGTTAAAGCATTGTACAATCATAAAAATAAAGATTACTCTTGAGAAAACATTGAATGGTTTTATAATCTTGTTTCCTTTAGAAAGTAATAAATATGTAAAATTATGATTAAGGAAATATTTGACTTATAATGCACTGGGTTTTATATACTCACATTTGAACATTTTGATCCAAATTATATTTAGATATCATCTTAAATTAGGAATTAAGAAATCTGTGTTGTCATTTTGTGGTCACCAAATATTTCCAGCTTTCCCACTTTCTGACACATAGTTACATTATATTGTTTTTTGACATCAGGTTTAGTTGTGAGACTTGCTTCTAAATGTGAACAACAGTGATGTGTGAAGTATGAAGAACCAGAGCTCAACTTACCAAGTTGCCTTCTTACTGATGACCTCAAAAACTTCTTTTAGTCGGACTTTTAATATAAATACAGTAAGGAGTAAAGTCCTCTAATAACTAGCATTAGTCATGTGAGAGAGAAAATAACTTTTGATAGGATTAAACTACTGATAACTTTTGAAGACTAAAATATGTATCCTAGGTGTAAATATTTAATTTATGCCAAGCATGAAATAAATGCTCAATAAATATTTTTTTCTCATTCCTAAACAAAACCATATATTTTTCATTTCAAAGCAAGAGGACAATTTGCATATTATTTTTAGGTTTTAAATTATTTTTTGTAGATATATGGGCAAAGATATATAAACTGAGATATATAATTGACATTCTTTCATCAATGTCTTATAGTTTTCCATATACAGGTCTTATACTTCCTTGGTTAAACTCATTCCTAATTATTTTATTGTTTTTAATGCTATCATAAATGGTATTTCTTCCTAATTTCTCTTTTAGTCTGTTGTTAGTATATAGAAATGCAATTGATTTTTATATGTTAATTTTGTATCCTGCCACTATACTGAATTCACTTATTACTTCTTTTTGTTTGTTTGTTTTTACGTATATGATCAAATCAGCTACAAACAGAAAATTTTACTCCTTTCTTTCTGATTTGTATACCTTTTATTTCTCTTTCTTGCCTAATTGCTCTGGCTAAGACTTTCAGTACTATGTTGAATAGAAGAGGGAAGAGTGGGAATTCTTGTCTTGTTTCTGATCTTAGAAGAAAAGTTTTTGGCTTTTACCACAGAGTGTGATGTTAGCTGTGAATCTGACCTATATGGCCTTTATTATGTTGAGATACATTATTTCTAGCTTGTTGAGAGTTTTATCTTGAAAAAAATGTTAAATTTTTTCAAATGCTTTTTCTGCATCCATTGAGAGTGTTATATGATTTTTATCCTCATTTTGTTAATGTGGTGTATTACATTAATTGATTTCTGTATGTTGTATCATCCTTGCATCCCAGAAATAAATCTGACTTGATCATGGTGTATAATTCTTTTTAATGTGCTGTTGTATTTGATTTGTTAGCATTTTGTAGATAGTTTTTTTGCATTCATGTTTATTAAGAATATTGGCTTAGATTTTTTTTTTTTCTTGTAGTGTCTTTGTCTGGTTTTTGTATCAGAGTAATGTTGATTTCATAAAATGAGTTGGAAAGTACTCCTTACTCTTTAAAATTTTGGAAAAGTTTGAGAAGGATTGATGTTAGTTTTTCTGTAAATGTTTGATAGAATTCAGCAATGCAGCCATTTGCTCCTGGGCTTTTCTTTATTGGGAGATATTTTATTACTGATTCAATCTCCTTTCTAGTTATAAGTCTATTCAGTTTTTCTAGTTATTCATGATTCAGTCTTGATAAGTTTTAGGATTCTAAAAATTATTAATTTCTTTTAGATTATTCAATTTATTGGCATGTAATTATTTATAGAAGTCTCATGATTCTTTATATTTTTACAATATCTGTTGTAATGTTTCCTCTTTCATTTCTCATTTAAATAAAGTTCGAGACTCTTCTCTTTTTTTCTCAGTGTAGCTAAAGGTTTGTTAATTTTATTTATATTCTGAAAATACTAGCTCTTAGCTTCATTGATATTTTCTATTGTTTTTCTGATCAATATTTTATTTATTTTTGCTCTGGTCTTTGTTATTCCTTTCTTTCTGTTAATTTTAGGCTTAGTTTACTCTTTTTTTAGCTCTTTGAGGTATAATGTTAGGTTGTTAGTTTAAAATTTTTCTTTTTTCCAAAATGTAGACATTTATTAGATAAACTTTTTTTCTTAGAACTACTTTTGTAACATCCCATGCATTTCAGTATGTTGTGTTTTCATTTTCAGTAGTCTCAAATTTTTAAAAAATTTTCCTTTTGATTTCTTCTTTGATCTATTGATTGCTCAGAAGTGTCTTCTTTAATTTCCACTTGTTTTTGTATTTGCCAGCTTTCTCCTGCTATTAGTTTTTAATCTCATACCACTGCAGTTGAAAAGTCTGGTTGTGACACTCTACTGCATTTTTAATTTTGTTTACCTCTTCAGCTCCAAAATTTGTTTTTTTGTTTCCCTTAACGTCTCTCACTCTGGAGCTTCTCATTTTTGTTCAGGCATTGCTTTCCTGATTTAATTGAGCCGTCTATCTGTGTTCTTTAGTATATTGCTGAACTTCCTTAAAACAATTATTTTGAAATCTTTGTTCAGCAATTTTTAGATCTTCATTTCTTTGGAGTTGGTTCCTGGAAATTATAGTGTTCCTTTGGTGTTGTCATATTTTCTTAATTTTTTGTGTTTCTTATAATCTTGTATTGATGACTGTACATTTGATGCAACAATCACCTCTTGCAGACTTTATAGCCTGGTTTTGGCAGGGAAAGACCTTTCACCTCCGTGTGGGTGCGAGGGTTGCCAGTTCCAGCTCTGGGGAAAGCCAAGAGGCATAATTTCATTCCATTCCATCAGCTGATGTCAGCTTTGTGAAGATTTTAGGGACCCTCAGTGACCAAAGGTGAGGATGTCTGAAGCAATGAGGAACACTTGATCTCTTTTTTTTTTTTCTCCATGAGTGATGTCGTGGCTGAGGTTCTCTTTGTTAGTGCTAGGTCCTGCTTGTGAGCACCCTGTCTGATTCATAGGTACCTGTGGAACAGACATGACCCCATCTTCTGGAACACAAATTTTTGCAAAATGAGGGTGGCTCCAGGGTCTGGGGCACTGGCTATCACATAGCAGTGATGATGTATGAAATGCAGATATATACCAAGTAGCCATGAAGTTGGGGTCTGGAGCACAGTTTGCATGAGGTGACAGTGGCTCTAGGGTCCAGGATGATTATTATATTGCAGCAGTGTTAATTTGGGTGCCTGAGAAGCAGGTATGCATGAAGAAGATACAAGGCTGTGGGTGCATGCAGAGTGGCCTGAGAGCTAGAATCTTGAGGACATGTGAACACATAGTGTGGCCTTTGAGTGGGATCTAAAGTGTGGGCCCAGAATAGCTGCAAGTATGGGATCTGGGGCATGAGCAGGGATTGGGAGGATTGCTGAGAGCCCTCACCCCTGGGCAGAATAATAGCAGCTTCTTTTTGGAAGGGTGAACACAGCAGCATCTCCTACCCTGGGGTGTCCACAGTGGCTATGACTGTAGGTTACCTCCATGGTAAAGGTTACCAGTGTCCTACAGAGCAGGTCTTCGGAGTCCAGGTTAACAAACACTGAGGGGTCTTCTTTTATAAAAGCTATGGAGAGTCCACAGCTGTCATTGGGCTATTGAGACTCTCAGAAGCAAAGGCTGCTGTGGTACTCTGTAGAGCAAGCCACCAGGGACCATGAAGACACCTACTACATGGCTGATACTGTTAGCCCCACCTTTCTTCTTTGCTCCTAGTTATCTCCAGACTTTTCTACTAAGCTAATTCCCCTAGTGATCCTTTCTGTAAGGTTATTCTCTTCTTTACTCCACAATATTGCTGTAGTTTCCCTGCCAACACTATTTTCGTTTGTGGATAAGCTATCTCATTGTTGTCTTTTGTAGGTGTTAAAGGCTTATATCTCTTACTGTGCCATTTTGCTGATGTCCCAAAGATAGATTTTTTTAAAGATTCCATTTTTAATAACCTCTCAGAACAATGATCGATATTGTGTGAACACTCCGTTCCTAAGTTAAAACGGACTGAAATCCTTATGCCTATGTTAAATTCATTTGATTTTATTTAAGCCATCTTGTCTCTAGTGTTCTCTTCTATAGAAAAAAAAAGAGATTGTCTGTAAATCCCTAGCAAAACCCTTCATATGACTTTGCCAATTCTGTTTCCTCTGCAAGGAAAAAAAAACTCCCTCAATACACACACACATTCTCACATACTCTCTCACTCACTCTCTCACACACACATATGTATACAACATAGTTAAGAATAACTCATTCTTGAAACTTCAGTTCAAACATTAATTATTTAAATTTTAACTTAGTCAGATCGCCATGCCTGCCTCAGTTTAGTTTCTTATTCTCTGCTCTCTTAAAATGCTCTGCCAGTATTTATCACATATCATTGTACCTATTGGTTTTCTTTTTTTTTTCCTTTCTTTCTCTCCTTTTTTTCTTTCTTCCTTCCTTCCTTCCTTTCTTCTTTCATTTTGTTTTTGTCTTTTTTTTTTTTTAACTGCGTTGTTTCCTCCATCTGAGCAGGCTCAATTACTGTATTGCCAGTTCCTAATACATATCTAGATAATAGTAAAAGCACAGTAAGTGCCATTTAAATGAGTAAATTAATAGAAACAAATGAATTTTACTTTTTAGTCATTATCTGTTATCACTTAAGCTTCTTTCTTCAAGTTATTAATTTGTTTAACAAAAAATGCTCGAATGTTTACTATCTGCAAAATGCGGAGCTAGGGGATGTGAAAAATTTATTTAGAATAAAAAATAATTGACATATTAATTTTCATATTCTATCAATTAATTTTTGCTGGGGAATTTGTATTCTACCCTTTTTAAATAAACAAAAAGGATGAAGCAATGTTTCAATTAAGACACAGCAGGCATTGTGGATGCTCTTAATAAGCTGGACTTCTGTTGTAATTCATTGTAGTCAGTAAAGGAGTTCTCTTGTCTTTAGTGATTGTCTATTGGGGCTATGCTAGTGTGCTAATGCTTAATACTCAAGTAGCTAACATTCAGTCCCTAAATAGAGACGATGTATCTCTATGGTTTAATTCACACTTTTGATGGACTTTTTCCCAATTAACCAGGGACACTTTAATTTCATTTTTGTGCTTTGTAGTTTTGGCAGTATTCCAAGATGGGAACAGATAGTGCGCTTTATGAGCTGGAGGGTGAGGCAATAGTTCAAATCACTAATAAAATGTATGAAAAATACTGGGCCTTAGAACTGACCACAGTGGGACAGTTCTTAATACGTGACCCTAGTTTGTCACATAATCATTGGTCAATATCTATGGGTTTGAATTCTTGCAGTTACACATTGACCTCACAAAATATTAAAGATTTCTTGGTGAAAAATAGCATATCAACCTATATCAGAGGTCTTACTAAAACTTATATATATTAAATGTCTTGGTCTTTTTAAGCCATCGCTGTCATGGAGAAATTAAATTGTTCCAGAGTGATTCACTTTTATAAAAAGTGTGCTTTTCTAGGTATTTGCTAGCTAATAATTTCATGATTATATCTAGTAGCTATCCAAATATCAAAATTAGTCTGACTGATCTTTACTTAATATATTTTTTTAATATTTCTTAAATTTTACACTTCTATTTTCTGTTGCAACATATCCTATATCATCATACTTCTCAAACTTTGTTTCCTGCTTTTGTTGATTCCTCCTCCCCAATATTGCCTCCCTACTTGATCATAACTCCTCAATCCTACTCTCATCAAACTCATCAAATTTGTATCTGTTCCTTTACTTGCTTCTGAATTGTTCCTTTGGAATGTTTATTTCGAAAATAGAAACATTCCTACTTCCATAGTGCCTGGCAAAGAGACTGGGGTAGGCACTTAATCAGTAAATACATGATGAAGAGATTTATTTTTAGACTTTCCCTTAAACATCACTTATCACTTCTATTTCTTTGCCACGCCTCTCAAAAACAAAACAAAATGAAACAAAAAACAAACAAACAAACATAAAACAGATGGTACCTGGTCGTTTAATGTGCGCCCCAGGAATTCATAGTATCAGAAAGCATTTGCACACTCCCTTACTCCCAGAAAGTGACCAGAATTCAGTCAATTCTATCCCCTTCATTCTTTAGTTCATATGTATAAAGTTTGCTTTCTTTCCATTAATATAGTCATTTACTGCACTACCCAGACATTTCTTCCTCTTTTTTCAGTGATATCCGCACCTGGTCTTCATTTTCACTCTCTGCCTTGTCTCTTGTGAAGTTTATGGATATAGGATATAATTCAATCACTTCACAGTTCCTCAAACTTCTCAACTCTAGTAATTTCATTAATACTAGCCATAAGCACAATCATATAGCCCTTCAAATTTCTGAACACTGACATTTTATTGTTTCTCACATATGGCATGTTCTTGCTCTGCATCTAAGCATGCTGATAAAGTTTTACTACATTCACAAAGTAATTTTAGAGGTCCCTTTAACATGAAGAGTATTCAGAGTGATTGAATTGTTCATTTACAATCAGGAAGGCTGCAGTGAATAGATTTGATGAGAAGGAACTCAGCAACAATTGGATACCATAGAGGCCTTCAAAACTTCGTTCTCATGACTTCTGAATCCTTTTCCAACTTCCACCCTAACCTCCACACCTAATGAATGCAAATCTTGCTTGAAATATAATTCAATTTCATACATGTTTATTGAACATCGTTTATTTACAAGATACAGCTGTAGGAACTTGGCATATATGATAAATAAAACGAACCCCCCAAGCTTCTTAACATTTTGGCAGTAACATCCTTTACTTGAATTCTCTTGCAGAACGTATCATATTTTTGTCATGTATTATATATATTATTTATAATTTTATGAGTTGCTGTGCTCAATAGGATCTTGAAACCAAACAAACCCTGCCATTTTGTGCCTTATGCAACATCTCTAGGTCTTGGATTTTTCTTCCATAATAAGAGCATGTAACCACATAAGCCTGTGAACAGGTTAAATAAATTTATGCTTAGAGTGTTTCGAATGGTGCCTAAAGTATATTAAGCATTCTGAAATTGTTTTATTACTATTATTAGTATTGATACTTTAGTAGTAGTAACAGTACTGTACTTAAAAATAAATGTGCAATAAATCATAGTGATTTATCTTATCAGTATTGATACATGGAACCTCCCTACTGAACTGTAAACTCTAAAGTCTAGAATTCTTTCTCTGTTCCTTTTTTTTGTATGTGAACTTCTATATGGATGAGACTTTGTCAGCATTCAAAACTTGCTGTATTGAATTTAATTTAAAAACATATTTTCATCTTAATAACTTTCAGGTTTTAATTTGTCCTCAAATTTTTCCTAAATAGCTTGTTTTTAATATCTTCCAGTTCTTAAAAAAAAAAAAAAAAGCTAACAAACAAAAAAATCGGATAGCAAATTATAAGATATTGCAGATCTAAATACTACCAAGTTTAGAAATTTCAAATTTTACTCTCATTTAAAAAGTTATAATTTATTTTCTAAGTATAACTGAGATTTACTTAAAAATAGACAGCTTATCATACATATGAAAGTTTTGGCAGTGCTCACTGAAATGATATATGGAACATCTTATGGTATAAACATAGATTGTCATTTATGGAGAAGCAAATATGAGAAATGTACATACTGGATGTCATCATGGGTACACTTTTTTTTTTTTTAGAGATACAAATTATTTCGTTTGAGGACAATGAAATCCAGCCTTCAACCTTATCAAAGCCTGGATGTTCCATATTTGGTATGCTAATGACTAATCAAATCACAATCAGTATGCATTTTAAACCACAATGCAAATATGGAACTTCATTTGATGATGTAAATACATGATAATAATTATGGAAATTTCTTTGGGTGAAAGGCAGCAAATATTAGTACAACTAATATGGTATTTATTTGATTAGGTCCTAACAGCTTCAATCTGCCATATACTGCTAAAAAAGCTGCCACCTGCTGTCTTATTTTTTTATTCTCTTTGCTGAAAAACTAGAGAACAACATTCATTGTGAGACATCCTACTTTGACACAGACCTTCAGAATTTAGCTATGTTTTTCTAGCTAACTTTTTATAACTAGATAAATATGCGGCTCAGGCTATCTTGCTCCAGTACTCTAGATCGTCAATATGAAAATTTGGTAGTGTCTTACATTTGAATAATGTATTTGAATAGGTAAAGAAAGAGCCAGATAACTTTTGTTGCATGACACTGTTTTATTTTAGATTTTCAGCAACATGGTAAATAAACTTTTTTTTTGAAAGAATGAGATTATTTTGCAATACTAAGATAACTCTGAAGGAGTTAAACCTGGATGCTAAAGAAGGCTGTGTCTTATCTCTGTAAGAGCTATTTGCTGCAGTGTTTTCCACCTGGAATTAGAGGTGGGCAAGGTAATCTTACCAATAGTTCAAAGCAAATCCATCTTCAGATTTCAAACTATGCATTGCAGAAGTGGTCTACCATGCATTATTTCAAATAATTTCCACAATCGTATAAAATAGGTAAGGCATTTGTCAGATGAGAAAACTGAGTGAGATAGAGTTAAATTACCTTGGTTATGTGCCTTAATGGCACATAAAATCATATTTTCCTTATAGATAATATTTATACTAAAATATATAATGCATACAAAGTTTAAATATTAGAGAAATAGATATTATAGTAAAGGCAAATTCTTAGTAATCTATCTCTCCACTCCAAGAACTGTTCTCACCTCACCTTCTAAATTATTCTATACATATTTTCTATATATTTTTTCTTACTTTTAACAAAAAATATAGCAATAAATTGACTCTATTTTCTACATACTATGAAAAAACTTGTTTTTTCCCTTTTCTACTAATTCTTATGTTTTTTTCCCTGTGTCTGTACATAAATATATATTTGGATTATTTTCACTTTTTCACAACAAAAACACTGCAATAAGAATTCTCGTGCATTTTTTTCATTATTAGGTCATCTTAAATTTTTTATTTTATTAAAAAATACATGAGTAAATATAAAAAATGATATTATATATGTTGAATAATCATATATATGTGTATGTATATGTATATCACCATGTTTTTACTTCATTCAATTCCTGACTGTGCACAGGAATTATTGACTAAATGTTGGGAGTCAATTTGAAGACTTAGGATCATACTTTTCTAAATTATTTTATGAAAATGCCTTTATAACTTACTTGAAGTAAGTTGGTCAATTTACATGTATTTAACTGATTAATAAATCAAGTAAAAACATATTTAGTGAGTAGAATAGGAATCTTGCAGGCTACACATTATTGGAAGAAGGGAAGAAATAGAAAAATGGGTTTATTTAATCTCTATTATGCTCCAGTCACTGTTCTAGACACTTCTTCCTTCCATTTGAAGCCTACAAACAATTCTGTACATTATGCCTTATTAATTCTTTTTATAGATAACAATCTGATGCTTGAATTGGTAAAATAAATGAATAAACAGATAAATAAAGCCCAAGTTTACAAAGCTTGTTAGTGGTGAAGTTGAGATTTGATTTAAAATCTCTGATGCTAAGGTTAATACCACCCTTAATACACCACACTGTATAAGATGTAAGGCAAAGACATTTTCTGAGTATACAGTCTAATTATTTACTTGTTTGCTTATCAATGGTATATCTACACAGATAAATATAGATATGATATATGGTTGGATTTTTATTGAGATATAATTGATGTATGTTATATTAATTGCAGGTGTACAACAAAAATTTGACATTTTTATATATTACAAAATGATCACTATAAAATGTCTAGTTGCCATCTGTTATTATGCAAACTTGATATAATATTATTGTCTCTATTCCCTGTCCTGTACATTACATCTTCATGACTTGTTTATCTTATAACTGGAAGTTTGTACACCTTGATCCCTTTCACTTGTTTCACTCATCCCTACAAACTTTTCCTCTGGCAATCATTTAGTCTGTTCTCCATGTATATGAGTCTGGTTTTGTTCAGTTTTGTTTGTTCATTGTTTTTTTTTTAAAGATTCTACATGTAAGTAATGTTTTATCATATTTACTTCTTTCTCTGACTTATTTCACTTTTCATGATACCCTCAAGACCCAACTATGTTGTCACAAATGGCATAATTTCATTATTTTTAATGGCTGAGTAACTTTCCATTATATATATACCACATCTTATATATCCATTTATCTACTGATATATCCAAAAGAGAATCAGTATCCAAAACACATAAAGAACTCATACAACTCAACATATTTTTTAAAAATTCAAATAAAAAAAATGGACAAAAGAACTACATAAACACTTCTCCAAAGAAGACATAGAGATGGACAACAGGCAAATGAAAATATGCTCAGCATTACTAATCATCAGGTAAATGGAAATCAAAACAACAGTGACATATCATTTCACATTTGTCAGAATGGCTATTATCAAAAAAATAAGAAACAGTAAGTGTTGGCGAGAATGTGAAGAGAATCCTTGTGTACTGTTGGGTGGGAGTGTAAATTTGTGCAGCCCTTATGAAAAACAGTACGGAGAGTCCTCAAAAAAAATTAAAGTGGATATACCATACAACCCAGCAATTCCACTTCTGAGTATTTATCCAAAAATAATGAAAGCACTAATTTGAAAAGATATATGCACTCCTATGTTTATTGCAGCATTATTTATGGTAGCCAAGATACGAAAGCAACCTAAGTGATATATGGTTTCTTATAACACAATGGAGTCTCATGAATTTAATAATACATTTTTACTGTAAAGAGAACTATAATTCAACTGATTGATTTTTTTTTCATGGGATAGATTAGATAAAGCTGTCAATGTTGCAAATTTAGACAGAGACATCTTAGAATCCAAACATTAAACTTCTGTAAAAAAACTAAAAGTAGAAATGTAATCTTTTTAATAAGTCTAGGTTTCTGCTAACAATGTGGAGAATGTTAAAAGGGACATTAATAAAACACTTTTCAGAGCAAAACTAGCCAGGAGGATTTGCCAGGAATTGGAGCAACATGATGAAGCATAACGTGAACAAAAATTACTGGAGTTTGTTCATCACAAATAGCTCAGAGTGTTTAATGAGGACTTCTATCATGTTCTGATAAATTTTAAATCTTTAGGTTGGCTCCTACACATTCTGTCTAAGCCTCTCTTTATTATAACTGAATCTACCATTACAATCACAGCTGCTGTTTTTTTTCTCACACTTTGAAATGGCTAATAAATATGGAAAATTTACATTTGCCATATCAAGATCTTCAATGAAACATTATATATATTTACTTCATTTTAAGGAATAGTATAACTCTTACAAATGGTTTAATCTTATGGTGCATACACTCCTCCATGACAGTAAGCTGCATGTCCATATTAAATGAACTAACATATCCCAGATGTCAGAAACCCACTGAGTAAAGTTTTCTGTCCAAACATGCATTTATTGCAAAGAAGTGGACAGCCTATTCCCCAGGAAGTATTTGCTTACCACAACATTGTTTTTTTTTTATTGTACCTTTATTGCACATTTATTAGAATAAAACCCTGTATTTTTTTTTTTAAATTATACCCAACCCACGTAAGGTAGAAGCAGTTAACTATAGGTGTCCTTTAAAAAAGAAGACACTGAATCTCATAAATCTAAGACAGTCATATGCATCTGATTATGAGTAAATTGTGTAGCTTTTAATAATCCTTTCCTCACTCAATTTTTGGAAAATGCCACTAAACATTGAAAGTGAAAGGATCAATGCTTTGGTAAAATTTGCCTGGATGTTTATTTCTTGCTTTTACCTCCCTTTAATAATGTGAAACATTATGCCAGACATTATATTTTAGGAATGAATTTACTCTGGTTGTCTGTGAATATCTTGTGTGTATTGGCAAGGCAACAATCAACAGTACTTGTTTGGATTTCAATAGAAAGTCTTTTCACCCATTTTTCATTCTGGAAGACCTCAGAGTGTGATAGAGATTTAAGGACTTTCCAACACAGACTAATATTCTGGAATGGGACAGAGTTTGCTCTAGTTTGCTGAGGAAACTTATTGAAGAAGAAGAAACTGGATACTGTTTGCATTAAAATAATCTCATTTGCCTTTCTTTTGTTTTTTGCATTTTTTTCACTTAAAAAATATACCAATCACAGGCCTTCGATTTATGTGAAAATAAAAAAAAAAAAAAAAAAAAAAAAAAACAATAGCAAGGGAAAGGGAAGAGATTTTGAAGTAAAGATCTGGATTCTGTGTCTGGTCAGCTGGGACCTTGAGGAAATCCTTAATCTCTGGAAGAAGTCAATGTATTTGAAGAATCTAGCACACAGTTGACTGGTTCAGGTGGATTCTGAATTTTAAAGAATTATAAAAAGATTCCGATAAACTGATTTCATATTACACTGTAGCACAGGACAGCTAGAGTATGAGTTTAGACAGTGTATTACTAAAGCATGTACTAGAAAATATATTTAACGACAAGTTTGCACTTGGCAAAAAAAAAGAAAAGCCCTTGCAATGCCTTTTAGGAGATCATTTTGTTTGTCCTGGAGATTGTAAAACAAGTTATTTGAAATCATGATGTAAATTATATATTGCAAGAACTGAATATTCAAGTGTTATTAAATTACATGATTATAAAAGAGTGTTTCTTTGAACTGATGCAGTAACTCCATTAGTTTTGCTCCTTGGAAAGAACATCAGCCAGAGGATTTAGAATACACAAAGTAGATTGCAGTAGTTGCTAAATATGGAATTAAAATTAAGGGACAATGACCAAATTCTTTTGTAGACTGCTCTGACAACTAACTCTCGGAAAATGTACCGTTAAAGCTATGTATTCATTATAAAGTGCTTAGGTCATAAGGAAACCTGACAGCCACTTTGATGGATATTTTTGCATTAAGGTCCTGGGTCTTTTTATGGTATTACTCCTCTTTCAGCCTATAAATGACAATCCAGTCAGTACCCGAGATCTTAAGAGCTCAGAACAATTTCTTTAATTTTCACCGCCTGCTAAATCTATACTCAGAGATAAATGTGTAAGGAGAGATGCACCATGCCAGAAAGCTTTGTTTCTCTCTCGAGGATCTGGGAGTTATGGGTGGTTGGTGGCAGTAAAGAAGGTGCATGTGCTTGAAAACAGAATGGCTCTTAGTAGACAGTACCCAATAGTACTGTGGTACACAGGAGCAGAGACACAGAGTGTAACACAGAGGAAACTTCTGTCTCCACTTGTCCTTTGGAAGATTTCCCGAAAAACTGTGCAACAATAACATGTGGTCAGAAACACGTGGTCTTGGCTAAAGCAGATCTATTTGAAGAGACACTATTGAAATAGTTGTGACCATTTTGAGACAGGGGTGATATTAAAACAAAATGTATTGTTACAGTTTTTGTTTACCAATGGATGCAAGCAGCACACATCTGACCTTTCCTATGATTAATTCTGGTAATAAGAGACAGTCCATTTCTATTAATTAAAAAATATATTTTAGAAATCATACATGTATTACTTTGATAATCAGTAAAAGAAAATCATAAAATCATTATTATAAATTCCTTAGAAATGGGTTTGTCTCTATGGACATTTCACCTATCTCTTCAAATTAAAGAAGAGTTTGGTAATATCAATAACAGTTCTGGTAATGGACTCAACAATGAGATAAGGTTGTCTGTTTTAAATATTGCTTGGCATCAAAAACTGTTTGTTCTGTTTTGTTCTGCTTGCTTATTTACTTATCCATTTATCCATTCATCTACCCATCCATCCATTTATTTATTGAGTGAGTGAATAGAATGGCAACGGGACCTTTGTTAAAATGTAGCACATCAAAAAGTGTACATCATACTACTGCTATGTCAAAATGGCTAATAGGCAGAAGTTAGGTCCACTTGGCATGTCTTTTGGCCAAACAGTTGGGCTCACTGAAATGTATTTATATAAAGAGCTGAATCATTCTTTAAAAAAAAAAAAAAAAACCTCTTTATGTTATAATAATGTTAGACTTAGAGAAATATTGTAAAACTAGTGCAGAACATTCACATATATGCTTCACCAAGCTTCCTTTAATATTAACAGGGATATAAAACTATTAACTGAACAACAGTTCATATTCAATTTTCACCTTTTTTTTTTTTCATTATTATCCTTTTATTGATCCAGGAAACAATCTAGGATCCCCCATTACATTTGGTTGTGTGTCTCTGTATTTTTCTTTCAATTTGAGATAATTTTTCAGTCTTTCCTTGTCTTTTACGATGTTGGGTAAGTACTAGGCAGTTATTTTGTAGCATGCCCTTGATTTGGGCTTGTCTGATATTTGTTCATGATTATATTGAGATTATACATTTTGGTAAGAATATCATGGAAATGCATTGTCTTTCTTGGTGCATGATATTGGGGGTATGTCATGCTGATATGTCTTGGTATTGGTGTTGTTAACTTTGATCTCTGGTTATAGTAGTGTCTGATGCATATCTGCACAAAATAATTACTATTTTTTACTACGTAATAGATAAAATAGATACTGTAGGTAAATATTTTAAGACCATTATTTTTTTTCCTCAAAACTTTGCTCCCTGATTTTAGTATACATCAGTGGGATTTTTTTTTCTAACAATCATTGCTATAGTGTTTGCCTATGATGCTTTTCTATTTCTTTCATTCCTTCTACATTTAAAATAATAATAATAGTCTCTAATGAAGAGTTGTCTCTTCTCCCCATTTTATTTATTTTATTTACATTGGTGTGGACTTCTGACTGTTGCAGGAGGCTGAAAAATTGTCTCACAAAAGATATCCATGTTATAATACCTGGAACATATAAATGTTACCTTATAGGGTCAAATGTGATTACATTAAGGTTATTGAGATGAAGAGATTATCCTAGACTGTCCAGATATGTCTTAAAAGCAATCGCATTTATTCTTATGAGAGAGGCAAAGAAAGAGGGTTTTCTGCTTTCCAGCCCTCTCCCAGCCACCTCCTATAAGTAACAAATTTATTGAACTTCTGTTTTTTCTTTTCTGTAACTATTTTATATAAACAAGAAGATAGATGCATTTTTTAAATACCCCCTTCTTTTTTGCAAGAAAGGCAGGACATCATCCATGTTCTTTTGCAATTTGCTTATTTCACATTATAGCATATTGTAGAAATCATCTCTATATCATTTCAAAGAACATTCGTATAGTATCTCATTGTGTGAATGTACCAATTTATTCAACCATTCTCCTATAAGTGAGAATTTAAAATGTTTTCAGCATTTTGCAATTATTAACAATGCTGGAATGTATAACCATGTGTATATATGCATTCTCATGTAGTTTGAGGCTTATCTTTAGGATAGATTTTTAGAAGTGGAATTGATGGGTAAAAAAGTCATTGAATCACAGGTAGTTTTGTTAGGTATTGCCAAAACGTCTTTCAGGCAATCAGGCTCCAGGGCCCATGCTAGAAACCATTAACTACATTATGTAGTGGCTAAAAGTTTGAAGTACAGAAGATTACTTATCTGGAAACATAAAAAACATCTGAACAACAGAGCTGTACAAAAGACATTTTAAAATATCTATTCAACTTTTTTAAATAGTATCATTGTAATAATTTAATAATGACTTGCTACATTGTTTAATATGTGATGATAGTCTAGTCCACCAGTGTATGAGAGTTTATTGAATATCTCCTTTTTGAACTAACATACATAATAAAGACAAGTATTTGGGTCATAGAAAATGATAACAGTGAGTTGTTTTGCTGGTATTATGAGCTTCAGTGATTGATTTAAATATTTAGAAAGTTAAAAGCTCTTTCAAAATATTTAATTACAATTATGTTAATATAAATAATGTATTTAATTTTTTAGTCATTATAATGTAAGACAACAATAAATTCAAGAATATGTATTCAGAAGATGTCTGGTGCAATATCAAGAGTTCAGATATTTATCTCCTTTGTACTTAAAATGTCTAAGTTTGAGACTGACTGATTAATCAGATCAGGAGAGGACCTGGATAATATAGATAAATTATTCATAAATACAGTATGATTGGATAATAATTGGGAATGAAGCCCTCAGGTTCTTCTAATTATGTTTCTTTTGCAGCACCTAAAATAGTAGACAACATTCATCTCAGAAGACCAAAGAGTAGACAACATTCATCTCAGAAGACCAAAGATAGCACAGGAGCAACCAAGGATTAAAAGAAACACAAATCAAATGAGAAACCTAGTGTGAAGGAAATGTAGCATGATACCGGGAAGTCAGAAGACTGTGTTCAGCCATATGAAACATTCCACTTGGTGGTTTTTTGAAATTTACCATGAAAAACTAAAGTGATTTGAGCGTACTTTTAACGTAGCTAGTAGTCTCGAGAAAAGTGTTATTATCAAGATTTATGAAAGAAATAGAAATGACATAGCCTGGAGGAAAATTTTATACTATGACCTTCTGAACAGATGACCAGGTGTTAACTGCTAATAACTAAGATTTAGATACTGTAATAGCACGTATCATAAAATAATTTCAGGGTTTTCCTGAAACAGCCCTAGACTTAAAACAAATATAAATATATCATTTACTTTCCCTATATAAAATATAAAATATAAAACAAACAAAATATGTCTAGTAAAATATTAAATTTATTTTTATTACCCTTAAAATCAATCTGTAAAAATATTCTATTGACTCTATTGCTGTTGATCACATAAATTTGTATAATCACTTTGGTTATATTTAGAAATAATGAGGATAAACATAATCTACACTGGCAATTTCACTTTTAAATATCGTATTAAAGTATCCTAGGTATGTCACAAGAACCAGTTTTTAAAAAAAAACCTGCATGAGAATTATAAATAGAGAATTAAGGGAGTGTTTCCTTCTAAAGAGGGAGAAAAGGAAGAAAATGGAGTTCACTTGGGGCACATAAAGATTTTCAGTTTATCTCCAGAATTTTATTCATGAAGAAGTCTTCTATGAGTATGAAAAAATATAAAACAATAGTAGGTGTTATTCTTTACAGTAATAATAGTGTTTAAAACTTCTTCTAGTTAAACATATTCAAAATAAAAATAATATTTTTAAAAAAATTCTCTTCACCCAACACTTTGGGTATATTCCCACACACAGTTTATTTTCCCATGAAATTATTGTCTCAAGATGAAATACAGACACACTTATGTAAGAAATTTTGTGTCCGAAATTAAAAGGTGCAATTACCTATTTTATGTGTATTTTCTTTGTTGATGGTAGGTAGTAGTTAATTCACAACAGATAACTTTTGTAATAATAAGTATAGTCAGTAAAATTTGGTGTAATTTAATAGGTGAAATTTAAAATAATGATCTATGTCTATCTATCTATTTGTGTTTGTATACTGCCAACTAGTGTCTTGTGAAGTAACCTAGAAATATGTTTCAGAGTGGAAAGAAACCAAATTCGACTATTTAAAGAATGCTATAAATGGTACACAAAGATGACAGAGAGTATTGTATAATATATAAAGAAGATGAAAGAAATGAAAAATAAATTACTGGAATTTTCAACATTAGAAAATCATTTAAGAACTTTTATTAAAATTAAGAAAAATATAATTTAATAATGTTTAAGGCACAAATTTGATAAAAAGATCTGTATTGGATAAATTCACTAGCTCATTAAAAAGGAGAATTACAAAATATAAAAACCATGCTGTCATGCTTACGTGGAATTCAACATATCTAATTACAGTAATGTAAACAATGTTACACCATAAATTATATGTAATTATGTTATTTCTCTTAGTAAAATTGTTATCACAGATTTTTATTTTTATTATCTATTTAAAATTTATATATAAATTATTTTCATTTTTAAAATATATTTTTATTTTTTAATTACAGTTGACATATAACACTATATTAGTTTCAGGTACACAGAATAGTGATTAGACACTTATATAACTTAGGAAATGATCATTCCAATAAGGGTAGTACCCATCTGACACCATACATATTTATTACAATATTATTAACTATATTTCTAATGCTATGCTTTACATCTCTGTGACTATTTTGTAAATGGTAATTTGTACTTCTTAACCCCTTTCCTTTTTCACCCATCCCTTAACTCCACTCCTATCTGTCAACCATCAAAACGTTCTCTGTATCGATGAGTTTGATTCTGTTGTTTATTTTTTAGATTTCACGTATAAGTGAAATCATATTTTACCACAGATTTTTAATATAAATTACATGAAATTTTTATAAGTGAGACTTTACTCTGTATATCAAAATATCATGTGTAAAAATATTTTTTAACATTTAAGTGTATGCTTAATCATTTAGTTTGCTATTTGGAGTTAGGTGCTAGCAGTTTTTTTTTTTAATTTATTTATTTTAATTAGTTTCAAGTATACATTGGTTAGACATCTATATAGTTTGTAAAATGATCCCTCCAATTGCTCCCTCCCTCCCTTGACTCACCACCTAGCCAATGTATTAATGCTAACTTCATTCCCTATGCCATGCACCCCGGCCCCGTGACCATCCATCAGCTACTAATTTGTACTTCTTTAACCCTTCACCCCATTCTTCCAGTCCCCCAAATCCTCCTCCTCACTGTCCATCACCAAATTGTCCACTATATTTGTGAGTCTGTTTTTGATTACTTTGTTCTTTTTATTCCTTAGAGTCTGCATATAAGAGAAATCATATAGTGTTTATCTTTTTCTGTCTGACTTAAATACCTTCTAGGTCCATCAAACCAATATCTTTTTCCATCCCCTTCCTTTTCATATGTAGGGGTCTTGTTTTCTTATCCTTTTGGCCACTCTATCTTTTGGTTGGAGCATTCGTTCTTTTCCATTTAAGGTGCTTATTGTTAAAAATGTAGTTGTTACCATTCTTTACTCCTGTTTTTGATACATATTTTTTCTTCTTAAAGGAATCCCTCCAACATTTCCTGTAATACTGGCTTGGTGGTGATAAATTCCTTTAGTTTATTTTTGTCTAGGAAGTTCTTTATCTATCCTTCAACTCTAAATGATAGCTTTGATGGATAAAGTATTCTTGGTTGTAGATCCTGGGTCTTCACCCTGTCGAATATTTTTTTGCTAAGCCCTTCTGTCCTGCACAGTTTCTTTTGAGAAATCAGCTACCACTCTTATGGGTATACCCTTATAAGTAACTATCTGTTTTTCTATTACTGCTTTTAATATTCTTTCTTTGTATTGAATTTTTGGCATTTTAATTATGATGTATCTTGATGTGGGCCTCTTTGGATCCTTGATTTTTTGAATTCTCTGAGCTTCCCGGGGTTTTAGGTCCATTTCCTTCACTAGGTTAGGAAAGTTTTTTATCATTATTTCTTCAAACAGATGTTCAACATCTTGATTTTCTTCAGTTACACCAATCAGACAAATATTTGGACTCTTAATAGTGTCCCATGTGCTCCTTATATTATTTTAATAGTCTTGGGATCTTATCTCTTGCATTCTGATTGGCTTTCCTGTCTTCTAGATAGGGTATTTGATTCTTTTCTTTATTCAGTTTTTTCATCCCTTTGTTTATTTCATTTAATCTACTTCTCATCTCAGATAATGTGTTCTTCATTTCGGATTAGTTCCTTTTTATAATTTCCATTTCCATTTTTATGTTTTTTATCTGTTTGTTGAAGTTCTCACTGAATTTATCTACACTTCCCAAAAGTTCATTGAGCATTTTAATAACTAGTGTTTTGAACTCTGCTTGTTAGACTACTTGACTCCATTATATATGGATCTCTGTTCTCTTCTCTCATATGGTTTCTGCTTCTTTGTCTTCCATTTTAGCTGCCTTTCTGTGCCTGTTTCTATGTACTAAGCAAAGCTCCTAAGTCTCCTGGTCTTATTAGGGTGGATTTGTGAAGTAGGTGACCAGTGGCACAGTCCTGAGAACAGTTCAGCTGCAGGCCAAATTTAGCCCAAGCCTGTGCCCCTCCAGGGCCACCTGTTAAGATTCAGCAAGCAATCCTCAGATGCTGTACTTATAGTTGCCTCAAAAGGCCATACCAGAAACCGATGCTGTACTTATAGTTGCCTCAAAAGGCCATACCAGCTGGCTCCAATGAATGTAAATCTAAGCACTACTCCACAAGGAACACCTGACTCACTGAAGATATACCTGATATGGCTGGGGCGGGGATTCATGAATCCTCTGGGTGGAGCGACTTCTGTTATCCAGTTTGATGACATCGTGGCTATGGTGACACTGTGTCCACGCACTGGGAGGGAGGAGAGCTCAATAAGAAACAATAGATACCGTCGGCACTTCTGTACAGAGTGTCTTGCCTTGGCCCTCATTCCAACACTGTCTCCCTGTAAGTCCCTGGTGCCCCCTATGCACAGCCCAATCAGCCCTGGTGCTCAGAGTAAGCAGGTCCGTCACCCGGAAAATCCGCTCATGGACGTGGCCCCTTTAAGAGGCTTCTGCCACTGCCGCTGCCACTGCTGCAGTCTCTATCTCACTTAGCCGCTCCAGACCTGGCAGCCCTCCATCCTTGCCCCATCCTACCTTCTGCTGTTGCAGAGTGATTTATTGGATTTCTCCATAGTTGTATGTCTTGTTTTTCATCTAGATCCCAGGCGATGTTTCCTTGCTGCTCCTTGTTTCCATCCCAACTTTGAATTGGTCGCCAGAAGAATGAACAGAGCCTCTATCATCTATGCCATTTTTTTTCTCTCTCCAGGTGCTAGCAATTTTTAATCATCAACTTATAATTCAGTGTTGCAGGTATATGCCATTGTGTTTTAAAAATGCTATGCTTCTTTTGCCTGTACTTCATGATTGGAAGAGCTGAGACACTCATCCATATCGTGTCTCATATTTGAAATATACAGATATGTATTTTAGTCCTTAGAGGTTTTTACAAATGAATTTTAATGATACTTGTCATTTATATAAGAGTAATACCCATTTTACTTAGAATCACAAAACAGAATGCAAACTGTTATTCAATGGTAATTAGATATTGCCAAGAGATAAGAAAAATGTTACATCTGATAGTCATTAACATGAAGGTGACAATTCGTACAGACTAAATGCAATATACATGTACACAACAACCAGAGGATAAAAATATGTAGAAGAAATTCAGCCATGAGAAAATATTTGTACTAGATGTATCATTCCAATGTAAACAAATAGAAAACTTATGACACAGTTGTCTTCAGACAATGAAAAACAACATAAAACTATATTTATTAAGAAAAGTGAAAAATGTACTTTCGATACAAACACAATAAATTAAGTGAAAAAATGGAAAAAAAAAAACTATACCATGCAATCGCTAAACATAAGAGAGCTTAATTGACTGTGTTGATGCGAGACAAAGTCAAATTTAGAAAGAGGAACATAATCAGGAATAAAAAGAAACATTTTACAAAGATAAAAGGATTAATTAATCAAGTAGACATAATAATCCTAGTATTCATGAAGAAAACAGCTTCAAAATATTTGAAGCAAAGCTGACAGACCCGAAAGAAGAAACAAACATATTCACAATTAGAATTAGAGAGACTATAGCACTCTTCTCTCTTCAATTGATAGATTAATTAGAAAAAAAATCAGAAATAATCTAGGAGATGTGACATTATTACATAACATGACTTAATTGACATTTAGAGAACACACCATCCAACCATGACACAAAACATGTCCTTTTCAAGAGTATATGGAATATTCATAATATACTTAAGGCCATAAAACACAATACACAAATTTAAAAGAATGAAAATTATACCAAATGTGGTCTATGACACTTACATAAAAGGAATACAAATTGGAAAGAATCTAGTAAAATTGTATTTTCAGATAACAATATGAACACAGAAAATCTTGAGAAATCTAGAAAAAAAAAGGTGACTAAAACAAATATTTTAATTTAGCAAAGTGACTGGAATAAAGGTCAGTTACAAAATTCAATTGGATTTTTATATCCTAGTAATAAAAAGTTGGAAAATAAAACAAACCTATACTATTTACAATAGCATCAAAATTCAAATTAGATATAAATAACAAAAGATATATGGAAATTCCCCAAATATTTGGAAATTAAATATTGTAGTTCTATAAAATTCATGGGTAAAAAAGATAATTCAAGAGAGATTAGAAAATATTTTACAATAGACAGTATTGAAAATATAGTATACAAAATTTGTGGGATATAGCTGGAGTTGTTTTTAGAAGTTTATATATTTAAATGTTTTATTAGAAAAAAATGCTGAAAATTAATGTTCTAAGCTTCTACTTCAAGAACTAAAAAAAGCAAACTAACTTCTGTATTAATAAAAAGATGAAACCTATAATGATAAAAATGAAAAATCAACTCAAAATTAGGTAAACAATAGGGAAAATTAATGAAACTAAAAGCAACCTCTATACCAAAGAAAGAGTAAGTTTTACTGTATATATAGTAAAAAAATAATTTCTAATGCTTGAATTAGTACTATGATAATGTGTTTTATAATAAGATTATATTTCATGAACTGCCACACAAACCTCATATTGGACTTCACACCTCTTTCTAACTTTCCTCACTTCTCCATCATGACACCTATATCCTGTCATGACATGTTTATAGATGAACACAGCACAGCCTGATTATTTTTGCCACCTGCCCAGTTAGATTCAGGCACAAATTTGGCAGGAAATGGCAGCCATAGATTATGTTAACTTTTAAAATTTGAGTCAGAAAGTCAGTGCTTCACTTATTAATAAAACATTTATAAAGAATTTGTTTAATTACTCATAACATAGTACTTTTTCACATGCTTTTATTGAATCTGCACTATATTTCTGAACAGGGCAAGGCAAGCAAAATTCCTGAATGATGGTGAATAAATTTGAAGCGTAAAGAAATTAAGTGCCTTATCAATATTGAGGTCAATATTGGCCTTTAGTATCAAGTCTAATTCTCTTTCTAATTCATTCAGTGGTAAAATTTTAAGAATCCTGACCATTTCATTCAGATCAAGGACTATTTTTTGAGAATATACCAGATGTTCAGTACTGTATAGAGATTATAAGATAAGCATAGAAAATATCTCTGTCTTTTAGAGTTTTAGAATATAACTTGATATTTGCCCCCACATAAGTGAGAAGATGGTGGGAAAGAACATTTCATAAGAAAATAGGAAGCCAAGGAGCTATTTTTTCATTTATTTGGTTATTTTTTCCTTTAGGCAATTAACTACTGCTGTGCATAATAATATGAATAAATCTCACAAATACAATGACCCCCCCCAAAAAACCCAGAAACATAAAAGTATATTTTTTTATTATTCCATTTATATAGGATTCCAAAACAGGCAAGACTAATTAAGAATAGTAGAAGTTATAAGAATGATTAACTTTGGGAAAATATTGACAGGCAAATGATAAAAGAAAGGCTTCTGTTTGCTGATAACATTCTATGTCTGAACCAGGGTGATGGTGATATGAGTGTAGTCATTAAAAAAAAAAAATTTTTAGGACTATGTTTAAGATTTGTAAACTTTTCTGTACATATGTAATACATTGATTTAAAAAAGTTTGCAAGAGTTTTTTTTTTTAAATCAATAGAGCTGATAAATCTCTAGGTAAACTGTAAAAATAAAAATATATGCAAGTCAGCAATATCAGGAATAAAAGAGGGAACATCATATAGTTCCAAAAGTCATTAAAAATAGTAAAAGAATGAAAATAATTTTGTTGGTAATTTGATAAATTAAGTGAAATGGACAAATTCCTTAAAAGAAATAAATTCATAAATTACCATAACTGATACAAGAAAAATAGAAAACCTTGGTTGTCCCAAGTCTGCTAAAGGAATTAATTTCATAAGTAAAAAAAATCCCTCTCATAAAGGTAATTTCATTTTTTGATGGCCTCAGTGTTAAAATTTCATCTAACATATTAAGATTAAATTATATCAACATACACAGCTATTTCAACTCATTTTTTGTGGCCAGTATTACTCTAATAACAAAACTGAAGAAAGATATCACATGAAAAGAAAACTTTTTCCTTATGAAAATGGTATCAGAATATTTCAGAAATAGTAGCAAAGCAAATCCAGCAAAATGTAAAGTTGTTCATGCATTATGACCAAGTGGGATTTATCTCAGGAAATCAAGATTGGCTTAACATTTAAAAAGTGTTTAACAAAATAATGAGAAAATTATATAATTTTCTTAGCAGATGTAGCAAAAGCATTTGACAAAATTCAACAGTCATTTATAATAAATAAAATCTTCTTAGCATATATTCTCAACTTGATAAAGGGTGTCTATGAAAAATCTACAGCTAACATCCAACTTACTGATTAAAGATGACTGGTTTTCTCCACACATCAAATCCTCACCCGTCAAGATTGGGAAGAGGCAGAAACGTTTAATTTTTACTATTTTTATTCAACAAGGTTCTTAAATGTGTGTAAGTTAATTTAAAAATAGGAAAAAGAAAACAAAATGACATATTAGAAAGGAAGAAATATGTTTACCTTTATTTACAGAAGACATAATTGTATACATGAAAAATCTTACAGTATCTACAGAGTAGTTACTATGCTACTTGAAGAAATATTTGAGATTAGCAAAGTTGAAAGATAAAAGTTTATTTTATTTTATTTTTTCTCCTAATTCTTCCCCGCAACTTCCAACCCTGACCCATGGATGTTGCCATTTCCCCTTAAGAACTGGATCTCTGAAGGTGAGACGTCCCCTCCCACATGCTCGTGGAGTGCACCAGGGGCCTGGCACACCTGGGACCTGGCACACCTGGGGCCTGGTGCTTGGCTCCACCTGGGGCCATGCAAAGCAGATGTGCTAACCAGTAGACTGGTTCTTGGCTCTACCTGGGGCCATGCAAAGCAGATGTGCTAACCAGTAGACTATGGAGCCACCCCAAAAGTTTATTTTATAAAGTTGCCAGATAAATTTTATTATACAAAGTTAATTGTGTTTTTATATAATAACAATGAACAATCAGAAAATAAAATTTTAAGTACAATATTATTTATAATTGTATCTAAAATCATGAAGTACATATAAACTCATACAGTGAAAACTATAAAACACTGATGAGAGAAATTAAAGAAGGTCTAAATAAAATATAAATTAAAACCGTGTTCATGGACTAGAATATTCATTGTTATTTAGATGTCAATTTTCTCCAAATTGACCTACAGATGTATTGTAATTTTAATCAAAATTTTAAAATAATTATAGATTTTTTTTGTTTTGTTTTTGTGAAGGTAATTAAATCTATATAGAGTTCCCTATAGAAGGAGAGGGAGGAAAGAAGGTGTGATGAGTTCCCTGAAGAGCCCTGCGTGGAAGTGCTGTGACCTTCATGCTACAGGCAGCAGAGCCCAGTCATCAGGGCAGAAGGCAGAGAAACTGGGATGGCAGAAAAGCGGGGACAGCAGAGAAACAATAGTTGATTTTACCAGCTGTGGTTGCAAAATCAAGACTGAGCCGCAGCCCCCAACTCTCAACCCAGAGGGCCCTTCCCCTCATACCCTCCAAGACAGAACACTGTGGAGCCCAGGGGAATTGGAGGAAATGCTACTGAAACTGTCACTAACAATGACAGGAACTGAGACTGAGGGTAGTGAGCATAATTAAACATCTATAAGAAAAAAAAAAGACATTATTAAGACTTTATATAAAGCAGGGATTCAAGAGGCTTAGACACCACCTACTGGAAACCAAAAGAAAAACAACTTCTTTGCAACAGGCTAGGAATAATATATAATAAATCTTTCTGGAAAAGAAAAAGCAGAACACACTTTCATTAATGCCCAGGCAGAGAAATAGCTCATTAAACACCATGAACAACCAAGGTGACAAGGCAGGTCAGAAAGAAGAGAAAAATCTCCAGAAAATAAGCTTACAGACATAGAAATATGCGACTTAAATAACAAAGAATTCAGGATGGTACTTCTGAAAAAACTCAGTGAGATCCAAAACGAATAATATCAACAATTTCAGGAATTGAAAAAACAACTAGATGAGCAGAATGAGTTCTTTAGCAAAGAGACTGAAATCCCCAAAAAGAAGAGAATAGAATTTTTGGAGATAAAAACACACTGCAAGAGTTGAAAAATGAAATAACAAGCTTGGGAAATAAAGTTGAATGAATGGATGAAAGGATCAGCGATATTGAAGATAGAAATCTAGAAATAAATCAGAAGGAAGAATAGAGAAACCAAAGAATGAAAAATAATGAAAGAGAAATACAAGAACTAACTGATACCATCAGGAGAAGAAACATAAAAATAATGGGCTTTATCAAAGGGGTGGAAAAGGAGCAGGGATTAGAAAGCATTTTCAGACAAATAGTTGACGAGCATTTCTCGAATCTAAGGATTGCACTGGAGCTTGGAATTCAAGAAGTCAATAGAACACCCAATGATCTCAACCCAAAAAGACCTTCACCAAGACACATCATATTAAAATTATCAAAAATCAGTGACAAAAACAGAATTCTCAGAGGAGCCAGGGAAAAGAAGATGGGAACCTAAAAAGGAAAACCCATCAGATTATCATCGGACTTCTCAACACAAACCTTACAAGCCAGAAAGGAGTATAATCAAATATTCAAACTATTGAATGAAAGGAAATACCAGCCAAAAATAATATATCCAGCTAAGCTCTCCTTTAGATATGAAGGAGAAATCAAGACCTTTTCAGAAATACAAAAGTTAAAGAAATTCTCTACTATGAGGCCTGCACTACAGGAAATACTGAAAGAGTTCAGCTCACTTAAAACAAAATGACAAAAAAATTACATAATTAGGAGTAAGGTGACTAGTGAGCTAATAGAAGCAGAGGAGTACACTTACTAAGAACAGAGAATTATAAATTAAATAATAAGAAAAGAATTGCTATAGCAAGATAGTAATGAACATTTAGCAAACATAGGGACAAATTGAGACAACAATGACTGAAAAGGGGAGGATTTAAAGATCCAAATATGGAAAAAGGAATGGAGATAGGGCACATGCAGAAGAAAATGGACGTCTGTATATATATAACCATCTTGTACATACTCATAATAGTAACCACATGCCAAGGATTCAGAACCGAAGTAAATAACATAAAACAAGAAGGACCAGAGAAAAACAACACAAAAGCCAACCAAAATAGAGAAAATAGAAACACAAGGACAAAGAAGCAATGGAAACACCTAGCTACCAGAAAGCAAAAGATAAATGGTTATAAGAAGACCTCATATTTCAATAAGCACCCTAAATGTAAATGGACTGAACTCATCAATGAAAACGTACAGAGTTGCAGAATGGTTCAAAAAACAAAATCCAACCAGGAGACATATCTCAGTTTAAAGACAAATATAGACTCAATGTGAAAGCGTGGAAAATGATATTTCAAGCAAATGGCATTCAGAGAAAAGTGGGAGTGGTGGTACAAATATCAGATGAAATAGACTTCAAATAAAAAAGATAAAGAAAGATACTGAGGACACTTCAAAATGATAAAGGAAAGTATGCACCAAGAAGACATAACACTTATTAATATCTATGCTCCCAATCAGAGAGCCCTAAAATATGTAAAGCAATTACTAACAGAACTAAAGGGAGAAAAAGACCAAAACACTATCATAGTACGGGACCTAAATACCCCACTGTCAGATATGGACAGATCATCCAAATAGAAAATCAATAAGGAAATAACACCCTTAAATGACACAGTAGACCATCGGGACATAATTGACATTTACAGAGCCTTCCATTCTCAAAACAGCTGCTTATACATTCTTCTCATGTGCACATGGAAAATTCTCCAGGACTGATCACATACTGGGACACAGAGATAGCCTCAACAAATATAAGAGGATTGAAATCATACCAACTATATTCTCTGATCATAATGCTTTGAAATTAGAGATCAACTGAAGAAAGAAAGCAGGAAGAACCACAAATACAAAGAGATTAGACAACATACTAATAAAGAATAACTGGATCAGAGAAGAAAATAAAAGAGAGATCAACAAAATACATAGAAACGAATGATAATGATAGTACAACATATCAAACCTTTGGGACATGGCAAAAGTGGTCATAAGAGAAAAGTTCATATCATTACAGGCCTATCTCCAAAAACAAGAACAAGCCCAAATAAACAACCTAACATTTCATCTTAAAAAATAAAAAAGGATGGACAAATAAAGCCTAAAGTCAGCAGAAGGAAAGAAATATTCAAAATTAGAGTAGAAATAAATGAAATTGAAAATAAAACGATAGAAAAAATAAATGCATCAAAGAGCTCATTCTTTGAAAAGATTAATAAAATTGACAAACTCCTGGTGAGACCAAGTGAAGAAAAAAGGAAAGAACACAAATAAACAAAATCAGGAATGAAAGAGGGAAAATTATGACAGGCATCACAAAAATAGAAAGGTTCATACAAGAATACTATGGAAAAGTATATACGCCAAATTTAATAACCTAGAAGAAATGGACCAGTACTTTGAAAAATACAGATTTCCTAGACTGAATCAAGAAGAACTAAAAAATCTAAATAGACAGATCAGCAGTATGGAAATTGAAACAATCATCAAAAACCTACCAAAAAGGAAAAGTCTATGATCCGATGCCTTCAGCAGTGAATTCTACCAAACATCCAAAGATTTAATATCTATTTAATACCTATTTAATACATCACAATTCATTTTATGAGGCAAATATTTCCCTGATATCAAAACCTGATAAAGATAACATAAAAAAAGAAAACTACAGACTAATATCTCTCATGAACACAGACGTGAAAATACTAAATAAGATACTTACGAACCGAATACAACAACATATTAAAAAGATTATACACCATAATCAAGTGGGCTTCATCCCAGAGGCACAGGAATGGTTCGATATTTGCAAATTGATTAATCTGATGCACCACATAAGCAAATTAAAAAATAAGAATTATATGATTATATCCATAGATGCAGAAAAAGCCTTCGACAAGTTACAGCACCCATTTATGATCAAAACACTTAACAAAATTGGTATAAAAGAAAAGTACCTTAACATAATAAAGCCCATATATGACAAACCCTCAGCCAACATTATACTTAATGGTGAAAAACTAAACTCCTTCCCTCTAAGATCAGGAATAAGGCAAGTCTATCCACTATCGCCACCATTATTCAATATAATATTGGAGGAAACGCAGGAAATGCAGAAGCCAAACTGTCACTATTTGCAGATGACATGATTCTCTATATAGAAAACTCTAAAGACTCCACAAGAACACTACTAGAAACAATAAGCAAATACAGTAAAGTCTCTGGATACAAAATCAACATTCAAAAATCCATAGCATTCCTTTAATTTAATAATGAAGTGTCAGAAAAAGAAGTTGAAAAAAATAATTCCTTTTGCAATTGAAACAAAAAGAATAAAATACCTAGGAATAAATTTAACAAAACATGTGAAGGACTTATATAACAAAAACTATAAGACCCTATTAAAATAAATCGAAGAAGATAGAAAGAAATGGAAAGATATTCTGTGTTCTTGGATTGAAAGAATCAATATAGTTAAAATGACCATATTACCTAAAACATTATACAGATTTAATGCAATCTCCATCAAAATCCCATTGGCATTTTTTAAAGAAATAGAACAAAAAATCATCAGATTCATATAGAAGCTCAGAAGACCCTGGATTGCCAAAGCCATCCTGAGAAAAAAGAACAAGGCTGGAGGCATCACTCTGCATGACTTCAAATTATACTACAAAGTGACAGCAATCAAAATGGCATGGTATTGGCAGAAAAACAGACACACGGATCAGTGGAACAGAATAGAGAGTCCAGAAGTAAACTCATATTTACATGGTCAAATACATTTCAACAAAAAAACTAAAAGCATACAGTGGAGAAGGAAATCCTCTTCAATTAACGGTGTTGGGAAAACTGGAAAGTCACCTGCAAAAGAATGAAACTAGACTGTTGTCTGTCACTACCCACCAAAATTAGCTCAAAATGGATTAAGGACTTGAATATAATAGAAGAAAATAGAGGAACTAAACTCAAGGACCTTAACCTTAAAGAGGATTTTATGAATTTGACCTCAAAGGCAAGCAAAATAAAAGCAAAAATAAATTAATGGAACTACATCAAACTAAAAAGCTTCTGCTCAGCAAAAGAAATAGTCAACAAGGTAAAGAGACAACCATCAGAATGGAAAAATATGTTTTCAAGCAACGTCTCCACTAAGGGCCTAATATCCAAAATATACAAAGAAATCATGCAACTCAATAACAACAATAACAACAAAACAAATAATTTAATCAAAAATGGGTAGAGGACCTGAACAGACACTTCTTCCTAAAGGACATAGAAATGGCCAACAAATATATGAAAAGATGCTCAGTATCACTAGCTATTAGGGAAATGCAAATCAAAACCACAATGAGATACCATCTCATACCTGATAGAATAGCTATAATCAGCAGGACATGTAATAACAAATGCTGGAAAGGATGTGGAGAAATAGGAATCCTCATACACTGCTAGTGGGATTACTACTAAGGAAAACACATTCCTCAAAAAACTAAGAATTGATCTACCATATGATCCAGCAATCCTTCTACTGGATATTTATCCCCAAAACTTGAAAATTCATATCCAAAAAGATATTTGCACATTGACGTTCATAGTAGCTTTATTCACAGTGGCCAGGACATGCAAGCAACCAAAGTGTCCTACTATAGATGAATGGCTAAAGAAACTGTGGTACAATGGATTATTACTCAGCCATAAGAAGAGATGAAATACTGCCATTTACAACAACATGGATGGACCTTAAAATAATCATACTAAGCGAAATAAACCAGACAGAAAAAGTTGAAAATCACATGATATCACTTATATGTGGCATATAACCTAAAAGCAACAAATGAACAGGACAAACAAACAGAGACTCATGAACATGGACTATAGACTAGTGGTTACCAGAGAGTAGGGGGTAGGGAGAGTTGTGGAAGGTAGATGGGGGAATAGATTTAAATAAATTCTTTAAGTCAAAAAATAATAAATAAATAAATAAATAATCAAATAAAGTAATTTAAAAATGGCAAAACATTTGAATAAATACTTCACAGAAGGTGTACAGATGATCAATTAACACATGGAAATATGCTTAACATTAATCAATAGGAAAATGCAAATTTAATGAATAGATACTTAATATTCACTTGAACAATTAGAAGTGTTAATGAAGATGTGGCGCAAATGGAACTCTTAGACTTTGCTGTCAAGAATTTTAATTGGTTCCATCATATTGGAAAATACTTTTACACTTTCTTATAAAGTTAAATATATAACTATAAGGCCCAACCATTTCACTACTAATATTTACTTAAGAAAAATAAAAACCTTTGATTATATGGAAATGTACTGAATATTTATAGCAGTTTTACTCCTATAATAGCAAAAATGTAAACAACAGAAATACCTGTCAACAAATGGATAGATAAATTGGATTAAATTCATACAAAGGAATACCATTCGGCAATGAAAAGGAATGACCTAATGAAAACATATAATGTCAATGAATCTCAAAAACGTTATTCTGATCACAAGAAGCCAGACGTGAAAGAATACATATCATTCCTCTAGAAAAAATAAATACATCTAATCCGTAGTGACATAAGTAGATAAGTTAACGTCTGGGGCTAGATATGGATCAGGGAGTGACTAAAAATGAGCATGAGGGAACTTTATGGAACTTTTTGGAGTATTCTTAGTTGTGTTGGTGATTACACTTAAAATGGGTACATTTTATTATAGGTAAATTATACTTTCATATTATTGATTTGAAATATATAGGAGAAAAATTACAAAGATAATTTTACTTAAATACAAATAAAAATTGTATTATTTTTAAAATGTAACCTAAAGTTTGCATTTCTAAACTTGGTATATTCATTATTATTATTTGTGTTCTATTATAGTTGTCTGCTTGTAATTTATAACTTTATTAAAGGGTATCAGTAAATAATTAACCTTTCATTTGTATTTTAATCGCATACCTGAACATAAAGCTATGGCCAATAATTTTCAAAATGTATTATCTTTGGTAGTTTTCAATGTGTTTCTAAGATATGAATTTGGTATAGAACAAGAATTACAGAGATCACTAACTTATGAGAAATATATCCTACCATCTGAAAAATGAATCCGGCAGTGGCAGTCTGAAGTCATCTTTGCTAAAACAGGTGAGAAAAAGTGTTATACCTAAGTCCTTCTATGTTTTTGGCATTGTTTGTAATCTTCAAGGAATTGAACAACCTTGTAAAAGCATAGTAATTTCCTAGAAATGGAAACTGGCCTGTCACAATATAATTCTTTTTATAGACTTAGGTTTTTTTTGTTTTTTTTTTTTCTGGAACACAGTTAACTTTAGAATAGTGTGAGAAGGTGTGAGAAGGGTTTGGTTTTTAAAATAACTTTGAACCTGGGAGCAAGTCAGTGTGGCCAAAGATAATTCTTTATGTCAAGTTAAAAAATAATTGGTTTAAGAAATTAAGTAATGAAGCCCAACAGGATAAATTTCAAGCTAAAGCCAATCCTAACAATAGAAAAGTTAATTCGAACTGTTTTTATGCTTATGATAACTATGTCTACATTAAATATAATTTGGTCACTATGCTTTAGAAAAGATGGAAAGCTTTCTTTCCCTCTGTATAACAAGTTTCATCAAATACAATAGAGTTATAAAAAAAAAAGTAACAGAAAGAAAACCAATCATTATAAGGATCAGAGTTTAGGGGAATTAGAAGACAGTATAGACGACATACAGACTGGGACAAAAAAAAAAAAAAGGCACCTCCATCGCACTGGAGGCTCCTAATGATAAAGAACAATGCTTTAAAGCACAGACCGTGTGCTGATCACTCACATGTGCTTTGTGTAATTTAACAATTGTCACAAACACCCTATGTGATTATCGCCACCACCTTCTTTGCATGAAAAATATGAGTAACTTGTCCCAGGTCACATAACAAGTAAGTTGTGAAATGGAGATTTAAATCTTAACAGTACAGCCCTAAAGCTCATATAATTACCACTAGGCTTTCTTTTCTTACACCTTTCTACTCTTACTTTCCTGCGCAGTGAGTGAGAGATTCTCTCAAAGGCCTCCTGGAGCAGCAGCACACTCTGAACATCCAGAACACAGCTTAGGCCAGGGACAGAGTCAACATCAGAGAGGAGACAGATTGGAAGAGGGAACTTTACACCAATGGAGGGAGCTACAAGGCTCTTCTGACAAATGTTGTGCATAACTCTTCTTGACATCAGGATTCACTTGGGAGGTGTAAGTCAACTTGTTACTATAGCCAGCAGAAAAAAATATTCATCATAGTTCATAATGATTTGCTATGTGGATAATATAGAGGGTAATAGTTCTGACATGATCAAATAGAAAGATACTAAGAGGAACATGTAGTCAAAGTGGAAAGAGAGCATATCCTTACTTAGACTCTTCACCATCTACTAACCATTTATACTCACCTGTGTGGGAACAAGTACAGTGTTAGAGGAGATCAAGGGTAAACCTCTAGGGATTTTGAAGATGGATGAGAAAATAAAGACCTTAAAATACAAAAGGAATTTGTAATGTAAAAACTAATTTCTGTATAATGGTTTATAAAAACTGATTGATGATGAGGAATAAAGCATATTTTCTTAGATCTATTAAATAATATGTTCCCTTGGATACTAGCTTACTTTACTTAGACTAGACCATGATGAATTAAATAAACATGCTATTTAAAAACCTAGACCTATTAAGATAGGAGGCCAAGAATCGTATAGATTAGGCAGAGATAATTTTATATCTTTCCTGAGATTTAATGGGTAGGAGAAAATATGGGTGAAATTAAAGTGAAATTATTGAGAGAATGGGTGGGGTATTTATTCCTGAAAGTAATAAAAATATATATAGCATTCACTGAACACTTATTTGAACCAGAAAAATTTTAAATAATTTACAAAGAATCTCCTTATTACTTTTCCAATTATTTATTGACAAATAACAAATCACCCAAATTTAGTAAAACAAATCTTTTTTTGTTTTTATGCTCATGCATTTTGCAGGTCCAGAATTTGGACAGGGCACAATGAGATCAGCTTGTCTCTGCTTCAAAGTGTCTGAGGCCTCAGCTAGAGAGACACAGATGACTGGAGACTGCAGTCATTTTCACTCAGATGGGAAGGTGCAAGCACTAAGCACAGTCATAACTGTTAACTTCAGTAACTACCCCAGACCTTCCTACTCAACATGGAAGCTTGGGGGGCATCAGACTTTATTCATTATGGCTCAAGGGTCAACTGGAGAGTGTTCAAACAAATAAAATCATGATCTATTTAATTCAATTTCATCCCAAACAGTAAATCCTTAGCAACATTAAAGTTTTCTGTAACATACCCAAATCTTGCATTCTAGAGATATGCAGGAACTTGTAAGTGTGGAAAAGTTTTCATACCAAAAGTTATGGCAGCAAAATCCAGAAAGTCTTTATCTTCTTCAACTTTATGATAATATTAGTTATAAATGGAAAGATACCATGTTTAATATTAAAACATATCTTTAGAAATTTAACTTCTAGCATTGTTCCTGAACAACATTGTACTTTGGCCCATGCTAGGTCCTCATTAAATAATAAATTTAAAAAGTTTATTATTGAGTTATGTTACTTTTAATCTCATCTGGAAAAATATTATCCTTCATTAAGACATAGTTTAAATGCCACTTTTTTGGTGACATTCACCGTCCCCTTCTAGAAGACATATCTTCACGAATATGTCTCTGTCTTTTGTATTTGGTAGCAAGCTCATTAAAAACAAGAAAAGGATCTCATTCATCTATTTCCAAGATCAAGCACAATGTATGAATATATACCTAGTATATATTCAAATATCTCTAGCTTACAAACTCATAAAAACAGAGAGTAAAACGGTGATTGCCAGGAGCTGGGAAATAGGGGAAATGGGGAGATGGTTGGTCCAAAGTTACAAACTTCCAGTTATAAGATTAATAAATTCTGGGGAACTAATGTATAACATAGTGATTATAGTTAGAAATACTGTATTATATACTTGAACATTATTAAAACAGTAAATCTCAAATGTTCTTACACACACACGCAAAATGGTAAATATGTAAGGTGATGAAGATGTTAACTAACCATATCGTGGTAATCATTTAGCAATATATACATGCATCAAATCATCATGTTCACACCTTAAACTTAAACATTATTACATTGCAATTATATTTCAATAAAGCTGGGGAAAAAATAGGGAAAAATCCCAAATGTATCTAGCTTTAAAAGATTAACATATAAGAGATAAATATATATATATATATATATATATATATATATATATATATATATATATATATATATAAATTGAACCCAGGAATTCTTGGAAAGCAAATTAAAGACAATAACAACAAAAAGCCTCTCTTTAAAAGTATAGAAGCCAGCCATATTTCTTCATGTTAAACATATCAAATATTTGATAAACATTTGGGTTATGATCCACACTATGAACTATAATCCATGTTATGACATCCGTCATCAAGACTGAGTATGTTTTTTAATACTATTGATATTGTGGAAAGAGCTGAGAATGACAAAATTTATGAAGGGCATTAATGAAAAGAGCAGAGAAATCCATAGAAAAGTGGATTTGGTGGACCAAGTGTTGTCAGCTTGTAGTCCTGCTGCAACTTCCCCCAGGAGCTTTCAGAAATGCAGAATCCCAGGTCCCACCTTAGACCTACTAAATCAGAATCTGCATTTTAACTAGATCCCAAGGTGACTTCTATGGCCATTTATTTTTGATAAGCACTGAGCTAAAGATATCAAGCCTTTTTCCAAAAGATTCTGTAAGAATTTTAGAGCTCTTGTTTAACTAGCAACTGAGGAAGCTAATGTACCACTCTACTTGTTTGTCTCCCTAAATCACATTAATTCAGAGGAAAATGACAAAATTTCAAACCTAATTCACCCAGAGTTGTCAGCTTTTAGTTAATGATTAATGAGAAATTTAAATAAATTTGAGGGAGTTTTTTTCAATTTCTCAATAATCAGTTCCCCAAATGGTAGTAGTTTTCTTAGTCTACAGAGTTTTTCAGGCTGCAAAGATTCAGTTGCTGGATTTTGACAAATGTCTGTGTTAGTGCTGTTTAGGGATCTGGTGAAGCAATTTGAAGGACTTTTTGTTTTTAATCAGGGCCAGTTAACTGTAAAAAAGCTATGGAGAGGCTTAAAGGTGTTATTTGCAAAGGGCATAGAATTAGAATTGTGGTTTGTCGCTTTTTTGCCTGAAGACAGAATTTTCTTGGAATGATATTTCCCAGCTGTAACTGAATGCCTCTATAATAAAGCAACTTAGTTTTCAAATTTGTGACAAATCTTATTTCTTGTTATCAGTTATATTTATTAATTACATCAATGTTAACAAGCATTATTTTAAATATTAAAAGGATGTTTTTCTTATGCATATTAAAGAATGACTAAAATTTGTTTTTCATTAAGCTTAGAAGAGTGACTGACTTTTACTTTCCCCTTTTTGTTATGTGTGATAAATACATAAATCAAATACATTTCTTTTTTTCCCTGAGGCTTGCTTATGCTCGGGTTTTAAAAAAAAAAAAGAAGAGAGAGAGAAAGGAAAAGCCAGTATTCCTCTCCTCGTTTTGATCTGGCGGAGGCCCCCAAATGAAATTAATATTGATTTACTCTAAGAAAGGACAAATGCTTAAGGTGTGTATATATTTATAATAGGCCTATTATTGATGGATTTTAAATACAGGGGTATCACTAGAAAGTGGAATTATAATCCAGTCATGAAAAGAGAAAACAGGAATTTATTTTTGTAAGGCTTCAGGCCATAACTAAACAAAATTGTTTTTTCAACAATAATTCAGACAACATAAACAATCAGTATGACTATTGGAATCACATATCTGACTTTGTCTGTATTTGCACTATCTAGTCATTGCTTGTATCTGTAGCTATCTGTGGTAGGCAGAATAATGGCTCCCGGAGATGTCCACAGCCTAATCTTTGGAAACTGTGAACATGTTAGGTCATGTAGCAAAGGGCAATTAGGTTGCAGCAGAAATAAAGATTGCTAATAAACTGACCTTAAATAGAAAGATTATCCTGGATTATCTGGGTGAGCACAATATAATCACAAGAATCCTTAAAGGTGAGAATGGGAAATAGAAATGAGAGCAGATAGAAGCACAAAAACAAATTTGACTGACATTGCTGGCTTTGAAGATGGAGAGAGAGAGCCTCCATCAACCTGGCTAACACTGGTCACCTTGTCCTGGTGATTCCTTGAGACCATACCTTACCCAAATTGCAAGACCACCTGAGTCATTTCCAGTGGCCTTCCCATACCAATAGCTTGTGTTGGTTCATGCTGCAGGCTTTCTTAAAATATCTCAAAGGTTCACAAAACCCATACAAGCAGCATCTGGCCTCAGCATGCCATGTGCCTCTTGATGAGTATCCACAAGCCTGGCACTAGTGGCATCCAGCCTTGGTTTGCAGTTTAGCCTTTCCCAGGTACCTCCAAGCCAAATACAAGAGGCAACCATCTTCAGATCACTTTATAGCTAATATCAAGTGGTGCCAGGCAAGACAGAGGCAGAGTCTGTCACTGGCCTGCAACAGGGGCCCTCCCAAGAAGCCCCAGAAACTACAAACCCAGTGGCCATCTTCAGAACACACCAGAGCACAATTCATCCACCTCCACAAAATACACATCAAAAGGTAGAATTGGTAGTCATCACAGATCCTCTAAAGGAAATACTGTTATGAGGGTCTGTCCCTACATGACAGCTTCTTCACTGTAGTCATGGCCACTCCCCACAACCAAGCATCTTGAGAGTTAATGCCTCCCATTGACAGGCAAACAGCAACCAAGGCTCAACTACAACAGGAAGGCACACACAGTTTACACAAGGGGAATATCTGGAGTACTTGACTCTAGTGACCAGAGAGACTTGCACCACTGGGCACCACAGAACACCTATTACATAAGGCTACTCTACTAAGACTGGGAGACATAGTAGCTCTACCTAATACATAGAAACAAACACAGGAGGGAAGCCAAAATAGGGGGACAAAGAAGCATGTCCCAAATGAAAGAACAGAATAAAGCTCCAGAAAAAAGAACTAAAAAAAAAAAATAGAGATAAGCAAACTACAAGAAGCAGAATTATATAAAGATATGTGATGATCTCAGTGAAAACTTCAACAAAGAGATAGGAAACATAAAAATAAAGATAGAAAACACACAAAAAAAGACTGAAATGATAAATGCAGTAACTGGAATAAAAAATAAATTAGATGTAATCAATAATAGATTACATGAAACAGATGATCAAATCAATGATTTGAGAGATAAGAGAAACACCCAATCAGAACAGCAAAAAAAAAAAAAGAATCCAAAAATATGAGGATGGTTTAAGGGGTCTCTGGGACAACATCAATTTTACCAATGTTTGCATCAGAGAGGTACCAGAAGGAGAAGAGAGAGCGCAAGGTATTGAAAACCTACTTGAAGAAGTAATGATGAAAAACTTTCCTAACCTGGCAAAGAAAATAGACATACAACCCCAGGAAGCACAGAGAGTCCCAAACAAGGTAAATCCAAAGAGGCCCATACGAAGAGCATCAATTAAAATGGCAAGGTTAAAGACAAAGAGAGGATCCTAAAAGCAACAATAGAAAGGCAGCTAGTTATTTTCAAAGGTACTTCCATAAGACTGTTGGCTGATTTCTCAACAGAAACTTTGAAGGCCAGAGGAATTGGCACAAAATATTTAAAGTGATAAAAAGTAAGAACCTACAACCAAGAACCTACTCTGCCCAGCAAAGCTAACATTTAGAATCAAATACAGATAAAGAGCTTCTCAGACAAGAATATTGTAAAGGAGTTTACCAAAACCAAACCAGGAAATGTTAGAGGGACTTTTTTAAGAAGGAGAAGAAAATATGAATAATAAAATGGCAATAACTACATATCTAGCAATAATTAGTTTAAATGTAAATAAATTAAATATTCCAATCAAAAGACATAGGGCGGCTGAATGGATAAGAAACAATACCTATATATATACTTCCTGCAGAAGACTCACTTTAGATTAAAAGGCACACACAGACTGAAAGTAAAAGGGTAGAAAAGGTATTTCATGAAAATGAAAATAAACAAATTAAAAGCTAGGATAGCAATACTTCTATCAGGAAAAATAGACTTTAAAACAAAGGCTATAACAAGAAACAAAGAAGGACCCAGTAATCTCGCTTCTGGATATTTATTCAAAGAAACCCAAAACACTACTTAGAAGGAATATGCATCCATATGTTCATTGAAGCATTATTTACAATAGCAAGATATGGAGGCAACCTGGTGTTCATCAGTGGATAAATGGATAAAGAAGTAGTTTTACATATATACAATAGAATATTATTCAGCCATTAAAAAAAATGAAATCTTGCTATTTGCAACAACATGGGTGAACCTAGAGGGTATTGTGTTGGGTGGAGTAAGTCAGACACAGTAACATAACTGTCATATGATTACACTTGTATGTGGAATCTAGAGAACAGGATACATGAATACAAAAAAGAAACATGCTTATAGATACAGAGAGCATTTTGATGGTTGCCGGATTGAGGGTAGGGTAGATGAATGAAAAGGGAAGTACAAATTTGTAGTTACAGAATACTCACAAGTATGTAAATTATAGCATGGGTAATATAGTCAGTAGTATTGTAACAACTATATATGGTGTCAGATAAGTAACAGATTTATCGAGGTGATCACTTCATAAGTTATCTAAGTGTCTCATTACTGTGTCATACACCTAAAGTTCCAGGTGTATAACACAATACTGTATATATGCTATAACTGAAAAAAATACTTAGAAAAAATTAAGAAGCCCAATTAACAAAAAATACTAAACAACCTGACAAAGAATTTTTTTTAAAGTAAATGTTTCTTAACTTAGATATATTTAAAAATATAAATTATTTTTAAAAAGTCTGTCTATGAGATTTAATAGAAAGGCTGAAATTTTTGAGTGTTCCTATGGAATCCAATAAATATACCAACTCTTTTTTTGCCTCATAAGACAAAAGTAATTATGTCTTATAATGTGTTTATATAAGTAAAATAATCCCAAATCCTCTTTTTTTAACAAAATGTTAAAATATTTAAAAATTATCAAGGTATTTTTGAATACATGCAAATTCTTCCAGTTACCATTGCTCAAATTTATTTTCACAAATGAAGAACAAACATCTGCAAGGTTACTCATGTCTTAAGTTTACCGAGAGTAATATATAAGAGAGAAACAACTAAATTATTTCATTTTAATACTGACCTTATTTATATTCCAGAAAAGTACTTTCCAGTTGACTTGCCAAATCAGAATTTAAACTCTCAAGTGTAAGTACCACCCTGATATCTTTCTATTAAAATGGATTCCTTGCTTAAAAAGTCTAGAAGAAAAATATTACTAAAACAAGTCTGTTCTGTTGCTTACTCATTAACACTTCTACATATACCAGGTCCAAATACTTTTGAATCAGATAACAGGTCCCCACAGCTGTGCACTATTTTGTCCACAGTCTGCTTTGAAATCATCACTTCATCACCACTGTCTGCTTGAAAGTTTTCCATCATTAAGTACTCATATATTTATCTTATTTGTTTTCAAAGCAGAAACAATTGTTTTGTCTAGACTGGTTTGTGACATTGATTTGAAATTGAATTGTCTACCTGTTGCCAATCTGGTACCTTTGGTATGTTGAATTCACATTTGGCTCTCACAGTTTCATGCTGCTTAACTCTAAGTTTTGATGTCCTGTACACTGCCAAAGCCACTCACAACACTCTATATCCAGACCCTTCATGTCTGATGAAAAGGAACAATGTACTGAAAACTCATATTGATGCTTTCATTTGCCTTAATGACTTTGTGAGTGAGTAAATTCGAAAATAATGCTCTGAAAGTACAGTTGCTAGGAGGATATTTAATGGTGTAACATAAGAAATATCTCGAGAGATTCTATGTTCAAGTTAAGCCCCAAATTGTAAATGGCTCTTTCATTTAAAGACACCAGAGTAAAACACCATCATTCCTAGGCAGATTGTTATCAGAATACATATGCACGAGAATAGTTCAGATTTTAAAAAAGAGAAATCCATTTTTGCAATAATAAGGCAGGCAGAGAGTAGGTATTTTGCACACCTGAAAGAAAGACATAATTAGTGAGATTAAAGATCTTGAAATGCAGACTAAGAACTAGTAATGAGAGAATTGAAACAAAGAATTGTCAATCAGGGAGTGGAGGACTTACTGCAACAATGTAGACTTCAGTTCCTTGAAGGAAAAGTTAGACACAGATTATTTTATCCATATTTGTTGAAGTCTTTCACAATTTCTCTAATAAAAGATCACTAAGGTTTATACCAGAATTCCAAAGGACTTCCTTTAAAGAGTTTTGTATATAATTGTGCTCAAATCCTCTCTATAGCAAAATATAGAATTCACACTCAAAATTCTTGGAATCTGTCATTTTCAATCAATCCTTTTCTTGTCACCATGGAGTAGTAGTTAGAGAACACTTTTCTGATGATATTATGTAATGATGTCTGCCTCAATATTTCCTTCCAGGAGATCATGGATAAGACTCCAGTGCTCACTGTTGGAGGTGAGGGAGAACAGCAAAAATGAGCAAACACAGATAAGTGACATTGCTAGAGGAAAGCTGCCTTTATATAACTTAGTCTTCTTTGTGCTTAGAATACACTGAGAAAAAAATGATCTCGCTTTTTTGCTCTCAACATAGCATCATCTTTACACAGCAGTAATCAACAAGCCAAAGAAGATGAAAACAGTGTAATGGTAGCTACACATATATTTTGTAGCATTTTTAGTAAGAGTTTGGGCTTTGGAATGAGATGCATGGGTTGGAATCCTAGATTGCTTGCTTTTATTCTTTTCATTAGTGAGGGTAATCCATATCACTTTTTTTTTTTTTTTAATTTAGTCCACCTGTCTATTTTTAGAGAGATATTGGGGAAATTCAAAAACTACTTCTCCACAGCTACCATCTTCCCAGAATCCCCAATTTTTATTTTTGAAAAACAAAATTTTCCTTACATATGTTATTTCTTGCCTAAAAAAGTCATGTTATTATTTTAAGAAAAAAAAAATGGGGAGGTGAGTGAAGTTTGATAACCAGAAAATAAAATTGTAATGATATTTAGAGTTTTCATGTCATAGACATGTGTTTGTGTGCCCTATTTAGCTGCTTTTGAAAGATAAGAGTCTAGAGGCCTCAGCTTACTGTGCCATAGGACATGGGGTACAGCAGGTCTCTGTTTGAGGCCTCAGAACAACTTCCTCAGGTTACAGAAGCTATGATAAAAGAGTAGCCTTGCTATGCTAGGCCACACGGTACCTAGTGTTAGGAACACATACCATGGCATACTCTATCTTATGTATTAAGGCAAGAGGGAATGTCATAAACTTTTGAATTTATTTATTCTCTTTTACCTTAGAAGGGTTATGAAATGTTTAAATTCAAACGAGATGTGTTGAGCATTATTTTATAGCTTATTCTGAGTTTAGATTTCTGTTTATAAATATAATGGATATATCATAACATATTATAATCTGTAAATATGAATTATTAGAATAAATATGTCCTTGACATATTCTCTTGTCTTTAGAAAGAAAGAAACCAAATAAAAACCAACAAAAAAAGTTTCATTTATAAGGAAATAAATATGATTATGAATTTGTAATAACAGAAAATTTGAGACTAATATTGCTCTTAGGAGAGCTTTAAAAATATATTCAGAAGCATAAATATTCCATAAATGATCATGTATTTTCAACAGTATGGAGATTTAGATTAGTCCTTTTTTTAGTTTTGTTTGTTCTAAAAAATAATAACAGAAATAATTTTCTATTGAATTAAAATAAGCCGTAGGTATTTCTTCATGGATCATAGTGCACTTTAATAGTAATGCCTATTATTGTTAACAAGAGAGAGTGATTCTACTAGCTGACAAAACTTATGCATCCCTTGGAGCTCATTTATAGTGGTTAAATGGGATTTACTGAATTGTCATCATACAGGTATAATTTGTGTAAATTTACTTTGTTGCCACTTTTGAGTTAAAAATATTTCTATAACTTGAATTTATAATATTTTAATCTCAAATTCAAATATTATTATTTTCTCAATATTAACTAAATTAAGGTTGAAATGAAGTAGTTTTTGATGTATAATAAAGAAGAACTTACTCATGATTAGGGCTATACAAAACGAAATGACATACTTAAAAATATATTGAGTTTCCTTTTATTAGAGGCATTACAACATAGTTGTTGAAATGATTTATGAATCTGATAGGGTTTAAACAAGTTGCCTTTAATACTACATATGAATCTGGAAGCTGTCATTTCGTGGCCAAGTTTGAATCCATAGCATGATAGTACATTTAAAATAGTGCACCATATTTTGTCAATATTATTGTAATTGTAAGGTCGTTAAGTTGTTACTTTTTGCCATAAAAAGCAAGACATTCACATGGCAAAATAAAAATCAAGCAATAAAAAGAGTATTAAGCAAATGTAAAATTATATATTCTTTATCCTCATTCTCATTTCCTAGATATGGTTAGATTTAACCAACTCTATATTTATTGAAAAAAATATCCACATATATGTGGATCCGCACAGTTCAAATCCGTGTCGTTCAAGAGTCAACTGTGTATAGAATTCATGTAAAACTTCTTATTTTGCCCAAATATTATCTTTGTTTTCTCTTTTAATTTTTTATTAAAGAATAAAGAGGGTTCTGCACAGTGACATGGTTTCAAATGAGGTCATAGAGCTATAATTATCATTATGTCTCATAATCTATGGTCCAGGGAGTAATAAAAGGATGGAATAATTTCTGAATTTTAACAGAGTTCCCTGTTGATCACACAGAGCTTTGTGACAAGTTGAGGGCAAACTCTTTGGTGTCCGTTTAAGACCTAGTGAGTTATGCCATTTGGTAATTTCTACTGAGATGATAAGGTGTGAAACAATACAGATAAAATCAAAACATTGTTTGACATTTGTGGCTGAAACTATTATGTTCACTTATATTCATTTGCTCCTCCAGTTTAGCTGGCTTTGGAACTGAGTGGAGAGTAGAAGTGATGACATCATTTCTAGGACAGACTTCCAAAATGTTCTCCTGCACTTCTATTTCCCCTGTCAGTTATCTGAAAATCAAGAAGTTCGGAATTGCAGAACCACACGATGGAAGGTGAATGGTTCTCTGGCTTACTATTTGCAAGAAAGCACACAGAGATCAATATGACCAGCATTCATCTGCAATAAATCTAAGAAGTAAATTTTCCTTGTGTTAAAAGTTATGAGATACCAGGGTTTATTACAATGTCATGAGCTAGCCTATTCTAGCTTGTATATCATTGTTTTATGAAAAAAAAAATGACACATTTGGTTGGTCTCTGTTTCTTGATGTCTTGAAAATTCTATCATGTTAATTTTAAAGAACCAAAATAAGATACAGCTCAGAAAGTTTAGCTATATTCAATTTTAATGTCAGTTTAATTTGCTTAGTATTTATACTAAGCCTGCTTGTGGAGATGTTTCTCTGGAATGTGTAAAAGTTTTTTTCTTCTTTTTATTAATCAAAATATTATTTTTTGTCATATTGTTAAGATATTCCATTTTCTTAATCACAAAGTTAGTTTAATAAAATTTACTTCCTGAAGACTTATTTCTCCGAGCTCTAGGTAGGATTTCACTATAATTTAGACCAATCGCTTTTTAACTAATCTATTATCTGCTGGATAGCTGGCCTTTCAAGTTTTCTTTTTGAGCGTTAGATTTAAACCATTCCTTACATAGTATGCTTTCTTCTTTTAGTATTTTTTTTTTTGCATTTTTTCAGATAATATACTTTAGTAACTTTTTAAAAGAAATATTTAAAGGAAAAAACCTTTTTGACTTCTCATTCTTCTAAAATTATCTTTAATTTACCTTCATAAATTATGAAGAGCTTCCACAGGTTCAAAATAATTTTTTCAAATATTTGACAGCACTGTTCTACTGACTTCTAAAATTTACTGCTGTTAAGCATTTGTCTATTATTACATCCTTTGGAAGTAAGTTGTTCTTGTTCTTTGGAAGCTTTTCAGTCCCTCTCTTTAGCTTTCTGTAATTTCACAGTGATATGTCTAGTGTTGGGTAATTAAAAGTTCATTGTTTGGCGCTTGGTAGGTTCTTGTAATCTGAAACTTTCTTTCTTCATATCTATAAAATCCTCTTCCATTTTTCTTGGATGATTATTTTTTTCTTTATTTTCTCAGTTCCCCTCACATCCCCACCTCCTAGATATGTACTTAATAATGTGGGTTTTTTTTTCCTGCGTAAAAAACTTTTATTTGTATGAATGTTTAGAATATGGGAACAAAGAAGAAAGAAAGCAAGAAAACGAGTGAGCGAGAGAGAGAAAGAGAGAGGGAGGGAGGGAGGGAAGGAAGGAGAGAGGGATGAAGGAAGGAAGTAGGGAGGGAGGGAGATAGTTAATATCCTGGTTTAAAGTATGCTTTAAAATATAAACAAAAATACGACTTTATGGCTATTTAACATTTTTTTAAAAAACTTCATAGATAACTTTATGAAATAGGTCAAACTAAATTAATTTTAGATTTCATTTTTTCATCTACTTTTATCACATTTAAATTTTTCTCTATAATACTCAAACCTAAGATTCTAGAGGAAAAGCATAAGAGACAAGTATGCTTGTGGAGAAGGGCTCTCACAGCACTGGATCACAAATCAGAATTTTCTTAAACTACACCAATCAGTTGATACTATTAAATGTATCATATGGTAAAGATCTGAAATAAAATTGACCTTTAGATTTTATCTTTCTTTCTGAAATTTCCCATTGATTCTAGCTTCTCCATACATGCTTCCAATATTTAGAAATTCCTAAGTGAAAACTTTTTCCACCTCCATGATTATGTCTCTGAGATGAGAGTATCTCCCAGCTAGCATTGTTCAGCCTTGGTACATATCTGCATGTGTTGTTTTTTACATTTATGCTTATAGCTAAATAATGTTTTTTATGGAACTAGGAAAACACCTTATTAGCTTTGTATTTCTGCATTTTCCTACATAATCTAGTTTCAAATGTATGTGTGTGTCATTGGGTCACTAACTATGGAAAGAGGAACTATTTGATAGTCATTAAGACTAGCATGTGGTAAGGGAACTCTTGGGTGTACCTTATTAAGTGTTGAGTTCAGTTTTTAGTTATATGGCATTTCAGGCATACAGTATGCTACTAGGCTCCATGATTCATAAACTGATGTTTCTTTTTTATTGATTTCTTTAGCATCATTTTCTTCATTCTTTTTTACTTCCTGTAATATCTCTGGAATTCAAGAACACCTGTCTGCAAGATGGTCTCAGTTGAGCCAATTTTTTGGCTTGCTCCCTCTTTAACACTGATAACAATTAATCTCCAATTTTCTTCTTATTTATACCATTACATCTGCATTTCTACAGTCGGTTTAATTAAAGCAAAATGTCCTAAAATTTTACATTTACATTTTTACACACATATCTACAATTATTTTTTTTTAAATCACTTTTATATCCCTACTGGGCAATGTGAATGTTATAATAACAACAAAAAAAAAGGATTTTCACAGAATCCCTTTGGTATTGACATTACACCTGTAGCAATTAATAGTACTGTGGTATAACCAAGATGTCTACATAGAAACAATGAAACAGAAAAGCACTGGTATCTCAGGTCTTTGTCCTTTGGGGTTGGTGCATATGTATATATGTGTGTGCTTTCAAATATCTTCCTCATCCGATTTGAGAGGAGTTATGATGGTAAGTAGATAAATCTTCAATAAATATTTAAAACTGACTATCTGACTAAGAACATAATTTATGTTATTTCAAGTCTGTATTATAGCGAGCTCCAAATTTCAAGTTCATCTTATGATTAGTTTCTACCTTAGACGTATATGAGATAAAATATAGAATCAGTAAGTAAAAAATAAAGGATTGCATCATTTTCACCAGCTTATGCTTAAATAGAAATCCTACCCAGGTCAACTTTCTCAGGCTCACAGACTGTAGAAGCACCTGTTTATTTACAATAGTGCAAGTGACATGCAAAATTTGAGTGAGGACAGATGGTAAAATTCTCATAATTTAAAATATTATTTTTAGTAATAGATGATAATCAGAAAACAAGGTTATAGTTTTGTAAATCAAGAACTATTTAGTACTTATTAGTTACAAAATACATGCATAACAGCCCTGGAAAAAAGAAAAACAAAAGAGTCTTATTTACATTCATTATAGATGAGAATATAAAACCTGTCTATAAATCAGGTTTTGAATTTTACTATAATTGTGCTTTTCAAAGTAGATAATTAAATCGCTATGTCTTTGGGAAAAGGTCAGCTTGTTGGGATAGCACAGATTAATCTCTCCAGGGCATTTGCTCTTAATAACCATGAATTGTTGTTTCATAAGCTTGAAGACTTGGAAAGATTCCATCCAGCCTAAAATACTTTGAAAATGACAGAAATTCACTATGAAACACTCTAATGGTTTTATTTAATCACCAATTAACCTGCAGAAGCACCTCTGTGTTATCATCTACTGGTTAACCTATGATCAAATACTTCAGAAAATAAATACATGACACTTTCTTTGTTCATTTCTGTATTTGGTTTGATGTTGGTGCCCTGAGCTAGAGGTAGAGCTCAAAATATATGAACTCAGATTCATACAGAATAAAACTTCTAATTCTATAAAGTATTACTGAGTACCTGTCTCTGATTTTGCATTTCTTTATAGTGTTTCTATGCTATACGTTTATACAAATTATTGAGACTCATTTCTGGTACAACTTCTGAGAGTCCTAAAAGAAGCTTTCTAAGATATAATGACAAATCATGTCTTTTATTGAGAAAATGTCAGTCTCAAGTCCTCCTTATGAAGAAATAAAAACAGCTAATTTGATCCTGTTTTATCCATCATGAATATATTCATGTTGATAGAATTATCTAGTGCCCCATTTATATAACCTAAGAGAAAAAGAACAAATTGATGACATATTATAAGTGAAATATGCCATATTTCTAATGTATAACTGTTAGAGACATACATATATTTTATGCATCATTTTAAAGTTGTGAGCCTAAATTTTGCTAAATTCTATCTACAGGCTTTTAAATTACCAATAGACTATCTTAATCTCACTAGGTGAAAATAAACTTTCATATGGTTATTATTAGTGTGTGCTCGATGATTATTTTTCACATATTTTTTTAATGGAGCTGGGATCTCTATTGTTTAAAATAAGGGTTCTTGATTTAATATAAATACTTGTTTTCAGATTGCTCTTCCTGGCCTTTAAAGAATTTGTGCTTTCTAGGAACATTCTCTGACTTCTCTGAGATATTACAGAAGATTTTCCTTGTCTTGTTATTTAAAAATAGGATGCCTCATCCTAATGCCTTCAATGTGTGTTTTGATATCAACAATTTGTACTCCTAATGGAAATGTCTTTAATAACTTGAAATGGCATCATTAACAGGGAAGAAGCAAGAATGGAGACTATTTTCTAAAAGAAAGATCGCTTTTTTTTTTTTAGTCTTGATTAACAAAGTTCATACCAACAATAAAAATATACTTATAATTGCTTTCTTCTCTAGGTTAGTGAGGGCTCCTTTCCTAGCACACTTAAATTACATTTTAATCTTAAAAATAATTTTGTCAGTTAATTTTAATTTAATCTTTTCCCCTGTGAGCGTTGACTCGTTTCTGAACAACTTTCATAGTTCAGAAATGAAAGGATGACTATTATTATTACATGATTACATAAACCTGAAATCATTTGCTATTTAGCGACTTGTTGCCTAGTAGAACATCTGTCCTTAATCAATAAACTATCCTTGGAATAAAATATAGTCTAGTATGTTTTAATCTGCAATAGTCAGTTCATCACTATTTAATATTTACTATATTTTATTATTATTAACAAGGCTTTTTTTATCACTCACTGACAGAGGATTTTTTAAGTTGACATTTCTTTTTAATTGACTTTCTTAGGTCATTTGCCAGCTTTTTGCAAAACATTCTAAACAAAGTGAGAGTAATTTTAGTATGAATATATGAAGCTAATGGACAGAAGTTGTAGCTGCAAATAAATTGCTGAATCATATTTTTGACCTATTTACTGGACTCCAAAACACTGCTGATTAATATTTTCATTGCCTTCTTTTAGTATACATGTCTTTTTACATTAGTAAAAGACATTTATTTAGCATTTTGCATTAGTTACACCTCCCAAAATTTATCTATGCATCAAAAAGAGGGTTTCTAAAATAAATTTTAATTTCCACTGGGCTTACAAATCACAGGTGTTATAACATAGTACATGTATTACATGCATATTTGTTAAAATATACAAAAGAAATTCAACATTTGAGAAGCCTTTGTACATTTCATGATCACCTATATGTGTTGACTTTAATGTTAACAATAATTTTAAAATATTTTTATGTTTGTTCACTGTTTGTTTAAATATTCTAGTATCTAATTTCTAACAATATTGTAAGAACTTACTAGACCTAATGGCTGTTTAGACCTGAAGTTAAGTTTCTTTTTTCAGCTAAATTATTTAATACTAATTCCTTGAAATCTCTCCATCGTGTTTTAGATCATATGATCTATTTACCACTAACAAACTCATTAGCCTAGAGAGTTATTCTTTCAAGTGCATTATGTGATGATAGCGATCCAAAGAATAATTTATTTATTATTCTGTCCAAAATGTAGTTATTACCAATGAGATAATCACTCTACCTTTAATTATGCTGCCTACAAAGGCTAACAATAGCTTCATTTCTGAACAGAACATTCCTTAAAAGCAATTCACCTTAAACTATTAAACTAAGAAATTAATGACTCTGTCTACTGCAGCTGTTTCTGGTAGATTACTTGAATAAGATAAAGTTCTGTGTAAAGCACATTCTTTTTCCTTTGTCCTTGGCTTGCAATCTATCATGAAGTTTGATGACCTTCCTGCAACTCATCATTCTGATCAAACTTTCCCACTTGTACTAGCTACTTTCTGTGCTGGCAATAAGTTGTGTATGTGTGGGGTGTGTGTGTGTGCGTGTGTGTGTGTGTGCGTGCATGTGTGTGTGTAGTTGTTTAAGGCTGAAATGTTGTTACATAAAGAATAATGTCTTAAAGGGTCATATGATAACACTAAAGAGTCTAGATATTATTAAAAAAATAATAAACTGACTTTTGCTCCTGGCTTTTAATCTTATCTTTCTAACACACATCAAAAACATACCTATTCCTCCTTGAATGGTGCACCCAGAAGAACTTGATTTTAGTGGAGAATTTGATGAATACATTCATACTGAGATGTAAATGATGAAGGGTTCAAATATTGCTAAGGGACAGGACATTTGTATTGTTTTCAAAAAATACCACTATAATTGCGAAAAAAAATGCTTAGTTAAGTAGTGGGTTAGTATTGTTTTTCAAAAATAATAATAAAAGTTATAAATATAGTTTATATTAACAAATACATGGGCAAAACACAGTTCTATGGGTTTTACATACATTATCTCTCTTATTTAATAATAATTCTTTGAGGTGGGTAATATTATCACTCCTATTTTGCATATACACATCATTAGATATGTTTCCTGAATTTATATTGCTCAGGCAATTAGTAAAATATTTTGAACCATCTAATCATTTTGGGAGGTTTTTTTTTTTTCATTCCTAGCTCACACTTAATATTCTCTACAGACAATATATGTGTACTATCACTTCCTTAAACTTTTAAATATAGTAGCATTTATAAATGCTGAGGGGGGCGGGGGGAAACCACTATTTGAAAGCACTAGAGAACAAGTGAAAGTAAAAAGAAATTGGATGGAAGTATACTCCTGGAAGAAGGTATACAGTGAGTCTAGCAAATGTGTAATTGATGTCCTAAAGGAGAGAAGGTAAATAATAGGCTCCCAAAAAATAAATAAATAAATAAATAAAGAGAGAGAATTAAGAAATAATGGCAAAAATTTCCCAATGGCTGGTGAAAGTCAAATTGCTAAAAACTAAACATAAAGAGAAAAATTTGAAAATAGCCAGAGAGAAAAATATCATACTAAAGTAGGGGGCCCAGAATACGAATTAGTGGAGGCTCTTCATAAGAAATAAAGGTGGACATAAGATAATGGGAAGACATTTAAAATTGCCAAAAGAAAAATCTGTCAACCCAAAAGTCTATACCTGTTGAAACTAATGTTCGGGAAGAAAAATGAGATACAAACTTTTATAGATAAGCATAGAGTAAAACAATTCATCATCAGAGTAACTACACTACAGGAAATGCTGTGGGAAATTCTTTCAATATTGTATACTTTAAGAAAAGTATACAATATTGAAACCTAGATCTTCAGGAAAAAGTAAAAACTACTGGAAATGGTAAACATGAGAATAAATGTTAAATATTCCTTTTTCCTCTATATTTATTTAAAATAGATATAATTTTGTCAAAAAGTATACATTTGTCTTGTGATTTATATAACAGTAACACATAAGACAACTATAGGGATGAGGTAAAGGGCCTACATGACTGTGAGCTTATTAAAGTTCACATGAAGTGGTAGAATTTTAGCATTGAGTTAACTGCAAAATGTAAAGATACATATGGCAATTACTAGAGCAATCACTAAAAATATACTAGTGATAGTTAAATAAAATAGTTAAATTAAAAAATCAAATAGTTAAATAAAAATAGAATTCTAACAAAATATTACAATAAACACAAAATATGGCAAAAAAATCTTAGATAAAGTAAAAACAATTTCTTGAAACATCAATATACCAAAGCTTAAACAAGATTAGTAGAAAACTAATATTCCTCTATGTATTAAAGAAAATTAAGTTATCAAAACTTTCTTACAGAGAAAGCTTCTGTGACAAGTGAATTCACTGATGAATTCTATCCAATTTTTAGGGAAATATAATAAAAATTATACACAAAATGTAAATCCAATTTCTCTGATAACAAAATTAGTCATTTCAAGAAAAAAAAAAAAACATAGGCTAATATTCCTTTGAACATAGATACACAAAGTCTGTACAAAATACCAGCAAAAAATTCAACAATACATGTTAAATCAACATAATGACCAAGAAAGGATCATACGAGAACTGCAAAGCCAGTTTAATGTTTTAAAAAGTCAATATAACTTACCATCTTAACCAAATAAAAGAAAAATTATATGATCATTTCAATAGATGAAAGAAAAAAAAATGCCTTTGGAGCGATTCAACGTCCAATAAAAATAGAAGACATCTTCAATTAGATGAAAAGAATATACAGAATACCTACATACCAGTTAAAGGTCAAAGACTGACCACTTTTGCCATAAGATCAGAAATGAGACAAGCACATTTTCCTGCACCACTTACATTCAACATTATATTGAAACTTCTTCCTAATGCAATAAACAAAGAAATACAAGGCAAATAGATGAAAAAGAAGGTAGTAAAGCACTCTTTATTCACAGGTAACATTTATTTTATTTTATTTTATTTTATTTTATTTTATTTTATTTTATTTTATTTTATTTTATTATTAGTTTCAAGTATATAGTACATTGTTTAGACATTTATATAGTTTATAAAACGATCTCTCTAATTGCTCTTTCCTCTGGCTCACCACCTAGCCATTACATTAATGCTAACTGCATTCCCTATGCTGTGCTCTCCATTCCCATGACTATCTGCTTCTTTAATCTTTCACCCCTTTCTCCCGGCCCTGGAACTCAACTCCCCTCTGGTTGTCACTAGATTTTTATAGAATATGCTAAGTTATCTACAAACAAATACTAAAACTAATAAGTGAATTTAGCAGAGTAACCAAGTCAGTATAAAAATTAACTGTATTTATGTGTAATAGAAACAAACAATTGGAAAAATTTTTGTTTTTTAAAAATTGCATTTATGCTAAAATTTTCAAAAAACAAAAATATAAAAACAAATTTAAAAAAGAAATACAATGTCTTTGCACTGAATATCACAAAACATTGCTGAAACAATTAAAGGACATATAAACTAAAGGAGGGATATAAGATATTCATGAGTCAGAAGACTCAATATTTTAATATGTCAATTCTCAGTTAAACTGTTGATTCAATGTAATCTCAATCCTGATCCCATCAGGTTTTTATTGTAGAAATTTATAAGATGATTCCAAAACTTATTTAGAAATAGAATATCCTAAACATTCTTGTAAAAGAAGAACAAAGTTGGATGACTTATATTATCTGACTTTAACACTTGCTATAAATTTGCAGTAGTCAATAAAGTATAGTATACGGTGAGTCTAAGGATAAACTAGACCAATTAAACAAAATAGCCCAGAAATAGGCCTATTCTTCAATTAATTTTCAATTAATTCAATAAATTTTTGACAGAGGGTCAAAACAATTTAACAGGAAAAGAATATCCATAAAGGGAAAAAAGAAAAAAAAAAAAAAAAGGCTCCCTCAAATTGGAACCATACATGGAAATTATTTTAGGGTAAATTATAGACTTGAATATAAAAGTGAAAACTATAAAGTTAAATCTATAAAATGTAGGAGAAAGTTTTTGTGATTTAGGTGTAGAGTAAGTTTTATTATATAAGATGCAGAAAGAAATAATTACCAAAAAATTATAAACAGCAAAATGTAAAACTTTTACCCATTAAAATGTGCTTCTAAGAAAATAGATAGATAAACTACAGACTGGAGGCAAATATTCACAAACATGTTATCTATCAAAGGATTGGTATGAAGAATTTGAAATAAAATCTTATAATTCAATAATAAAATATAAAACAATTCAAAATAAATGGACAAAATATTTGAACAGACATTACATAAAGGAAGGTATATAAATGGCCATAAACACATGAAAAAATGCTCGAAATCATTAGTCATCATGCAAAATAAAATTACAATGAGTTATACAACCATGGAATTATAATTCAAAAGAATGGAAACACCAAATTTTAATGAGGCTGATAAGCAAAAAGAATTGTAGTAGTTTATTTGTGGCATTGTAAAATGGTACAACTACCTTTTATAATTTCTTATAAAACTAAACATACCTATCTATGATTCTTCCGAATTACTGGACTGCGAGGAACAGTCAGTATAACTCTTATTTTTTATTTCTGTTTTAGAATACTTTTTCATTACTGCTGTTACTCAAATCTTCCTCTTCTGAAGTTCATAATGTCCTCCATATTCCTTCATCTCTATATTCTGTGGCTGCCCTTTACCTCTGTCTGGTGTACCTCGATGATTTAATAAACACACTTTCTTCCTCAGATTATTTTACACCTTTCTGCTTAGTGCTTTTGTTGATGACTGATGACCTACATGGCATCCTAGAACTGCAGTTTCTTGACTTCTCAACTGAAATGACTTACAATTAAAGAGTAGCCATCTGCCAAATTCCCATCTCAGTTACAGTTAGAACTTGAGATATTTTTCTGTAACTTATAGTTTTTAATTCTCTCAATTTTCCACTTTCCATCTGTTCTAAGGCTTTTTGACTCTTTGCTCTCATTGTGACCTCTGATCCTTCAGCACCTGCTCATTTTCCTGGTCTTTTTCTTTCTTCACTTGTTGGGACCTAGCACTAGCCTTGAAACTGGAGAAACCTCCCATAAATGTTTGTTGAATTAAATTGAATCTACTCACCTTCCTGGTTTGCCTGCATATTGTGATCTGTCATCTCAAGATTCTCTTTAAAGTACCCTATCATTCAACCCCTTGACCTGTACTGCATTCTTAAACCCTTAATCACACGTACCTGTGGTTTCCTCTGTTCCCTTTTTTACTTTGTCGAAAATTGATACATTAAGTTCATACATGTGACTGATTACATATAATACTTACAATAGCTAAGCTCAGAGATCCCTAGCTGTGTCTTAACAATCCTTATTGTTGTGTTCTATTCCTGATAGAACACAAGTCCAATCTTGTGTTCTATTCCTATTCTGTCCTCTACAGTACCTTTCTAATATTTTTAATGTCTTCGAACCTCTTGTTCCCATCTCTTTTCTTTTCTGAGGAAAATAATGACTCTCCTCTTTTTTCACCTTTAATACTTCAATGCTTGATCTCTTTTTATCCTGGCTTCTACAAAAGAGAAAGTTTTACCAATAATTCCCCAACCCCTGACAATTGCATTTCAATATTGTTTGCATTAGCTCTTTTCCCTGTTTTTAGGATACTCAGATATCCTCTCTCAAAAAAAAAAAAAAAATCCTTTCATACATTAAAAATATATTTTTCTATAGTACCTTAAAATCTATTATCTCTAATGAGTTAAAAGTCAAATCTGCACACATGGTTTCTATTTCTTTAACAATATAAATTCTTAGCCCTTGGACCCTTAACCATTTAAGTCCCACCATTTGTGATAATTGTTTTCAGGAAGACTATCTGTGACTTTTTCACCTAAATCAATGCCCCCCTAGCCCATTTTCTTCCCCTTTAAACTGTCAAGACATGTGATGACTCTGTTTCAAAAATATTGTCTTTGACATGACTTTTATACTTAGGTTATATTTTACCTTATTCTTAAATATCTTCTTCATTGATAGTTTTTCTTTTCTTCTATGTCTTCTCAAAGTTCTATTCCATTTGACTCCTCTTTTGAAGGGGTTAATGGCTTGCCTTAGTAGTTGGGCTCACTTAGTTAAAATACCTCTGCCTAAAAATAAATGAAGTTCTTTTTTAACAAAGAACTTATTTTAAAATTCAAGAAGAATCAAGTCAATATTTAAAATAAATTATATTCTGTTTGCCGATGGTTAGTTTAATACTACACTCTATACCTACACACCTTCACAAACTCACACACCCACACATACACACTAATAGAAATTGAGTAAATTATACACTGTACTTGGCCATAACAGCAAGTAATTTAACTAATAATGTATTTTTCCCACATCAGGACTGGTGAGGTCCTTTATTACTAAAGTCTAGATTACAGTTCTATAGCTCCATCTTCTGTTTTCCTGTTTTCTGTATCTGTTCTACTTTGTTCACTTCTAGAACCCATATGTTCTAACTCATTTGGAGCTCTCCGTCTGGAATTTCTAGAAATGTAGTGAAAAAAACAAAAATAAAAACAAACAAACAAACAAACAAAAAACAGAAACTTTTTCTCTGTGCCCAGCAACTACACCTCTGTTATCATAAATATTAGTTTATAAATTCTATTACACAATTCAAGGAATTCCTTCACTGTGGCTTCCTATCTTTCACTTCCAAATATTCCTTGGCAGTAGAAGCCAAAATTAAAGCTGTCTACTCTAAGCAAATGCTGCCTCAGTTGCTATTTGCCAATAATATAAGGATTAAACTATAATCAGGTTATTTTCTGCTCAGCGAATCAAATTTGTTCCCATTGACTCACCACATCAACTCTAAATTCTTCTTCAAAGTTTTCAAAATTCTCTACAAACTTAACCAAACTTATGTATCAATCTTATTTTTATTCCAACACACAGTTCTCCTTTCATCACTTAGATTGCACTGCCTGACACAGTATGACGATCCCTGTCAGCACACCTTTGTTAATGGGATTTACTTCACCTCGACTGCTCTTTCCTTCTGCTTGCACCATTATTAATCTCATGTATTATTCATGGCCAAACTCAAGTCCCAATTCATCAAAGAACCATTCTCCAATTATTATACCTTTTTGTCTTCCTTTTCTCTGGTAACATTTACACTGCACCACCGAGTATTTGGTCACAAAGATTATTGCATTTTTCTTTAAGCACATTGTAAAATTTCTGTTTTCTGTTGCTTTATTAAATTAAAAAAAAAAATAAAAAAGCATTTACTGACAGAAGGGAAGTAGACATATTTCAATTGCACATTTACAGCACCTGAAATATGTATTCAGAGAGTTTACTGGGTGCCAGATGCTACCCTAAATTCACTTAATCCTCACAACCATACTCTGCAGTTGTTGTTATTAAATCCATTTAATAAATGAGAGCTGAGGTTCAGAGAGGTTAAATCTCCAAGGTTGGATAGCTAATCAAAACCAGCTATGTTTGATTACAAAGCCCATAATCCTTCCATTATACCTGGAAGATACTAAATACTTGTGAAGTGATTGTTTTAAATAAAAAGGCTGAATTGGTTTATATGATGTCAAGTATTTATATGTAAATATTCTGCCTAACTGTGAATCTATACTCTGAAAAGTATCCTCCTCTTCTAATGTGTTTTGTTGGCAGTTAACATCTTTTCTGGCTTAATCTAGTCCTGCCCCAAACTGCCATTTCAACCTGTGAAGTTCCACATAATTGAAATTTGGGTTTGTATTATTAGTAAAAAAACCTAAAGATCAAATGATTGATAAGAAATTGTCAAGAAGTACTGAAAAAATGTTTATCTCATAACAAGTAACAAACTAGAATATCTTTAAAATCTGCTAGTATTATTTGGATGAGATAAATAAATTATTAGTGTTTTAAGTAATAATGTCTTTTTAGAGGCTATAGTACAATATTTATCTCACAGAGAATGTTGTGAGGAACAGCAAATGGGAATAAGGTTAAAAGAAGTTATATAAAAACTTCAAGTTTTATTTTGTGCAAATAAAATATGTTCTCACCCTTAAGGTTGAGAGTAAAAAAATTGAGAGAACTTCATAAGACAAAAAAGTGTCGTGTAAGCAGAAAAACTGTGTCAAGGAAGTAGAATTTATTTTACTGTATCAGCTATAATTATTCCTGAGAGTAACATATGGAAGAAATAGTTTAACCATGGAGTTATCAGGTTAAAATTTTTCAAAGATAATCAGATTATGTCAGCGTATTTGAATTACATTTTAATTCCAAAATGCTAAAGAGAAGTACAATAGATGAATAAAGGAATTTAGAACTTTTTGAAGACTGTATACAGTTGAGAAACCCCTGTTGTTTTCTAAGAAAAGTTGATAACACTATGCAATGCCGTCAGAGCTTTTAAAGAGAATGAATTTTGTTTCTCTCTCTTGTTAACTGCTTATCTCTGGTGTTATTAGAAAATCAGCTTGAACTTTCTTTTCCTAGCCATGGTTAAAGTACTTAAGGAGTCTGTGTGAATGCTGTTTGTTTTGTTTGGAAATATCCCAGATATAAGGGTCTATGGGGTTTTCCAACACCTGGAACATTTGCCTCAAGCTTATAGTACCAAGGCACGTCACCAGATCCCCTATTGTGTTTTGTTCCCAGTGACTTTCATAGCAATCCAGACATAAGAGCTGTTTATATTCATCATCCTTTATTATCTACATCATTCTGTTGGCTGCATTTTTTTTTTCAAAGAAGAAGAGAACGCCTCAAGTTAGATAAAGAAAATAAAAGAAACTTAGTTGATATCAAGGGACTTGAAGGCAAATAATAACTCTCTATATGAGAATAAGGAAAGAAACACGACAGAGATGACAAAAAGACATATCGTTCTGTCAGCAGTCTTAACTTTAGTTCCGCTGAGATCCATTAGCAGCTGTGAAGTGTGAAAATTAGGAGCTAAAGCACAGATGATATTTTAAGGCTGAGAATGAAGTAAGCTTTCACATTTCCTTCTCACGTCCCCTTTTATTCCATCGAATATGTTATTTGTACTATTTTTTAATGATTTCTCAACAGATTCAAATATCACCTCAAAAGTCTGATGAGGAATGACCTGGTTTGGAGTGATAGCATCAGGGGCCTATTTCCCAAGAGAATCTTTCAAGGGGACAGGGAAGGAAGCAGATGTTTTCTATCAACAACTGATGCTGAAGAGCTACCATTACTCCCTTCCTAAACACATGCTCTAGGCCGTAATCATGTTCTCCCTTCTTCTGCTTTCATAGACACAGCAGCATGTCATAATTCAAATCCTGTCTTGTTGACACAGCTTGCTTCAGCTGTTCACATAGCAAATTGTTTGTTCACTGAAACCAAAGACACAGCAGCTCTTTGTGAAGTGACTAAAAGGAGCTGCAGATTTCTGGATGATGTTTGCAGTCAAGTACACTGCTGTGAGTGGGTCCAGAAATGTTACACAAATATGTTTACACTCCTTCATTCTCAGTCTCAGCTACATATGGGGCATTTCTATCATTGCAATTCATATAACACACGTTAGCTAAAACAGGGCTTGTGCATTGTTTGGTGAGCCCTACACCATTACCAAAGCAACCTGATTGACCAAATTTCTCTCAGCACCAAAAATGTAACCTTTTCAAATGAGGAAACAAATGTGATCAGGCAAAGGCAACAAGGACTATTATAAGGGAGATAAAATCAATCTCTTAATAGAGCACAGTCTATCGCAGTATATCATTGGCATCATCTTTGAATAAAATGAACACTCCTGTATCATATACATTTGCTTATTATTAGGGACAACTTATTCAAGTTACTTACTACCAATGTATTATTTTATTTTGGGTATGTGTCATGCAAAATGAGGATGGTATTAGTTAGCTCACAGCAGCAAGACTGAGTGGACAGAGACCTGACATACAAATTCATATGCCTTATCTCATCCCAGCTGCACACAAATCATGTAAGCCAAACAAATTCACTTTAAGACTCGGTTTCCTTGTCTATAAAAGGAAATTTAAAGTACTCAAAAACTCACTTAAGCTTTTAAACTCCATTTTCTCTAAGTTAATGCTTGGTAATCAAATCTGCAAATCAGCACAATTGCAATCTAATCATCTTTACAAATGATTACAAATAGTTTTGAAATGCAAAATCCATATGCCTAATTCTTTCTGTTCTTCTAAAGGTTATATGTTCAAAGAAAATATTTTCCCGGGAAAAATGGGCAATTTTGCTTAATCAGCTCATTATTTTTTTCCATTTCACTCTGATTGTTCAAATCCAGGACTCTCTATATATTCTGTTTGTTATTTTCGATCTTGAGTCTACCTGCCCATGCCTCCTGTGCTCCTGCACCAAACTCCCTTACATTATACCAACATCACCTTTAAAAAAAACTATTTCATCATTCCCCTTTTCCAGGTATGAAATACTTCTCTGTTGCCTGTCAAATCAAGCCTAAATTATTTGGTTTGGCTTTCAAAGCCTTCACATTTTTATAATCAAATTTTATAAATGCCCCAGAATTATAAATGCACCAGAGCCAGGTCAGTATCCTCACTGAACTATATCTTTCATTTCTTTGTGGTCCTTTTCCCCCTCATATCATTTACATGCCTTGAATTCCTTTTCTCTTACACGTGACTTACCTGGATTCTGCTCATCCTTCAAAGCCCAGATTAAACTACTTCAGGATGCTCCTCCCAGGATCTCATAGGGCTCTTTGGTTTCTTTTACTTCTTCGTGGCATTTTAGGGTGACAAAGCTTAGTGCCGCTCCTTCTCACCCAAGTTTGCAACCAAATGAGAAAAACGAAGCTTGAAATATCTTTATTATAAGGAAAGGCTGAATTGGAAGTTGTTGCCTATCTAGAATTAAGGCTTCAGGGAGTTTGACATTCATTATTTTAGCCCACAGTTGGACAGGCACACTTTACAGCTTGGTAGATTGCTTCCTAGTGCTCACGCTTCCTGTTCCCAGGAAGATTGGACAAGATAAGGAGGGAGAGGCTGAGCTCCTTGTCCAAAATTCCCCAACCTTATGAGCCTCTCCTCTTCCCCTGGGATCAGAGAAAAGCCATAAATTTAGTAATCTATGTGAAGTTATTCCACATGAACACCTGATGCATCTATTTCTTGATCAATATAAAAAAAAAAAAACATATTGTTAATGTTTTACACATATAGCAGTTCCTTGAATAATGCTTTGTTCAACATCATTTCAGTACAAAGATGCCACAGGAACTTAACTCTTTTTTACATCAAATGGCCTATGATAAAATTGGTTTTGTTATACGTCATTTCCGTAAAGTCTCAGAAGTCATCAACAACATTAAGTGAGGACTTATTGTATTAAATATGTCTCCCCATATAGATTCTAAGCCTTACAAGAACATGAACCATTTTCTATATTTCTTTTTCATTCTTCACAGTGCTAGGCTTATGATATTGGTCAAAAATTATTTCCTGATGGCTTAAGAAATTCAGCTATCTTTCAATTGTTTTTATAATTAAAATGTAGTGGATGTGTGTGCATCTTGAATGTGACAAAAAATAAATATTTGCAGATGGCAATATTCTTGAGAACAGTTATCATGTGTACATCTAAGAGAATTTTATGTAAAGGAAAACAGGAGTCATATACAGAAAATAGTTTTTGTTAAAACAGATGGTTTTATTAAGAGATATAACTACTAAAGTTTATTTTATTTCCGATGGATTGTAAATAAATACAGCTAAAGGTAAAAAATGACAACAAACAAAACTGCCATATGTCGCTGACTCTTTGTGTTAAAGGGAAATATAAAAGTCTTCATCAACTCTCTAATGGGATATTATTATTAGTCACACATTTTATTGATATTATTGAGGGGGGGGGTATTTTTTAACCACAACATGGAAGACTTTCTTAGTGTCACAAACTTGGAACAAAATTGGGAAAAGAATAGAAATATTTAAAGTAGTATGCCAAGTTTAAAAAAAAATGGTTAAAATGGGTAATGCCACTCTAAAATAATAATCACAGTCGAAGCATTTTAAAATAGTAAAGCTGGGTATCTTTCAAGGACTAATTTCTCTTCACAACCTTTATAAGATTATAAAATTTCTTTTCTAAAATTTCTTTTATAAAATTTTAAAAATTTATTCTTTTCCATTTGTATTTAGCCATATTTTTCTGATATTTGTGGAATATCGAATGAGAAGCAGAGACGCTCCTAAAAATTATATACATATAATATAATATACATAATATATCAAATATTTATAATTTTATACATATTTATATATAAATTTTATTATATCTGTGTGTGTGTGTG
>NW_024354550.1:5726738-5735101 GCF_902729225.1 Pteropus medius
TATATATATAGTTTCCCTAAGTGTCATCATTTTTTTCTTTGGAAAAGGGTGGAATTGAGTTTTCTTTCAATGATATTTTTGTTATTTATTCAAGGACATTATAACCAACTAAAACCTGAGCTACCTATTGGTAAAATATATTGGAAGTAGCTAGATATTGCATTCTAACATGCAATTTTTCAACAGAAACTGAGGTCTTTTAGTACTTTTTCATACATTAGGGTGATGATCTTCTGGCAAGCATAACAGTTTTAGGCTCTCTTGTTAAAGAAGAAAATATGAATTTTATTATATACAAGTAATTGGGCATAAATTGAGTGAAATAATTTATAGCTAGATGGGGCAATAGGTAGATTTTTTCCATTGGGAGCTGGGGGAATTAGAATGCTGGCTATGGTAGGATAAATCGTCTTCCCCACCTTAACACAATGAAGCTGTAGCCTAATCTCAGGAACCTGTTAGTATGTTACCTTACATGGCAAAGAGACTTACCAGATATGATTAAGTTGAGGACATTTATATGGGAGATTATCCTGTATTATCTGGATGGACTGAGGTAATCACAAGGGTCCTTATCAAAAGAAGGCAGAATGGTCAGAATCAGAAGATTTGACACTGAAAATAAAGTCAGAGTCAATGATGGTTATTGATTTAATGATGCTCTACTGCTGACGTTGCATTGGATGAAGGAAGAGATCACCAGCCAAGAAATGAAGGTAGACACGAGAAGCTGGAAAATGCAACTCCTAGAGCCTCTGCAGGGAGTTGCAATAATTTCATCTTGGCCCAAATGAACTCATTTCAGACTTCTGATATCCAAAACCATAAGATAATAAATGTGGTCTTAAGGCACTTTGAAGCAAAAGTTATAGTATTATAAAACTATCATAGAACTTCTGTTTTTACTTTTAGATGGTCCAAAGAAAAATTTCAAAGCCAACTTGAATGTAGAATATACATTGTCTAGATGATCCTTATAGATTTAAACCTGAGTCAAAAGAAATCTTGTAACCTTGACTTGAAATTCTTTCTATTTCTGGTCAATAGAACTCATCTGTTTTGTAATTCAAATCACTCTTAATTTCACCAGCACTCAATTTAACTTAATGCGCACCAATTTTTGGTAAAGTATGTTCCTAAGTATTGTAGATTTTTAAAGCATTTATTTTTAAAATTACCTGAAAAGAAATCTACTGTTTTTGGTTCTGTGAGTTTTGAAAAGGCATCTACCTATGTATCCACCAGCAGAATCAAGATACAGAACATTTCCACCAATCCCCAAATTCCTTGATGCTATCCTTCTGTAGTCAAGTACTACTCCCCAAACCCAGTCCTTTGAATTCACTTATCTGCCTTTTATTTTTACAGTTTTATGTTTTTCATAATGCCATATAAATGGAATTACACAATAATTTGTATAATCACCTTTTAGATTTGACTTCTGTTACTTGGTAAATGCATTTGAGGTTTAAACATATAGTGGAGTATATCAATAATTAATTCATTTTTGTTGTTGAGTAGTTTTCCAATGTAAGGATATACCAGTTTGTTTATCCATTTCCAGTGAAAAGAGGTTAGTGTTATTTCCAATTTTTTCTTATTACAAATAAAACTATTACAAATACTATGTTCTTGTTTTTGATAATCATGTTTCCATTACTTTCTAGGAGTGAGAATGGTAGGTCATAAGTGTTAAGTTTAATTTTATAACAAACAATCAAACTTTCTCTTCTAAAGTGGCTGTGTCACTTTGCTTTCTCACCAGCTATGTGTGACAGTCCCATTTGTCTTTGATTTTCAGCAGTTTGAATATGGAATAGTTAGACTTGTGAGTTTATTTTTTTTTATCCTGCTCTTGTTTTTCTTGATCTTCTTAAACATATGATTTAATATTTATTATTAACTTTGGACAGTTCTTAGTCATAGTTTCTTCATGTGTTTCTTCTGCTTTGTTCTTTCTCTTTGGATTCTGAAAGTCCAAATACACATATGTTAGATCTTGGAAGTTCTATTTGGTCCTTTTTTCCTACTTTTTTTTCTCTGTTTCAATTTGGGTAATTTCTACAGAACTATTTCACTTACTTATTTCTTATTTGTTTTGAATCAACAAATGAGCCTATTAAAGACGTTTTTTCTCCTGGACTGTATTTTCATTTCTATGATTTCAACTTGTTTCTTGTAGTTTTCATCACTCTACTAAAAAATACCCATCTGACTTTGCATGTTCTTAACATATTTTTTTTTCCATTAGAACATTTAACTATGATACTACAAATCATAGTTGTTTTAAGGACACTGGTATTTCCAACCTTTGCGTCATGTCTGAATTTGATCCATAAATTCCTTTTTTACTTAGCAGTACATTGTATTTTCTGCTTTTTCAGATTAGTTAGTTTTCTGCAACCTCACCTCTCTCATGAGCTTTGGAAAAGTTGTGAATTAGAAGTTTCTGAATTTTGTTGTTCTTTTAAGGGTAGGAGTGTTACTCTTTCTTGCTTTCTTTATCCCAAGTGGAAACCAAGAACAGTACTGTATATTTGTTTAAAAAATGAATAAAACCATCTCTTTCTTGAGATGGCAATATAAGCTTTTGTGTATTTATGTATTGAGAGTAAGGTAGGAGATTCAGAAGGGACAGATACTCAAACAGCTATAATATGATTTATTAATTTTATTCAAAGCGTATTTGTCATACATATACATTGCCCTACCAAATAAAAGTTTAGGCAAAATGATCAATGTGAAATCAGACTCATTATAATTATTAGTAGTTTTACATTTATACTAACGTATAATACATGTGTTTTGCATCTGACGTGCCACAGCTCATGTATCCATCAAATTTTACATCCGATTGGAGGCTGGAGGCAGAATGAGAAAAAATCTTGTTAAGGGTATTATTCATAGTTGACTGATAAATATTAAGACCAGATAAGGTATACTAAAATAATTGAGGTTAAAGATTAATTAGGAATGTAGGTATGGATTTTAAATTAACAAATACATGTCAGAATTATATGAAAATCAGATCTACTAGACCTGGTTATAGAGTTAAGTAGCACTCAACCGGTGACTGGAAATGCTAAAATCAACAGATAGACTTTTTTATTATTATTATTTTTTATTTTTTAATTAAGTTTTTTGGGATAACATTGGTTAATACAATTATATAATTTTCAGTAGTCCATTATAGTTTGACATCTATATATTCTATTGTGTGATTACCACCCAAAGTCCAATTTCCTTCAGCTACCATATATTTGATCCCCTTTACCCACTTCACCCTCCCCCAACCCCCTATATTTGACTCCCTTTACCCTTCTACCTCCTCCTCCTCCCCCACCCACTACCCTCCAGTAACCACTAGTCCATTGTCCATGTCCCTAAGTCTCTGTTTATCCTGTTCATTTGTTGCTTTTAGGTTTATATCCCACATATAAGTGATATCATGTGATTTTCAACCTTCTCAGTTGGACATTTCGCTTAGCATGATTATCTCGAGATCTATCCACGTTGTCGCAAATGGCAGTATGTCATCTCTTTTTATGGCTGAGTAATATTTGTATATACGTGCCACAATTTCTTTAGCCAATCATCTATCATAGGACACTTCAGTTGCTTCCATGTCCTGGCCACTGTGAATAATGCTACTATGAACATCGGTGTGCAAATATGTTTTCAAATACGGGTTTTCAAGTCTTTGGGGTAAATACCCAGCAGTGGGATTGCTGGATTATATGGTAGATCAATTCTTAGTTTTTTGAGGAACTTCCATACTGTATTCCATAGTGGCTATACCAATTTGTAGTCCCTCCAGCAGTGTATGAGGGTTCCTTTTTATCTGCATCCTCTCCAACATTTGTCATTACTTGTCCTGTTGATTATAGCTATTCTAACAGGTGTGAGATGGTATCTCATTGTGGTTTTGATTTGCATTTCCCTAATAGCTAGCGATGTTGAGCATCTTTTCATATGTTTGTTGTCCATTTTTGTCCTCTATGGAGAAGTGTCTGTTCAGGTCCTCTGCCCATTTTTTGGTTGGATGATTTGTTTTATTTGTTGTTATTGAGTTGCATGAGTTCTTTGTATATTTTGGATATTAGGCCCTTATCGGAGGCATTGCTTGTAAATATTTTCCCATTTGGTTGCTTGTCTCTTTACCTTGTTGACAATTTCTTTTGCTGAGCAGAAGCTTTTTAGTTTGATGTAGTCCCATTAATTTATTTTTGCTTTTACTTCCCTTGCCTTTGAGGTCAAATTCATAAAATCCTCTTTAAGCCAAGGTACTTGAGTTTTGTTCCTAAGTTTCTTTTATGCATTTTATTGTTTCAGATATTATATTCAGGTCCTTAATCTATTCTGAGTTAATTTTGGTGTGTGATGATAGACAACAGTCTATTTTCACTCTTTTGCAGGTGGCTTTCTAATTTTCCCAGCACCATTTCTTGAAGAGGCTTTCTTTTCTCCACTGTATGTTTTTGGATTTTTTGTTGAAAATTATTTGCCCATATAAATATGGGTTTAATTCTGGACTCTCAATTCTGTTCCACTGGTCTGTGTGTCTGTTTTTCTGCGAATACCATGCTGTTTTGATTACTGTTGCTTTGTAGTATAATTTGAAGTCAGACAGAGTGAGGCCTCCAGCCTCGTTCTTTTTTTTCAAGATGGCTTTGGAAATTTGGGTTCTTTTGTATTTCCCTACAAATTGGATAATTTTTTGTTCTATTTCTTTAACAAATGCCAATGAGATTTTGATGGGGATTACATTATTCTGTATAATGTTTTAGATAATATGGTCATTTTAACACAAAATATCTTTCCAATTCTTTGTAACTTCTTCAATTTCTTTTAATAGGGTCTTGTAATTATATAGGTTCTTCACATGTTTTGTTAAATTTATTCCTAGGTATTTTATTCCTTTTGTTTCAATTACAAAAGAAATTATTTTTTCCACTTCTTTTTCTGAAGCTTCATTATTAGAATATAGGAATGCTATGGATTTTTGAACATTGATTTTGTATCCAGAGACTTTACTGTATTTGCTTATTGTTTCTAGTAGTGTTCTTGTGGAGTCTTTTGGGTTTTCTCTATAGAGAATCATGTCATCCGCAAATAGTGACAGTTTGACTTTTTTGTTTCCTATTTGGATTCCTTTTATATCTTTCTTTTGCCTGATTGCACTTGCTAGGACCTCCAATGTTATATTGAATAGCAGTGGCGATAGTGGACAGCCTTGCCTTATTCCTGATTAGAGGGAAGGTATTTATTTTTCACCATTAAGTACAATGTTGGCTGAGGGTTTGTCATAGATGGCCTTTATAATGTTAAGACATTTCCTTCTATATCGATATTGTTGAGTGTTTTGATCATAAATGGATGCTGTATCTTGTTGACAGCTTTTTCTGCATCTATCGATATGATCATGATTCTTATTTTTTAATTCATTTATATAGTGTATCACATTAATTGATTTGCATATGTTGAACCATCCCTGTTCCCCTGGGATGAAGCCCACTTGACTGTGGTGTATAATCTTTGGAATATGTTGCTGTATTAGGTTCGCTAGTATCTTATTTAGGATTTTTGCATCTGTGTTCATGAGAGATATTGGTCTGTAGTTTTTTTTGTGTGTGTTATCTTTACCAAGTTTGGGTATCAGGGTGATATTGAACTCATAAAATGAGTTGAGAAGTTTTGCCTCCTCTTCGATTATTTGGAACAGTTTGAGGAGAATAAGTATTAAATCTTCTTTGAACATTTGGTAGAATTCACTGGTAAAGGCATCTGGTCCTGGACTTTTACTTTTTGGTAGGTTTTTGATGATTGTTTCAATTTCTATGCTGCTGATTGATCTATTTAGATTTTCCAGATCTTTTTGATTCAGTCTAGGAAAGTTGTGTTTTTCAAAGTACTGGTCCATTTCTTCTAGTTATTAAATTTGGTGTTATATACTTTTTCATAGTATTCTTGTATGATCCTTTGCATTTCTGTGATGGCAGTCGTAATTTCCCTTCTTTCATCCCTGGTTTTGTTTATTTGTGTACTTTCTCTTTTTTCTTTAGTGAGTCTAGCTAGGGGTTTGTTAATTTTATTAATCTTTTCAAGAACGAGCTCTTTATTGTATCAATTTTTTTCTATTTTTGTTGTTGTTGTTGTTATTTCAATTTCATTTATTTCTGCTCTAATTTTGATGATTTCTTTCCTTCTGCTGACTTTCAGCCTCATTTGTTCTTCCTTTACTAGTTTTTTAAGATGAAGCGTTAGGTTGTTTATTTGAGCTCATTCTTGTTTTTGGACATAGGCCTGTCATAATATGAACTTTCCCCTTATGACTGCTTTTGCCATGTCCCAAAGGTTTTGATATGTTGTACTTTTATTATCATTCGTTTCTATGTATCCATCGATCTCTCTTTTTATTTCTTCCCTGAGACCCAGTTATTCTTCAGTAGTATGTTGTTTAACCTCCATGAATTTGCAGTTCTTTCTGATTTCTTTCTGCAGTTGATCTCTAGTTTCAAAGTATTATGATTAGAGAATATAATTGGTATGATTTCAACCCTCTCATATTTGTTGAGGCCATCTCTGTATCCCAGTATGGGGTTAATCTTTGAGAATGTTCCATGTGCACTAGAAAAGAATGTACAAGCGTCTGTCTGGAGATGGAAGGCTCTGTATATGTCAATTTAGTCCAGTTGGTCTAATGTGTCATTTAAGGATGTTATTTCCTTATTGATTTTCTATTTGGATGATCTGTCCATATCTGACAGTGGGGTATTTAGGTCCCCTACTATGACAGTGTTTTGGTCTGTTTCTCTCTTTAGTTCTGTTAGTAATTGCTTTACATATTTTGGGGCTCCCTGATTGGAAGCATAGATATTAATAAGTGTTATGTTTTCTTGGTGCATGATTCCGTTTATCATTATGAAGTGACTCTCAGTATCTTTCTTTACCTTTTATATTTTGAAGTCTATTTCATCTGATATTAGTACTGCTACTCCTGCTTTTCTCTGAATGCCATTTGCTTGAAATATCATTTTCTACTCTTTCACTTTGAGTCTATGTTTGTCTTTGGAGCTGAGCTGTGTCTCCTGGAGGCAGCATATGGTTGGGTTTTATTTTTTGATCCAATCTGCAACTCTGTGCCTTTTTATCGGTGAGTTCAGTCCATTTACATTTAGGGTGGTTATTGAAATATGAAGTCTTCTTATAGTTATTTTATCATTTGCTTTCTGGTAGGTCTGTGTTTCCATTGTTTCCTCGTCCTTGTATTTCTGTTTTCTTTATTTTGGTTGGTTTTTGTGGGTTTTGCCTCTGGTTCTTCTTGTTTTATGTTATATTCTTTGTTTCTGACTCTATGGTGAAAGGTTACCATTACAATTACAATTACAGTTACATATATATATATATACAGTTATCCGTTTTCTTCTGTGTGTGCCTTATCTCCATTCCCCTTTGCAAATCTAGATCTTTGAATCTTTCTCTTTTCAGTCATTGTTATCTCAGTTTGTTTTTATGTATGCTGAACGTTCATTACTATCTTGCTATAGCAATTCTCTTATTATTTAAGCTTACATTTTTCTGTTCTTAGTAAGGGTTGCACTCTGCTTCTATTTGCCTAATAGTCACTTTACTCCTAGTTATGCATTTTTTGTTGTTATTTTGTTTAGGTGCGCTGATCCCTTTCAGAATTTCCTGTAGTGCAGGCCTTGTAGTAGAATTCCCTCAGTTCTTGTATGTCTGGAAAGGTCTTAATTTCTCCTTCATATCTTAGTTGGATACATTATTCTAGGCTGGTAGGTCCTTTCACTTAATAGTTTAAATATTTGATTCCATTCCTTTCTGTCTTGTAAGGTCTGCACTGAGAAGTCCAATGATAATCTAATGGATTTTCCTTTATACGTTACTGTTTTCTTCTCTCTGGCTGCACAGAGAATTCTATCTTTGTCATTGATTTTTGATATCTTTAAAACAATGTGCCTTGGTGATGGCCTTTTTGAGATGAGATAAATTGGGTGTTCTATTGACTTATTGAATTCCAAGTTCCAGTTCATTCTTTAGATTTGGGAAATATTCATCTTCCATTTGTCTGAAAATGCTTTCTAGTCCCTGCTCCTTTTTCTCACCTTCGGTAATGCTCATTACTCTTATGTTTCCTCTCCTGATGATATCAGCTAGTTCTGGCATTTCTCTTTCATTAGTTTTCATTCTTCGGTTTCTCTCTTCTTCCTTCTGATTTATTTCTAGATTACTGTCTTCGATATCACTGATCCTTTCCTCCATTTGTTTGACTGTATTTCCCAAGCTTACTATTTCATTTTCAAATCTTGCCGTGTTTTTTTTGTTTTTTTTTGTTTTTTTTTTTT
>NW_024354550.1:5735112-6038744 GCF_902729225.1 Pteropus medius
TTTTTTTTTTTTGTTTTTATCTCCAGAAGTTCTATTTAGTTCTTTTTGAGGGTTTTAATCTCCTTGCTCTACTCATCTAGCTGTTTTTGTAACTTCTGAATTGTTGATATGACTCATTTCATAACTCATTATTTTTTTTCAGAAGTATCATCTTGAATTCTCTGTCACTTAAGTCACATATTTCTATGCCTGTAAGCTCATTTTTCTGAAGATTTTTCTCTTTCTTTATGAGATGCCTTGTCACTTTGGTTGTTCATGGTGCTTAATGGACTATTTTTCTGCCCAAGCATTAATGGAAATGTCTTCTGTTGTTTTTCCAGAAAGAAGATTTATTATATAAAGGTCTTTATATAGAGGTCTCTCTTTACCCTGCTGCAAAGGGGGCACTCTTCTTTTGGTTTCCAGTACGTGGCCTCTTGGATCCCTAGCAGTTTTGGTAGCATTTGCTCAGATTCCTCTGGAGAGTATGTGGGGAGGGGCTCTCTAGGTTGAGGGGTTGGGGGCTGCAGCTCAGCCTCACTTTTGCAACCACAGTAGGTAAGAATTGACTGGTTTTTCTCTGCCAACTTCTTCTCTGCTCTCTGCCCTAATGACTGGGCCCTGCAGCCAGTGGGCTACGGGAAGCCCACAACACTCCCAGGCTCGGCTGTTCAGGGCACTTGCAGCACAAACTCGCAGCTCTTTCTCTCCTCCCCCTCCTCTTGCAGGGAGCTCCAAAGGTTGTAAGAGGTAGCCTCAGTCTTGGCAGAGTTCTTCGATTAGATTCCCCTGGGGTTCCATGGTGTTGAGTCTCGGGAGGTATGGGCGGAGGGGCCCTCTGGATTGGGGTTTGGGGCCTGCAGCTCAGCCTCGGTTTTGGATCTGGGCCGGTGAAAATCAAACTGTTGTTTCTCTGCTGTCCAGTTCCATTTCTCTGCTTTCTGCCCTGTTGCCAGCCACTAAGTCCTGGCACTTCCAAGTAGGGTTGATCAGGGAAAAGAGATATCTAAAAACAACAACAAAAACAAGTTTATGCCAAATGCTCATCTTGGTTTGAGCGGCAGAGGATATGTACATGAAAAGGCTATTAGAATTTTCGTTAGTGAGTGATAGCTCAAAAAGTCTTGTGGAGCAGAAGCTAAATAAGTCAGGAAAATATATTCTCATATCTGATTTTTATTAAATATGCATGTTTAATTTGCAAGAATTTACCCAAGCATCCATCAATTCAACAACATATGTATTATTTTGGAAAAGGTTTACATTATGTACAACTGCAGAATAATTTGAAAACTGATATGTAACAAAATATTTATTTTATTTTTTTGCCTTTTGTCCCCAAAATTTTAATAAAATTTATGCAAAATTAGAATCTATTTTAAGATATTTTCCAGATTATTTTTTTCTTCCTTATTAATATTTTCCTGGTTTTCATCAAATTATGGAGATGATTGTAGTATTCATTTTTTTTCATTTTTTTCTGAGCATGAGATAACTGCCTCTAAAAATTCTTAGTTCGGGTTGACTTGCTTCATGTTTTATTTGCATAGGCTCATTTCACTTTCTTTGCTTAGCCAGGCACATCTTTAATTTCAATTGGAATATTGGCCACTCAGGATCACATTATGTTACAGTGTCATTTGGATCAATTCTTTTGGCTATAGGATTGTTTATACTAAATTAATTGGAAGCAGTAAAATTTTCAACAATATCAAGCCTGAAAGAGTTAATTTTCAAGGCTAAACTGTTCCCATAGTTCCTCCTGTAATTGCTGCTGATTATTTTTATGTTGTAATGAAGCAATAATGATCAAAGTCTAGGGCCTTTCTTAGAGATTCATGACTGACTGGCTTTGCCTCGGGCCATTAACCTCAGTCATTAATTCCCCTGGAAATGCATTGTGCTGAGGTCATTATTGTTAATAACAGAGCTGTATGAAAACATTTGCACACACTCTGGAGTAAAAACTGTTGATTATTTTCTGACTGTACAGGTTTTGTTACTGAAAAACCTAAAAGTGATGAAGTTTGGCCAAGAGAGAAAAATAAATTAATGTTCACTGGAGAGACATGTGATATATATTTGACATATATAATATAATATTGTGTACACACACACACACACACACACACACACACACACATATATATGCAGCACACACGTAGCTATCTAAATGCTTTATGTGAATACGTGAGCATTACTTTTATTTTTTTTAATCTTCTGACTGTATAACATATTTAACTTGTGAGTATATTACATATAAGCTGAAGATCTTAAAGACCACTACTTCTAATTATAACTACATTTTTAATTATGAAAAACAAATATGGAGTAAATGTATGTTTTTTTTTTTTCTCCTAATATATATCTGGTTTTCCTTAATACCTCTGGGAGAATGAACATAAATATATTTTTTTAAAATTAATTCTCTATTCGATAACCAATCAAAAATCCATTTTTATTCTTTCTGCTATAATTCCTTGGAATGATGACAGTGGTGGCACTATAATTATCACTCAAAATGTTTTGTTTTATTTTTTTTAATATCCTGTATTACACATTACTAAAGTTGTCACCAAGAGTAGCCACAATGTAAGATATAAGACCATGTTGGGAAAAGTAAATATCAAAACAATCTAAACTCTGTCTTGAAGTTCAAAGGCCACTTTGAATCAAAAAACTACAACTGAGAGTTCACTTTAGTTAAGCTTCCCTAAGGAGCAATTGGTTGCCCTCAGAGAGAGTTGAGAGACAAGGAGATACAACATGGTCAAATTGGAATTGAGTAAAACTCAAGAAATTCTGTCTTCCCTTTACTCTTGCAAATAAAGTTGTTTCTGTGATATATTTCATTCAGTAACTGTTTCAATTTAACTTATTGAGAAAGATAATTTCCAATTATCATTAAAGATTTAAATTTGTACTTTTAAGACTACTATAAGTAATTGCTGTTTAGTTTTTGCCTTTTATATTCTCTCATACAGTGAGGAAAATAAGCAAAAAGAAAAAGAGGCATGGCTAATTGAGGATTTCAGATATGTTTTCAATAAAATTCACTCTATCCGACAGAATTAGAAAGAGGTAATAAAATTGAAAATGTCTGGTACCATACAAATGTACACCAAAAAAATTAACAAGCAGAAAACAACTTAGATAAAATGTTTTTAACCCTAAAGATAGTAGAAAACTACTGATTCAATCTGTATTTCTCTAATAGGTGCAAATCAATAAAATGAGAATTAGTGGAAAGATCTATCCTCATTTAACAGATGAAAAAACATGGCTCAAGTAACTAACTTAACAAAGGTAAATCACTTTCAGAATAGCAGAACTAGAATTTACATTACTCACAATACATATATATTTTTTTCTTTATTTCACTTGGTCTTATAAAGAAAGTTATTCTGTGGAAACAAATTATTCTGCAGTTGTACATAATGTAAACTTTCTCTTACTGTATCTTTTCAAAATACTTTCTATAGATATATATGAGAATAACAAGACAATTATACTTAAGAGATGGTGTAATGGTTAATCTTATGTGTCAACTTAGCCCAGATATTTCATAAAAAATTATCCTGGATGTTTCTGTGAAGGTGGTATTGGTATGAAATTAACCTTTAAATCAATAGACATTAAGTAAAGCAGATTATTCTCCATAATGTGGATGAGCTAAATCCAATCAAGTGAAGGCATTAATAGAAGAGAATGACTTCCTTGAACAAGAAGGAATTCTTCCAGCAGACTATTTTTGAATTCTTACCATAGCTCTTTCTTGAGTCTTTAGCCTGCTGTTCTATCCTGCAGATTTTGGATTTACCAAGCCTCCACAATCTCATGAGCCAATTGCTTAAAACTAATCTCTCTCTGTCTTAAAAAATATATACAGTATATATATGTTTATATACATACATATACATATACATGTATGTATGTATAAATGTATATAAACATCCTATTTGTTCTGTTTCTGTGGAGAATCTCAACCAATACAGATGGAGAGGGAGGAGAAATAGAAAATGGTATGAAGCACCAAAAGTATGTGGAAAGAAGTAAAGATATAGAGAACATAGTTTAATTCTGAAAATATCTTTGCATGGGGTTCCAAATAAATTTTTACCCCTACCTCCAAAAAACAAACAACCAAACAAAACAAAACCACCAAAACCTCTAGTTTTCTTGCACACTGATATGATAAAACCCTATATTTGGTATACCTAAAATTTGTTTCCCCTTTTAAAAAAAAGAATAGGTTTATATACAATTAAGAATTTAAAATTCTTAGGAAATTCTTTTACTAGAATACTTTTGAACAGATTAAGAATGAATTTGTGTGTATGTATATATACGAAAATGATAATTAACTAAATAGGTAAATGCGGAAGTTGGAAAAAGTATATCTTTTTTGATACATATTTCACAAAGCCTTCTATTTTCTATAAAATTAATTTGCTTTAGAAAAAAATTGAAAACCCTTTAACAGCATATCATTTCTTCTGGAGGCCCATATTATTTCAAATTACATCTAATTATATACACAAGTATATATATTCATATTTTGCAAGGTGGCCCATTTACAAAGAGCTTTATTTTATACCTTATTATTTGTTAACAACCACCCACATATTCTTTAGAAATAATTATACTTATGAAGCAGAATAATGGTTCTTTTTTGTGTAACAGTCTCAATGACTAAGGAGGTTCCCTCAAGAGCAGCATGTCGTGGATCAGGGGGTTTATTTGAGATGGCAGCATCTAGAAGAAAGTCAGGGTTTCTTATGCCTGGACTCATCAGTGAGTAAAGATGATTCCTTCTTTTTGAGAGAAGTGATACTTCTTGTTATTCCTGCATATTTATCCTACTGTTATATTGCTAAATTGTATCTCTAAAGTATTATTTCTAGTGGTGGCAAAGAGAGTAAAAGGAGATAAATGGAAAAGAAGGCAAAAGCCCAGGAGGAATAATTGGGGATTTTTCCCCCCCATGGATGTTTCACTCTAATTTTGCCTTTATAGAATGATTTATATATTTAAAAGAAAGTACATTTACACCCACTTCTCAAAGTACCTGTGGGTCAAAGACTGTAGAAATTGTTTCCATTTTTAGACAGCCACTTTGGATGCTGCCACTTGACCTACCTTCTCTGAAACCTGTCCATCATTACAGCATTTGCAGAATGGACCCCTCTCCTTAGGAATAAATACAGTTGGACAATAAACATCTGTAGATGGATGCTTCCTTTGTAATTATCTCACAGAATAGACAAGTGGTAGAATCTGTTGCCATTATTTTATTTTGTGTAATGCCTTTCATAAGAAGAGCTCAATTTTATAATTTGATAATGAATTATGATGATGATTAATTAAAAGTAAAGTATTACTCATGAAAATTAAGGAATTAAAATGAAAATATTTCATTTCAGAATGATGTTAAAAGCAAAATTTTACGTAAATAGCATCATCTATCCTTGGCTTAAGATGCAGGCATTCTTCCCTATGAGAAAAACTTTTAAGTATTATTTGTTAATCACTATTCCATTTACAAATGTAACAAACTATCCATAATCCTATTGCCCCAAAATATTTTTTTCTCATCTTTCAAAATGTTGCTGAAATTATGATTATCTTATATTTATAGATTTTTACATTGTTCAAAGCGTTTTTACATTAATTATTTCAAGTTTTTGTTATTTCTGTGCTTCATATATATAACAAACAATTATCTTTTTTTATAGATGTATAAATTAAACTTCATGCAGACTTGCCTAAATTTTCACAAGTAAAATGGTAGTAGTTGAGTAAGGACTAAAATCTAAATTTCTGGTCACAGAAAATCATGTGTTATATTATGTATTCTTAAATTTATTCATATAAACCATCATCAATAGCTTGAGCAGAATTTAAAACTCATTATTTTAGGCCACTATCAGGTTTCTCTGCTTCATCTCTGTTTCATCAGGCACTATGGGATTTTCTTTGGTTCTAGGACTCTTGACTCATACTACATGTATGTCATCATTTCAGTGGCCTCAAATGGGTATTAGAATATGAGCAACTCCTATCCTCTAAATTAATGCAGCCATTTATTTTCTTACACATCTATTTGTTTAGTGCAGCAACGGTTGCAACAATAGATCCTATGCTGAATAGCTGTTGGAAATCCAAAGAATTCAGAGAATGAATGAACTAAGCTTATAGGAAGAGAGTTGGCAGCAAGGTTAAAAAGGGGAGAAGGAAATGTTGGGAAGGACAATTAAACTGTCTCATTAATCAAAAACCTTAGGTTACTTAATACCTTGGGACAATGGTGAGAAGTGAATTAGCAATCTAGTGGATCAGATTCTGCTCACTGTAATATTTAGTAATCCTCAAAATGTCTTGCGGCTCATCTATTTTAGAACAACGCCAGAGCATTCAGGGTGGAGACTATAATCAAGTTTGAATCAAATAAAAGGTTTCATTAGCAGGATTCCCATATAAAATTAAGATCACAAATTTTGTGTCTAGGCAATTCAGGAGAGAAAGTTGCTTCTCATGACCAAGTTCAACATTAAGATATCAGAAAGTAAAGGCAAGTGTGGATAGATAAGGCACAAACGTCAATAAAAAGCCTCACCAGCAACTCTAGACAAATTCTGAGTAGCAGATGTGCCTGCTAGGTGATGGTTACAGAAATAAAAGGGAGCCCATCCTTCAGAATAAATGAAGAAGAACACTGTAGGCTCATCTGAGAAGAAGAACTTAATGTTTTGAGAAAGAGATATGTTGTGAGAGTAAAGTGATCTTACTTATAGTCTCTATTCTAGAGTGGCTTAAGAATTTTTTTGTTAAATGGGAATTGAGTATTTAACTCTACATCTGTGCAAGGCACTGTGGCAAACTTTTGGGGACTGTAAATAGGAATAAGATAAATTCTTTGAATTTGAATATAGGTTCTTAAACTCTAATTAAATGTCAAAAGAAAAAAAAAGAATAAATAGAGAATCAAACAGGAAAACATGTATGAAGAATTGAGAGGACAAAAACTATGGAATTTGCAATCATTGGGCTGGACATTAAAGGACTAGATTGCAAAATAATTAGATATCTGGGTTAAGTCACACTGACTCACAACATTAACTGTTTTCACTATATTGAGATTTGGGCAAAACTCTCAAATTATATGAGGATAATTATAAAAATATCCCTATGAAATATAATATTGATTTTATTGTAGAATGTGGTCAGTGATTTTGTTCTTTATAATATAGGATCCCAAGAGAAATCATTGTGTGGTCTTAGAACCAGAAAATGTTCTGCTTAATAATGGGTTTTGTAGTATGAACTCTCTAAATTGTGTAGCTAACCAGGTTTTAATTTTAACACAGGCTGTTAAAAAGAAAATTTGTGGCCTAGCCAGAGTTTTGACTTAATTTCATAATCCTATTTTATTCTTTTTTTTTTTTGCCCCACTCTTAAGTTAACTTATTAAATTTCATAAGGTTTACTTTTAAAGTAGAATAAGCATGGCTTAAAAAAAAAGGTAAAAGGGAGAAAATGTAGTTACAAAGTGTAGTTCTAACATAGAGATAAGGAGAATTCTGAACACAAATGTAGTTGTTAAGAGTCTATAGTACCTTTTAAAACATAACACTTCCGCTTGTTTCTGAAGAAGCACTGTCCTTATGGTAGTGGATCTGGTAAGCAGTGGAGTCAGATTTTGAGTTTGGGGGATACTATTGAACAAAACAAATGTTCAGTTACTTGAGGATTCTCAGCTAAGTGCTTGTATGCAGAATTGGAAAAAAAATATTCCTCAGCTTCTCAGGTTGTGGTAAGAGAGACAAGATGATAGGAATAATGTGCTAGTTTCGCAGGGCTGCCACAACAAAGTACCATGAGTTGGGTAGCTTAAGACAACAGAAATGTATTAGCTCCCAGTCCTGGAGGCTAGAGATCTGAAATCAAGATGTTGCAGGACCATGGTCCCATGGAAAGCTCTAAGGATGATCCTTCCCTGCCTCTTTCTAGCTTCTGGTAGTTGGCATTTCTTGGTTTATAGACACATCACTCAAATATCTACTTCTATCTTCACATGGCATACTTCCTTATGTGTATCCAAGTTTCCCTCTGCTTTCCAGATCTACTACTATAAGGACAGTATTTCAGAAACGAGCAAATACTTTATATTTTAAATGTTATTTACAGATTTTGACAAACAACATTTGAACTCAGAATTCTGGTTATCTTTATGTTAAAACCTTCGGTGACTCTACGTGCCCTACTTTTAATTTAGGCCTACTTTAATCTTAACTTGACTATATCTACAAAGACTCTAATTTCAAAAAAGTTCACATTTACAAGTACTGAGGGTTAAAACTTGTGTCCATAATATCTTTTTGGAAATATAACTCAATGTACAACAAGAAATAACAACAGTAATAATACAGCACAAATTATACTGCGAGCCAGGTTTTGGCCACCCTTTCCAATAAGTCAGCTGTTACAACTACCTAGTACTCAGATCAAGTAGTTGTATAAGTTCATATTTGCTACATTAATCTCCTAACATTTTCATTTTTAGTGGCACCTGGTCTCTGTCTCTGTGTTTATACTTGAATTACCTCTCACTGTATAGTTGCTTCAGATGAATGACAACTGAATAGTTATTTCAGCTGCTAATAAGATTCCTCCTTCTGGATGATCCACCCTGGATTCCAGTGAGCAAGTGATAGCACATTTCCTTCTGATCTCAAGATCCTGGAATGCTTATGCTACCACTTGTCTCAGACGGGATCCCACATAAGCCACCTGTCTTAACAAGAATAAGGAGTCTTTGCTGATCCTTGTTCTAGTATGAAATATTTATCAACTTAACATGCATGGAATTTGCAACTAGAGCAAGATGAGTTCAAACTGTGATTCTTCAAACACTGATATCAGGACAGACTGTTCTATGGGTCATCTAGGCTTGAAGAGACACAACCATGTATAGAACTAAATGCCAGTTTTCCTGATACTCCAAAATCTAAAGGGAAACAATAGTTTCCCATGACTCTCATAAGAAACATGCCAGTTCATCAAAAGAGTTAAATTTGTTCACATACAACTTTAGAGTTATTGAGCAAAATGGACATTCTGGTTTTGCCCCTTTTGAGGTGTGTGAACTCATACATTATTTCAATCCTACAATAAAATGTCTTTATGTATAAAATGAAAGAAAAAATATTTTATAGTCTGGTTGTGATAAAGAAAACAAAATTAAAATTTTAATCACTGTCCTGGCACACAACAGCTGCTTGCTAAATGTTAGTTCCCACATGCCCCACATCAGCATCAAAAGAGCTCACAATGTCATCAGTTTCATTCTATTAATATACTCTGCTTTGGGATATCTTTTTATGACATATTTAAATTTATTTTGTTAAATATTTGTTTCCATAGTATCATAAGAAATTTCCTTTAACTTTTTCAACAATATACATTTGTTTACATACTTATTTTTCTCCAGTACCCAAATTAGTCACCAATGTTTGCACAGGTTTTGTGAGCCAGACCTCTGAGATCAACCTTTTCCAACCTAGCCAACCCAACATTTTTCAAATTAACATAATGAGATGGTGCAAAGAAATAGAGTAAGCATTTTCCCTTCTTTTTAAATTTTTAGCCACTAAACACTCCATAAACATCTAGAGAGAAACAACCCAGAGGCAGAACCTCATCATTTAAAATATGCAAAATCTCTTTAGTTGTTGGCCAAACCTCTAATTTCAAGACACAAGTTAAGAGCAGCAAAGCAATAGGAAAAAACAAGAAAATTCATCTCAAAATTTTAGTTAAATAAAAAAATTGATGCTTCATGCATTATCAAAAGCTGACCATGTTATTCACAGATTGCATAAATGTCAAAAAAGACATCATATACAAGGGATGGTAAATGTGACTCATTTATTTTTAATTTATTAATAATAATAACATGATTGCAATAAAGTGGGTTTTGGTTCATTTTAAATAAAAGGCTAAATATCTATTCATTTACAATTAAAAGCAGATGATCTACCAGAATTTATTTTGGGGGTTGGGAAGGGAGGTAAGAAGAAGAAAGAAAACTATTCAAAATATTGACCATTTGAACATTGCTGCATTGTTTGGAAAAACAATGTAACCGTAACAATAAAAGGATAATGATATACCAATGAATATTTATTTCCTTATAATTTTCCCATCTTTATGAACATTGAACTGCAGCTACTCATAAACTGAATTTAGTAGCCAAGAAGAATGTTACAATACCCTTTATATTATTATTAACACAAGTGTGATTGTAGAATTTATATCTCCTGAAGTTTATAATGTTTTCTGCTTTGTAAAATCAGGACTAAATATTTTTCATTGGTAAATTTCATATATTAAGTTCAAGGCAAGTGAAGACTGACTTAGAGTGATAGCTTCTGAAAAGTTAAACGTATAAATATTTTGTGCTTTAAAATAGCTAATCTTAAAATAACAAGGCACGTGTTCTTGAGAAACATTGGAAAATGTACAATAATATTGATATAGTCTTCTCTAATTTGTAGTATATTTTTAGAAACCTCCTCAAGAATATTTTCCCTTCTGTAATTGGCATTATTTCTATTTTTTGTCTTGCATTTTATTCAAATAAATATGAGCATAGGTTCTTGTTTTGTTTTTTTTTATGAAAGTGTGCTACATTTTGAGAGTGTAAAGGTGTATCAGCTATAGAATGTATAGAAAAAAATAGCTATCAGTGTACAATATACTTTTTAAACTCATTCATTCATAAGTTCACATCATAAACATTGGGCTCTCTACTCTGAAGTATCTGAAGTAAATAACAAAAATCCCTATCTAAAAACTGATGCTACATTTTTTCCTGTTTATTCGAAACTAGTTTCAAATTTATAGAAAAAAGTTGCAAGCAGTACAAAGAACTCCTACATACCCTTTATTCAGATTTATCAATTGTTAAAATTTTGCCTTATTTGCTGTATCACTTTATATATCTATATGTTTGTCTATCTACACGTATTTTTTTCTCACTCCTTTACTCTTAAATTCTCAGGGTATATTTCCTAAAAATAAGAATATTATTTATAACCATTGGATAGTTAAACTTTAGAGAATTTACTTTTGCTACAATCTCTATGTAATCTACTAATAATGGAGAAAATAGAATAAGCATTGCTAAGAGGATCACTTAAAAAAGAGTTGGGAGGATATTAAGGAAGTGGGTCCTATGCACGTCTTGTGCCACAGTTCTCAGAATTGCTATTAAGTTGCTGATTTGTTGCTAAACTCAGCTGAAGGCTGAGCCATAAACATCTCGGAACAACAATTGCTGCATGGACATATGTGGACTTTACATCCACCCTGTGTTTTTTGCTTCCTTCATTTGCATATTGGAACTAAATAATCCCTATTAAGCTAGCCAACAGTCCTTCATTTGCATGAAGAACCTAAATGGGGGTTGCATTTGCTTTTTTTTACATTTATAAATCCTGCCTTTCTTTGGTTTCTTTGGAACACAATTCAGGTTGCTACCTGAAACTGTGCCTCCTGAACGGTAGTCCTTTTTGTTCAAATAAGTGCTTTTATTTATTATTATAGCCTAAATCTCATCTTGGTAACACCAATCTTCATATTATAATTTTGTCAATAATGTTTTTTACAACATTTTTACCACTCCAGTCCAAGATCCAGTCTAAAATCACATATTGCATTTAACTGTCACGTCTCTGTAGTTTCCTTTAATCTGGAACCTTCCTCAGCCGTTCTTACTTAATCTTTCACTGCAGTAACGTTTTTGAAGACTATAGACCTTCTCTTTTCTTTTTAATAATACATTTTAATGGGTTTTTCAAAACTTTCTTCACATTTACATTCAGATTATATTTTTCCGGGTCCGAATTTTATAGAAGATATTGCATCCTCTTCAAGGTGTCATATTAGGAGGTTCATGTTCGTCTGCCTGCCCCAGATTGGTGATGTCAATTTGGATCAATGAATCAAAGTACTGTCAGGCTTCTTCCTTTGCATTTTGTGAGTGATCTGTAGAGAGACCCTCTAAGACCATGAAAAATTCTGCTCCTCATCAACATCTCCCTCCATTTTTTACTGAAAAAAATGTTTTTTCATGATGATTGCAAAATGATGGTTTTCTAACTCCTGTACTTTCCCTGCTTTTATTGATTAACAATCTATTTTAAAGAAGGGCTCTCCCTCCTTCCTTCTTTCCTTTATTTATTTAGTTATTGATTGATCGATTATTCATATGGATCCATGAGTTTCTATTTTTCTCCTTAATGATTTATAATTCATTACTCGTCCTGCTTAATTATCCTATTTCAGGCTTGGCTACTGGGCTCACCTTCAAGCTGGTAAAAGTGTCTTTTAATAGTTCTCCTTCATTTCTTTCTGCACATTTTTTACTGTATAGAATAGCAAATTATTCTAGACTCATCTTAACATACCGTGTACTAGCCACTAATTGGTAAATTCGCTGAGTATTTCCGTTTAATTTTTTATGGGGAATGTGATAAAGGTGTGTGAGTTCTACATGTGCTCATGGCCATTGGAGTTTCTTCTTGATCTTTGCAACAGACAGAACAAGTATTTACAATACATATTCATACTGTTACCTCCAACTGCAATCCATCTTAACATGATTCTTCTTTCCCTTCCTGCTCTTTGCTATATTTATATTTCCCTTTATTCACAGTAAGGGTTCTGGCTCCCAGTAATATCAATCATAGAAAAATAATTTTTTTTAAAATAGATGTAATAAATTATATTTTCCTTGATGCTTCTTGATACTTGTTGCCTAAAATGTCCTATTAAAACTTAAAAATGTCATTCTATGAGGGTTAGATTACATTAAATAATAAAAACATGAACCCTAGTTCTTACCTTACAAAACCGTGATTTTCATAATTAAAGAAATGAGAATACAAATACATGTTTTCACTTCTGAAGAAACAAACACATTTAAACTTCTTAGAGTTGTTTCTCTCTTTAAAGATGTACATTTAGATGCTAGTTGATTTAGAGTATTTGCCAAGGTTATTTAAAACTATAATTTAAATTGACCTTGCCAAGTAGAATATGGTTTAAAATAATAAGTTAGAATAAGTTTAATTCACAATCAAGTTTTCTTTTACTCCAGCATTCAGAAATAATTAATAAACATCCAAGTTCTGACAGTTCAGAATAAAGGGTTTTCTTATCAATAGTACTGCTTTACTGTGCCATGTAACAAAAATTTTTAAAAAGGAAATAAATACAGTGCTCTATCATCAAACCCACCTATTCTATCTTAAAAGCTTAATCTAACATAGTTTTCCTTTTTTTTTTTTTTTTTTTTTTTTTGAAGAAAGCAATACCTTTTATTGAGTCATTTCAAACCTCATGTCAGTTTTGGTTATAGATGTACTTTTAATTACATTATATTAATGACAATGTCAGCTCTACAAAGCTATATAAAGGTGTTCAATCAAGACCTAATATTGCTTTGTTAATTAATTCCCACTTATAAGCTTACAAATACAGATATTTCACCCTGACATGCTGATTTTACGTTATAGGTCATCCTTTCTTCAAAACCGCACAACTATTAACGATAACCTTTGCCATGCTCCCTAACTTGTTGCTATGAAAATGTTTAATGTGACCATAAATCTTATTGAAAGTGCATATTTTAATATTGAGGTGGATCAAATTAGAATTTTATTACAAAACAGTAAGCATCCTGATTATGAAATCATATCTATTTCAGTCATTAAATAAGAATTAAACATTAGAGACTATGATTATGCCGTCAAAAATAACTTAATTGTTTTTTTTAAAACTATGGAATAGACTGTTGCTATATACTTGAATAAGAAATGGGTGAACCAAAATCAATGACAGAATATTTCCCCCCGTCCCCAATCATTGAAGTGAAATTGACCAAAGTTTTCAGGTTTTCTTCTAATGTTCTGAGCATTTCCTAACTTTTGAATTATATATATATATAACCAAAGCCAGGAATTTGGATCTTTTTGTACTAGGCTCATACTTTAAATCTTCTATGCTCTAATATTTCAATAAAACATTTTAAAAGAAATTGAGGGAAGCCAAAAAAAGTTTCTGATTTCCTTTCAGGATAATAGTTACTATGAGATATATTGAGAAGAAAAATCTTTAGCTTCAATATGAACATTCATGCCAATACTTAAATGTACATACATCAAATTAAGCTTCCCATTTCTTTAAGAAATGGCCTAGGACACATATAAGGTTAAATTACAAAATGGAGCTCTAAAGAAATGTGCACATTAACATTATATGCCATGGAGCTACTTAATAGGAAATATACACTATAGTGTTTTTAACTGTAATATTTTTTTTTAATCTGTGTAATTAATTATATCATCATTAATAAAAAAAAAGTTGGAATTTAGGCATTTAAAGTACATAAAAATTTATTTAAGAAAAATGTAGGAGTTTCTTGTTGTAGGACTAAGGTTCTTGTTTTCTGGCTAATAGCTGAGATCTGTCCTCAAATTCTAGAGGCTACACATACTCCTTATCATGCATCCCCTTTATCTTCAGATCAGCATAGCATAACAAATCCTTCTAGAGTTTTGAGTCTCTCTGACTTCTCATTCTGCTATCAGCTACAGAAAACACCCTACTTTTAAGGCCTCATGTGGGATACTGGTCGAGATGGCAGACTAGGTAAACACTGTGTACACCTCCTCTCACAACCACATCAAAAGTAGAACTAAACTATAGAACAACCATCATTGGGAGTCACCTGAAGTCTAGCTGAACAAAAGTCCTAGAACTGGAGACATACACAAGAGGCCACCTTGAGACTGACAGGAGGGGCAAGAGATAAAAAACAAGCTGGCCCTATACCCATGTGTGGTGGTTGAGAATCTGAAGGGATATCTTGGTTACGAAAGTCCCCCCAGAAGAGCAAGAGTCCCAACCCCACACTGAGCTCCCCAGCCCAGTGTTCCAGTGCCGGAAAGGCAAGTCTCTATAAAGCCAGCGGAGATTGTGGTTTATGAGATGAGGGTGGCTAGAGTCACAGATGTTCTTTTTAAGGGGCCCATGCATATACTTACTGCTGACAGACTCACTTTCTCGGAGCTCCAGCACTAAGGTAGCAGCTCAAAAGTTGCCAGGGACATACAAGGAGGAACTGAATTATCTGGTTTTAGAGTGAGGGCTGAAAGGGCAGCTTTCTCCCAGACAGAAACACTGGCAGAGGGCATTGTTGTTTTTGTTTGTTTTTTTGTTTCTTTATTTTTGTTGTTATTTTTGGTTTTTGAGCTTTCTGCACTCCCAGAGTACAGACATAAGCTTCTGCAATGTCTTAGTTTCCATCAACCTGCACAAACTGGTTGAAACTGCCATGATGATTCCCTGAGACCCTTTCCCACCCAACTTGCAGACCCACTCAAGCCACTTTTAGTGATTTTTCCGTACAAGCAGCCTATCTTGTCTTGCGCTGTGGGCTTTCTTAAAATTTCTCAAAGTTTCACAAAACCCAAACAAGTATCATCTGGCCTTAGTATGACCTGTACCTCTTGTTGAGCAGGCCCAAAACCGGCAGTAGTGGCAGCCACTTGGTTTGTGGATTGGCCTCTCAAAGCACCTCTAAGCCCAGTGCAAGTGACAGCCATCTGTGAATTGCTTGGTGACTCTTGACAAGTGGACCTCATAAGGTCACAGGCTATGGCTGGAGCTCCTCTCAAGAGGCCCCAGTGCTGGCACACCCAGTGGCTGGCTCTAGATTGGGCTGAAGCACCAGCCAGAAATGCATTCAAGAACAACACACCCAAAAGGCAGAATGGACAGGCACAAGAGTCCTGCTAAAATGAATTTGCTCTGTAGGGTCAGCCCTTCACCAGCCACTTCTCATAACCAATCAGCTTGAGGGACAATCTCTTTTAATGATGTGCAAACAGCAACCAAGTCTCAACTACAACAGGAGGGCACACGCAACCTATATAAGGGACACATCTCGAGCACCTGGCCTAGGTGAGTAGGGAAGAAAGACTGTGCCACTGGGTCCCACAGAACATCTACTGTATAAGACTACTCTACTAAGACCAGAAGACAGAGTAGCACTGCCTAATGCATAGAAACAGAAAAAGGGAGGCAGCAAAAATAGGGAGACAAAGAAATATGTCCCAAATAAAAGAACAGAACGAAGCTTCAGGAAAAAAAGAACTAAACAAAATGGAGACAAGTGATCTACAAGATGCAGAGTTCAAATTCTGGTTATAAGGGTGCTCATAAAAATTGATCAATAAATAAAATAGCAGCAAACACCCAATCATAACATCAACAAGAAAAAAGAATGCCAAAAACATAAGGATAGTTCAAGAGGCCTCTGGGACAACATCAAGCATAGCAACATTTGTATCATAAGAGTACCAGAAAGAGAAGAGAGAGCAAGGAATTGGAAATCTATTTCAAGAAATAATAACAAAAAGCTTTCCTAACCTGGTGAAGGAAATTGACATCCAAGCCCAAGAAGCACAGAGATCCCCAAACTAGATAAACTTAAAGGTGGCCACTTCAAGACACATCATAATTAAAATGCCAAAGCTTAAAGACAAAAAAAAAGAATTTTAAAACCAGAAGAGAAGAGCAATTAGTTACCTACAAAGGAGCTCCCATAACACTATCATCTGATTTCTCAGCAGAAACTTGGCAGGCTAGAGGAGACTGGCACAAAATATTCAAAGCAATGAAAAACAAAGGTCTACAACCAAGTTACTCTACCCAGCAAAGTTATCATTTAGAACTGAAGGACAAGTAAAGAACATCTTAGACAAGAAAAACATAAAGGAATTCATCAAAACAAAACCAGTATTACAAAAAATGTTAAAGAGACTTTTGAAGAAGAAGAAGAAGAAGAAGAAGAAGAAGAAGAAGAAGAAGAAGAAGAAGAAGAAGAAGAAGAAAAATGTGAAAAATATGAATAATTAAAGGGGAATAACTACATATATATCAATAATTACTTTAAATGTAAATGTCTTAAGTGCTTTAATCAAAAGATATAGTGTGGCTGAATGGCTAAAAAAAAAAGAAAAAAAAAAAGACCATTATATATGCTGCCTAAAAGAGACTCACTTCAGATCAAAGGACACACAGACAGGCTAAAAGTAAAGAGATAGAAAAAGGTATTCCATGAAAAAAACAAAAACAAAACAAAACAAAAAAAAACAGAAAGCTAGGGTAGCAATACTTATACAAAACAAAATAGACTTTAAAACAAAAGCTATAACAAGAGACAAAGAAGAATCCAGTAATCCTACTTCTGCATCTTTATCTGAACAAATACAAAAAGCTATTTTGAAGGGACAGGTGAATCCATATTCATTGTAGTATTATTTACAATAGTCAAGATATTGAGGCAAACTGGGTATTCATCAATGAATGAATGAAGAAGATGTGGTACAACATACAGTGGAATATTACTCAGCCATAAAAAAAGAAATGAAATCTTGCCATCCACAACATGAATGGACCTAGCAGGTACTATGCTGAGTGGAGTAAGTCAGACAGAGAATGACAAATGCCATATGATTTCACTTACATGTGAAATCTAAAGAACAAAATAAACAAACAAATAAAATGGAAACAAACTCACAGATACAGAGAATATTTTGATGGTTGCCAGATTTGAAGGGGAATCGTGGGGTGGTGAAAAGGGGAAGGGTTTAATAAGTACAAATTGATAGTTACAAAATAATCATGGGGATGTAAAGTATATCATAAGGAATAAATTAAATAATATTGTAATGACAATGTATGGTATCAGATGGGCAATAGATTTATCAGGGTGATCACTTCCTAAATTATGTAAAAGTTGTATAAAGCACCAAGTATACACCTGAAACTAATATATACTGTATGCCAACTGTAATTGAAATAAAAAAAAATATATTTTTTTTTAAAAAAGAAAAATGTAGAACTTTTAGTTTCTGATCAAACATGTAAGGAGCTTAGAAGTTGTTGCTTTATTCTAATAATAAGAAAAAAGCTGAAGAAACTAAAAAGTCAACAACTCTTTTTAGCTCTACTAGAAAAGTGAGGTCACGCACAAACTTCTGCTCCAAAAATTAGAGAGACAGGCAAAACCAAAGAATCAGAACTTACCAGAGCAAACACTCATGAGCAGAAACTTTTGGTTTTTAGAACCACAGTGGAAAAACTTGAGCTCTAATGAATTAATTGCTGAAGGTTCAGTGTGGACAAGTTTAAGAACTGAAAACTCCAGGGGGACCCAGTCATAGCAGATCTCTCATAATTTTAGAAGTTTTACCTCAGAAGCTGTACCATGTCTTGCCAATAAAAAATGGAGAAAAATTCTCCCCCATGCTTCTAATAGGGAGAGGGAAAGATTAGCCACTTTGACATACTCTAGAGCACTCTGTGTTTAGCAAGTTCAGCTCTTAAGAGAAACTATTTAACAGAGTTTAACCTACCTAATGGAAAGGAAATACCCAACTCTAGCCAGCTCTAGGCTTCCATGTACGAAAAGAAAATATTTGACTTCAACTTCCTCTAGTCTTCCATATAAGGGGAGAAAAATACACAACTGTAGCTCTCTCTAGCCATACTCTCCCTTATAGACCACTTATAAAGTTCACAGTTCAGGGGCACAATATCACCGAAAGACTAAGTCTTAATTAGAACTATAAAGTGTTTCTCCTCTCTCCACATCTTACATCTACATAACTAAAGATCTATTAACTTCAGTACCTTCACCCAGTATATTACACCCATCTTTCAAAAAAAAAAAAAATTACAAGGCATGCAAAAAGTGAAAACACAGTTTGAAAAGACTTAACAAGCATCAGATCCAGAGTTAGATATGGCAGGAATCTTGAAATTATCAGGCCAAGAAATTATTTTTAAATAATTAATATCCTAAGGGCTCTAATGGAAAAATAGACTTTATATAAGAACAGAGAATGTATAATGTAAGAAGAGAGATGAAAATTCTAACAAAAAAATTCTAGAAATCAAAAACTCTATAACAGAAATGAAAAATGCCTTTGATGGGCTCACTGGTAGACTGGACATGGCAGAGAAAAGAAACTCAGAGTTAGAGAATATGACAAGAGAAACTCCCATAACTGAAAAGCAAAGAGAAAAAATTGGGGAAAATAAAAACAGAATATCCAAGAACTATGGGACAACTATAAAAGGTTTAACATTTGCTTAACAGAAACACCTGAAGAAGAAAGAAAGGAATAGAAGTAATACTTGAAGCAATAATGACTGAAAATTTTCCATAAATAAATATCAGACAGCAAACCACACATCCAGGAAGTTCAGAGAAAAAGAAGCAAGATAAATACCAAATGAATAAACAAACAAAATTATACTTAGGCATATCATATTCAAACTGAAGAAAATCAATGATGAAATAATCGAAAGAAGCTAAGGGGTAGGGAGAACATCTCGCTTATAAAGGAAAAAAAGATAAGAATTACATCAGATTTGTAGGGAGTTGGTTCACATGATTATGGAGACTGAGAATCCCCAAGATCTGCAGCTGGCAACTGGAGATTCAGGAGAGCTGATGGTATAGTTCAAGTCCAAGTTCGAGTGCAAGTTCAAGGTAGAACAATGTCCTAGTTTAAAGGTAGTATATCAAAGAGAGAGCGAATTCTCTCTTACTCATCCTTTGTGTTCTATTTAATGGTTGTATGAAGTTTGTCTATATTGGGTAATCTGCTTAGCTCACTCTACCAATTCAAATATTAATCTCTTCTAGAAACACCCTTGTAGACACACTCAGAATAATGTTTAACAAAATAACTGTTCATCCTGTGGCCCAAGTCAAGTTACACATAAAATTAATCATTACAAGTTTACCCTTTGCCAATGTGGTATCTATATGCATCTCCTCAAATCATATTTAATATCCAATTAAAGATAATAACAGGATCAAAAATATACACATAACATGATACAGCTATCATACATACAACTAAAACACACTAGCCTCAAAAGAGATGGTAATGTCCTTGAGTGATGCTTATCATTCATTAAATTCCATAATTAAAATACATGATGTAAAATTAACAATACTTAAACACTATAATATAAAACCATTGTACCTTATGTTACATGATAAGAAAATGAGAGAAGAAAACAAAGATATTTGCTTGGTGTATATTATATGTGTGTGTGTGTGTGTGTGTGTGTGTGTTTGTGCGCATTTAGGTGTATGTGAACACATATACACACATACATATACACACAAACATACTCTGATTTATAACAAAATAAGAAAATACTAATTAAATTACAGACTTTATTTCTGTAACTGATCACATGGTTGTAGCTCATATTTATAAATACTTTTTTCACTGCTCACTGTAGTTTTCCTTTTGTATTCAGCAAGCAACTCAGGTGGTCTTGGGTTTTTTTTGTTGTTGTTGTTGTTGTCGTTGTTTTTACCTTATGGAATTATCTAAGCTTTCATTCTTGAAAGATTTAAGCCATTAGTAGTCCTGCCTGGATAGGGTTACTGTAGTCTTCCATTGACCTTAATTATAGGACTTCATAATATTAAGAGACACCCTATGGAATCTCATATTACAGACATATTCTTCTCTACTTTTATTGGGCGATGACAGTCCAATTTCTACTTGGGAGTCAGAATCAAACACCTCAGCAAAGCAGAATTTCTCTTCTTTGCCTGTTGATGCAGTTGCATGAAGAGACCAAATTGTGCAGCCAGTTCAACGAAATCATTGTTGTGTCTCATTATGGAAGCGATCCTCCTTTCAGAACTAAGGCCTCTACTCAGCAGAACATAAGGTCTCAGGATCAAGAAGAAAAAATTTACTAGTGGGTCACTAGGAGTAATGTCATTTCCATTTCTACTCCTTGACTCCAGGATCTGTGAATCTTGGCTATAGAAGAAAAAGGACCATATATTGACCAATTCCGAAGATATACATTTTTCTTGAGATTGTTGTCCAAGGCTTGCAAGGTTTACCACATACCTGGTGCTATAACTGAGTTTTCAAAGGGCTATTCTACCAAGCCAGTTTCTTCAAGATTATGGGAGACATGATAAGACCAGAAAACTTCATGATTATTGCCCCCATTGCTGGACTTCCTTTGCCATAAAGTGAGTTTTTTGTTCAGAGAAATGCTGTATGGAATACTATGATCATAAATAAGAAATTCTGTAACTCCATAAGTGGTAGTTTTGGCAGAAACATTAAGTAAAGGCGGGGGACAAATTCATATCTAAGTGTCTATCCCATTACAAATATAAAAGTTTCCCATTTTATTATGGAAAAGGTCCAGAGTAATCAAGCTACCACTAGGTAGCTGATTATTCACCTTAGGGGACAGTGACATATTGTGGACTCAGTATTGGTCTCTGCTTCTAGCCAATGGGGTACTCAACAGTGAGTATAGCCATACTGGCCTTGATAAGTGAAAGTCCATGTTGCTGAGCCCATGTATAATTTGTATCCCTCCTCATGGACACTTTGTTCATCAGCCATTGTACAATGAAAAGGTGACTAGAAAAAGATGTTGACTAGTATTCATAGAATGGGTCATTTTATTCACTTTATTAAAATCTTCCTTTGTGAAGTCACCCTTTGATGAGCAGTCACATGGATGTAATTATCTACATGTTTTTATCCATTCAGAGATGTCTATCTACATACCTCTTCCCCAGTTTTATTGTCACCAGTTTTCCATTTGTATTTCTTCCAAGTCTTTGACCATCCAGCCAAACTACTGGTTACAGCCTATTGATTGGTATATAATTACACATCTGGCCAATTCTCTTTGCAAGCAAAGTTAGCAACCAGGTGTATTGCTTGAAGCTCTGCCCACTGAGAGGATCTTCCTTCAGAGATGTCTCAGAAAGTGCTACAGCTATTCATTTTCAGGTGATATTTGCATATCTTGCAGAACCATTTGTAAACCAGTCCCGAGAAATTTTTTCTCTGTCAGTTGATCACAGGGAATTACCCATGAGGCCATAGATGTAGGCTGGGAAAGAGAAGGCAGTGTAGTAGAAGAGTGGACAGGGGCATTTGGGTAACTTCATCATGTAACTTACTTATGCCTTCAGGGCTTGCTCATACATATCACTTCCATTTGTTGTTGAAGTGTAACTATACATGCACACAACTTTAGCTTGGTGAGTCAGATAATATCCTGTTCTTCTGGGAATCTCAGGTCAAATGGTAACTTGGAGGCCCATGTACAGTTAAGTGTTCATTCTCTACTAAGGCCCAGTAGCAGGCCGAGAGCTGTTTTTCAAAAGGGAGCAGTAGTTTTGTGCAGTGGCAGTATGGTAGCCAATGAGTTTTATCTGAGGTGCAATTATACCTAATCAAAAGGGAGTGATTAGCCACAGGGATGGCAGAGTTTTGCTCCAAAATCCTAAGGGCCTTCATTTTGATTCACATACAAGGGCTTGCCAAAGCCTTCAAACAGCTTCTTATCTAATATTGACACTTCAAGTACCATGTATCTGTTAGACCAAGTAGTAGAGATGCTTGCATAACAGTCTGGTCCTGTTGCAATGTTCTCTTTTATTCTGGCCCCCACTAAAAATGAGCAGCTTTTTTTGGGTCACTAGGTAAATAAGTTGGAGTCACAGACCCAAAGGATGATTATGTTGCCTCCAAAATCCAAAGAGGCCCACCAGGCATTATGATTCTTTTTTAGCTATAAGAGAGACTAAATGCAACCACTTATTTTTCACCTTAGAAAGAATATATTGATATCCCCCACACCACTGAAGCCCTAAAAATTTCACTGAGGTATAAGGCTCCTGAATTTATATGAAATTTATGTTCCACACTCAGATGTACAAATTTCTTAATAAGTCTAGAGTAGTCACTACATTTCACTAGGTGTAATAAGCATAATGTTATCAATACAGTAAGTCAGTGTGGTATTTTGTGGAAGGAAAAGGCAATCAAGATCCCTGTAAACTAAATAATGACATAGAGGTGAAGAGTTGATATATCCTCGAAGAATGATAGTAAAGATGAATTGCCGGCCTTGCCAGCTAAAAGCAAATTACTCCTGGTGAGTTTTACTGACAGGGATGGAGAAAAGGACATTTGCTGGGGCACGGTTCCTGTAAGCTTACCACTGGATATGATTTTCAGTACTAGGTTATATCTATGAAAACACTTAGAACTTGGTCCCTAAGAGAAGGGAAAAGATTTTAGCAGACAAGTTCTCACCTTTTGAGGGAATAGGTGTGGATCTCCCAATAAAGAATAGATTTGTTACCTTCCTAGAATCTTCTTCTCAACTTGGTAGACAACATCATTCAAATACATTCATTTTAATTAAACAATTAACAAGCAGCTACTATATGCTAGATTATTCTTGAAACCATGTGGAGAGTGCATTTGATGAAGACAGTTGGGGGAATCTGGAAATAAAGGGACTAATTTATAGACAATAATCTAGGTGAGATGTGATGAGAGCATGATTTGAAAAAGACACAATGAGGACAAAGAGAAAATTTATAGTAGATATTTTCAATCAAATAGAGAGGCAGAAGATAGATTATTGTGGATCATAAATTTATTTATTTATTTTTTATATAACTAAACTACAAGACAGATTTTGAGCAATTCAAGTTTGAAAGACATTTATTTGTGATGCAGCAATACTCGTACTGTTTGAAGCTGTCAGAGATCTCATGATTCCAAACCAAAATTTTCCCATTGCATTACCTGCCTCAGCCTCTGCCTGGACAAAGAAAATATTCTCTTTAAAGGAGGAAGAAAAGTGAATTATGGAATACTTTCTTTTACAACCAAATACTTCTGTAATCAGAAGCTATATGTAACCGTGCTATTTGATGTAGTGTTTTACTCTCAGCAAGAGGTTTTCAGTTAATCAGATGTTGGTCTACTTGATTGCTGTTAGATATCTGCTACTGAATTCACATTTATTTCTTGACTAGGTCATCTGCAGCTTATCTTTTAATTATTATCCAGGTAAATAATTTTCTTTCTGTCTTGAGTCTCTGTGTTAACCAAACCCTAAAGCACCTTGCCATTGCCTCTTATTGTTAGAGAAAAAAAAAAAAAGGTACCTATATGTTTTGTTTTGTATTGTTCTTCTTACTTACTTCCTTAGATAATCTTTTCATTCTTTTTAATTAACAAATATTTTTAATGGCCTATATAATAATTGTTATAGCTTTTCAAAAATATTCGGGTAGTTTTCGCCTTCTAGGTGTGGTAGAATTGCACCCCCCTGGCCATTTTGAAATTGGGTGAGATCATGTGACTTGCTTTGGCTAATTAAATGTGGGCAAAGTGATCCATCTCATTTCCAGGAAGGCACTTTAAGAAACAAGCAGCCAGACCCCATATTCTCCTTCCTGCTACAGTACTTACATGTGCATAGATTGAGCCTAATTCTGCCTACATCCCTAAGTGAGACCTGCATTAAATTTGTGGTCTGAGTAAGCAATAAACCTGATACTCTTGGAGCTATTTGTTACTAAAAATACTAAATTTTGAACCTTGAGGTGTGGTGCTGACATAACAAAACCCTAAAATGTATAGCATTGTTTATAGCGATCAATTTGTGAGAAATAAAAATTAAATATTAAAAGGTAGAAAATAAAATATCAATGTTTTGAAATAATAAAGAGTTGATAACACTGTCTCCTGTTGTAATTTAGAAAGAAGATAGGGAAACTAATGAGTTTGTAGCTTCTAGAAGTCTGAAAACAAACAATATCTTCATTTCACAATATATTCAAAGAAACAGAAGTTCAGAAAAGATTTGATTAACTGAAGAGGGAATTAAAAGAATAAGGAGACAACCTAAAACCAAGGCCTTTCAGGTGGAAGGAGATAACTGCTTCTCAACCCAATGCAAATGAGAAGAATATTCACCAACAAAGACCTATTAAAATTCAGTATTACAGCTGAATTAATTCAAAGAAAAGGCCAATATACTTAATGGTAAATCTGATTCGGTTATGGTATCCCAGAAAAAGAACATAGGATGCGACCTTGAGCAAATACTTTCAACTGGAAAAGAAAAATTGCTCTAGGAAAATCAACAAAGTATTTGATTTCTTTCTGAAAAATGCTAGGCTCAAGGTATCTATCACCAGGTTTAAAGAGAGGGGATAGAGTTAAGAAAACAAAGAAACATCACATATTAAGTATAATGTCTAGAAAAGAACACTGTTTATAAAAGAACTGTGAACATACATTTTGACACATAGAGGTCACTGGAATCAAGATAAGAATATTAAAGAGCTTTTTGAGAAAGTTGTTTTGCCAAAAGAACCAGCATCCTGGACAAAAACAGAATGTGACTGTTTACAAGTTAATGTGATCTGTGGGGCCCCATTCAACTACAGGCAAAGAGTGAGCTGAGAAACAACTCAAGGCTCAGGATGAATACATTCATCAATGCCTATTTTAGATATGGTTATGGTAATAATAGAAAAGAGTTTCCTAGAAGATAGAACAGAGTTGTGGACAACATCAGACAAAGGAAGTTCTATCAGTTAGTGGACTCAGAGTAGACTCAAGATATTCTCCATCCACAGGATGGGGTCCCTCACAATGTCCATTTCTCAGGACATCAAAATTGCTACTACTACGGTCTGTAGTATGTGTCTTTGTCTTCCTCTTTCTGAATGGGAATGATTACTTTGGTTATTTCTTCTTTTATCATATGTGTCTATCAAGTATAATCTTTATTATGTTATTAAATCTACGGTCCACTCCATGTCTCTACCTAAACACAATATCAGTGGGAACAAAAAAAATAAACAAATTTTCTAACTGACCTAACTTTAAATTCAAGAATATACAATTAAAAAGAACTCAACAATGCCTGAAAAAACATATTTCTCTTCCCTATATGCTCAATTTCGCACTTTATGCAATTCATTATTCTTTCTCCACTCACCTCAAACATTACATTCTTTGCCATCTCATCAATGTCAGTTGCTGAGAAAATAAACACAAACAGAAAGGAACTCCCCTACTTTACCATCACGAAATCTAACCAAACAGCATTTTTCTCACTGTTTCTTTCCTCCATTCTATAATTGCTGATAAATTGTCCTTTCTCCTATCAAAGACCAGTATCCCCCATGCACATAATACCCTCTCTCTTGCATCAGAAATTTCTCAACTTCTACTAGATCATTCCTGTAAGCCTTGAAATATCTGAAATTCTCTAGCATTTCCCCAGCACACACCTTCAAGGTATAGATATTAATAGTAAACTTTTTAGAGAGTTGTCTATAATTCCTGTATTTTCTCATTTCACATACTTGCCTCAATTCAGTATATTTAACACTTCACCACTCTGCCCATATCAAGGTAACAAATAAGTATCATGCTGACAAGACCAGTGGTCACTTTTTTGCTTTTGTTTACTTAAATTCAAAATCACTCAACACAGCTTATCAATACTTCTTCCTTAAAAATTTCTTCTCTTGACCTCTGTCACATCGCCCCTCTCAGACTTCCCACTTCCTCATGGTATAGTTTCTAAGTCTCCTCTTACTAAATTCTGCTTTTCTGCTTGATCATTAAGTGCTGGAGAAACTCTGACCTCACTCTTGTGCCTTTTTCTTGCCTATTTTTATACTTCCACCATCTCATTCAATCCTATACCTTCAAATAATATTGACATGCTGATAGCTCCCAAATCTATACCTCTAACCCAGATACTTCTTAAGATCTCCAGACTGATATATTCAACCATGTACTTGATTTCTTTCTATGTGTCTTTCTAACAAGCATTTGACACTTGGGTTAACAAAGTAAAACCTCATTTTCTTTCCTAACCTAGTCTGCTCTTCCTTCAATTTTCCCAACTTGATAAACAGTACTACCAGGTAGTGCTCTGGACAAAAGTCTAAGAGTTTACTTCAAGTCCTTTCTTTTTCTCACCCTGTATGCATCCATTCATCTACAAGACCTATCAACTGACTCTGTACCATAAATATATTTTAAATTCATCTATTCTTTCTTCTCTTTACCACTACCATCCTAATTCAAGCCACCATTATTTTTTTGCCTAGTCAGTTGTAGTGTTCTAACTCTGCCTAATTCTTTTCTTCATTAACTTCCATTATTACACTCAGTATCAGATCTAAATGCTTTACTTTGTCTTTTATAGTCCTCTATAAAACTGTCCTATCTTTGCAATACCATCTCTTTCCCTGCTCACTGTGCTCTACTCTTTTTATTTTTCTCCTGGTTTCTCTGATACACCGAGTCTGAGCCCTCCTCTGGGCCTCTGTACTCACTATTTCTTCCACAGACAATGATTTCCCACTTTTCTTCTCATCATTATTCAACTCTACTGAAATGTCAGTTCCTCAGACAGACCTTTTTTGAAGATCCTAACATAGCCCTAACATATTAATCTCTATCACATAAACACGTTTTTGATATATTTTTTCCACTACCTAAAATCATCTTTCTTTTGTTTTCTCATGATTGATCTGACTCTCTATACTTCCAAGAGGACAAAGACTACCATCATTTTCACCAAATTTTTTCAGTGTATATATAGTTGGATTTTACTTTAGGTGATTATTTCTTGACGCATGACTTTCAGACATATAATAATCTCTTCTGTTTTGGTTCTTAGGTTCCTCATAATCATGGGTCTTTTCTTATGTCACTGACTCTCTCCTAGACTTCCACACTGCCTCTTTGACTTCGAGCTCTATCTTTACCTTCAAGCTCAGTCCTGCACAAAAGTAATTTTCATTGAGTATAATATAAAACCATCACAAGAATCATTTCTGTAATTAAAAAAGAAAAAAAAACTGAGCAAAATATAATCTGATTCACAGTCATTTTCAAGTGTTACCTCTGATTTTCACTTATGCTGCACATAGAAGAGAAAAGGCAAAAAGGCAAATGTATACCAGCTAATTTCTTTATGGAGCATCTGTCCTTTTAAAATTTCTTTTGGTTTCTTGACCAAATCAAAGGCATTTGGCCCAAAGCAGTACCACACAGCTGTGTTTATAGGTGTTATTGACTAGAGAAAATGCATCTCGTGCACAAGAACCAAGACAGAGTTGTTATATAGAGAGAACAAAATGTGTGATGAATTTTGGCACTAAAGAATTGATTTAACCATTCTCTACTTCAGTTTTTATTTTTTGAGATATTAGTAATGAAGTAGTCTTACCATATTAAAGGCAATTACAGTAGTTTCCCATTATTCACCTGGGCTACATTCCAAGGCCCCCAGTGGATGCCTGAAACCATGGATAGCACCAAACCCCATATATATACTTGTACTACTTTTTTTCTATATATTTACTTATAATAAAATTTAATTTATAAATTAGTCACTGTAAAAGATTAACCAACAATGACTAATAATAAAATAAACTAGAACAATTATAACAAGATGCTATAATAAAAGATATGTGAATGTGGCCTCTCTTTCATTAAGTGAGGCATTTACTAAGTGACTAATGGGTGGGGAGTGTATACAAAGTGGATATTCTAGATAAAGGGATGATTCGTATTCAGGTAGGGTGAAGAGAGAAGGCAGGCATGAGATTTAATTAAACTGCTCAGAATGAGAAGCAACTTAAAAATTATGAATTATTTGTGGAATTTTCCATTTAATACTTTTAGACTGCTGTTGACCACAGGTAACTGAAACAGTAGAAAGTGAAATTATGGAAAACAGTGACTATTGTATTTAAAAAAGTACTTTTCAAATAAATATATTTTTCAATTTGGGTAACAGTATTGAAAAAAATCAATGTTGTCTTAAAAGCTCTGAACATTGAAAGGGTCAAGAATTGAATTCCAAAAGGAAGTTTATGGAGTAAAATGAAACCAGGATAAAATATCAAAGAAGTTGTTGGACTGTAGAAAAGGATTATGTCAATATTTTTAAGGAAGGTAGACGATATAGAAAAAATGAAGTGTTTTATGTAATTAATTTTACCAGATAGATATAAAGAAATGAAGATACAAATGAGACTTATATTTTCCCCAAAAGGTTCATGATAATGTTAAGAAATTATCGTAAGATAGTTTTAAGAAAGAATAATTCATAAATATCAAAACTCAAACATTTAGAAAAAGGAACATCAAGCTTATAGTTGTAATAAAGATGGAAATGTGAATAATATTATATTTGACATTATAGTTCAACTCCAACTTGAAGCTGAGAAGTGAAGGAGAGCAAGCCAAGATTAACAAAAATGAAAGTGGGATTTTTAAATTCTCCTTAAAAAAAATTTAGGTGTTATTTTGATACAATGCTGATGAAGAATATAAATCGGCACATCTTTTGGAGGATAATTTGGCAATAGTTATCTAGAGATGTAAAACTGAACACATCTCTCTTTGAACTTCTCTCTCTGCACTTTGTCATTCACAGATAAAAGATTGTTAAATGAAGAACTAGCTTGACACAGGCCCTTGAAGAGAATAAATAAATAGGCATGCCTCCTATATCTTTCGTTTTTAACACTATTTTTTTTTCTTACTATATTGTCCCCTAGTCTCTTTTGAACTGACTGGCCCAAATTTAAATTGGACTGAATTGCTGTGATAGAAACATATGCTTAGCCAATAGTCTAGATAAATATATTCCATACTTTCTCTGCTATGTCCACAGAAAATACTAAATCAGTGCATTCGCCACTACCTTACAGGATAAAGACAATAATGTCAACATAAAATCTGAAAAAGAATAAATTTCTAAATATAGATGCCACATTTCCTGAGTTTGGAACTTACTTTGTACTTATTTCTCCTCTCCAATATCAAAAACATCATATCATACAGAAACTAACAAACATTCTCAATTGTTATTCCTGTTAATATATATTTACCAGCATAAAACAAGAATATTATGGAATAAAAGTAGTTAATAAAGATGTTTTAGAAGATGTAATATTCAAATTAATAGAAGAAGAAGTAAGGAAACATATTGAAGAAACAAGTTTTCCAAAGCAGAGACCACATATTGTTTTTGTGTTTTGTTTTGTTTTGTTTTTTTAACAACTAGGTGCTAGGAACTATATGGGAAGATATGCTCTTTGTTATTGAACAGATATGGAAGACCAAGTTATAAAGTAACTGGAAGCTAGTAGTAGAATAAAAACTTAAATAAATAGGCAAAATAAAGCTTTTAAAATTTATTGGAAAAGAGGGAAATAACACAATTATTGCTACATATTATATATTATATTGTATATTATATTTTATTACACTTGACATTATAAGAGAGGTCCACAAACTATGGCTTATAGGCTTAATCTTGCCCTCTCAAGCAAAGAATTTTTTGTGCATTATTAAATAGTTAAAAAAAAAAGAAGAATATTTATTGTGATGTGAAAATTGTCTGAAATTAAAATTTTAGTATTTGTAAAGTTTTTTTTGAACACAGCCATAATCATTTTATAATGCATTGTCTATGGCTGTGCTCATGCTACAATGGCAGACTTGAGTAGATAAGTAGTCATGGTTTGAGGTGTTTATCAAAAAATAGACCAAGTTTTTCTTTCACTCAAGTTCTAAGCACATTAAGAAATGAAATAATAAAGTATATGGCATTTTAAAAACATGCCTCTGTTAATTAATAAAGCTAATATTAGAAAATAAGTTTTATATTTGTGGGTTAGTGGACCTCCTAATAGTGAATCTAATTTTAAGGACATTCACCTGCTAAGTCAAATAAGTACTGGGTAACTATAGGCCCCTGTATAGTGGATAGGCCCCTTTTATCATATGATACAGAACAGAAGAATATACATGTTCCCTACAGGAAGCTATCTTCCAAAGACAAAGGCAGTAGGATTATAGGAGTTTATTATGCCAAACTCAAAAATCAAATAAGGAAATCCCAATCTCCAGAGAAGAAGTGATTACAGATGTAGAGAGAAATCATTAATGTTTTCTTCTCATAGAAATTAAAGGACTGAGAAATTCATGTTTCACCCAGCTATTCCCATCTTTTTCATTTTCGTAACCCACTGGCTTTAAACAATAAGTCAGCCAGAGCTACGACCATCATCTTCAGGGAAGTTATCAGCTCATGGACAGTCTCTCCTCCACCTTCCTTCGATATAAGCCACTGATCCTTGTGGCTCTCTTGGGATCACCAGTGTATAGCATATATTTTGCACCTAGAAGACCATACAATATTTCAGACTAACTCCATTAAAAAGTACAAATTGGTAGTTACTAAATAGTCATGGGGATCTAAAGTACAGCACAGGAAATATAGTCGATAATATTGTAATAACTATGTATGGTGCTAGGTGGTTACTAGACTAATCAGGGGAATCACTTTATGAATTCTATCAATGTCTAACCACAATACTGTATACCTGAAACTAATATAAAATAACATTAAATGTCACCTGTAATTGAATCATCATCACCATCATCATCGTGAAGGAGAATAAAAGGAAAAAACAGGTAAAACTAACTCAAGATTTACTCTGTTGTAACCAAAGCTTAACATTCAATTCTTATGTTATTTCTCATTCAAAAAATTTCTCTCTGTCTCTCTCTCTGTCTCTCTCCCTGTCTTTCTCCCTGTCTCTCTCCCTGTCTTTGTGTCTCTGTTTCTGTGGATGAACAAAGGACTCAAAGGAAGAAAACATTGTAAGCAATGCTGAGAGATCAGCGATCTCTGATTTACAGTATCAAGGACAAGTGCATACGAGGCAACTCTTGAACTTGACAAGAAATAGTTATTAGTGACCTTGGAAAGAAAAAATACTATAAATATACATCTCTCCTTTTAGGACAAATTATATTTAAATAGGCTACATTGCGTGAGTAAATATACTATACCATATTAGACATACATTCTGTGAGAAGAAGCTAATATGGGCAAATGATATGAACAGATGATAAACAGACGGTTAAACACAAATAGCTATCAAGTACATGAAGAGATCCTCAAGATCATTTGCAATCAGAGAAATGCAAATTAAAGTAAAATAATTTACCACTTTACAAACATCTGATTGGTAGAAACTAGAAAGTTGAATAGTGGTAATTATTAGTGGGGATGTAGAGAAACCAGACGAGCTTAACCTTCCTCAAGAACACTCTAGCAATACTTATTCAGATTTAAACTGCATACACCCTATGTCCCAATTTTCTATTTCTGGTTATGTAGCCCTCAAATATTCTCACAAAGAACTGCTAGAAAGGGGCATCTATGGTGATTGTATCAGTCAGGACAGATTAGATTATGCTCTGATAACCTCCAAACCTCTTACTTACAATAATATATATTTGGTTTTTGTTCACACTGCAAGTCCATCACTGGTTGGCAGGACAACTTTTATCACTGTATTTATTCAGACCAAGGGGGCATCCACCCATTGTGAAAACTGTTGGCCTCTGTGAAGGGAAAAAGATGAGCTCTGGAGTGTTTCAAATTGGCAATTAAATGCTCCAGGCCATTAGTGACACATGTCAAATCTGCCCACACTTATTGGCCAGCGTTATATATAAAAAGTGGTCAGAGAGTGCAAACCTCCTCCTATGCATTCACGTACTGTAAGAACAAGAAATATCTGTGGAAAATGCTAATGACTTCCAAAAAACAGTCAATGTGCTATTGTGGTAGCAGATATGCAGTAAATTTAGATGTCATCCTAAGGGGAATTTCAAAGAATTAAAATATTGTGTAAGTTTTCTATGGAATACTATACAGCAATGAGAAGCAATGAACTAGAATATACACCAAAATAGTGGATAGATAACAAAAATAAATGCTGAGAGGAAAAAGGAATGAGATAATAAAGTTTCTAACACAATAACATTTATATAAATTAAACACATATACTTACGCCAGACTACAATACAAGGATACACACAAACCTGAGGATATCTAAGACATTGAAGTTAGTAGATCACAATGAAGGGGAAGGAGATTTAAAGAACAACAAAAAAGAGGAAAGAAAATTATAAATTAAACAAATAAGGCAAACAGGCATCTTATACTGACCATTGATGACAAATGCTATGATGGAAGGAATATGATTAATTTGGTGCTTCATGTGAGATTGTACATAAGGAGTAAGTAAGTTATATATAATAGAAGTCATGATAAAACCTCAAATGTATCTAAAGAGTCTAGGAAAATTCAGAGCCCAGAGGGAACATTTTACAAAGCACCAGTTGCCCATTGGAGTGAGAAATTTGAGAATTAAAGGGAAAAAGCAGAATGATGTAAAAATAAATACAGGCAACTATGGTTGCGGTGAAATACACACATCAAGTATTCTTAATAGATAAGAGGAAGAAAACAAATGGAGTTGAAAAGGGACAAATCTATCTGTGTTTGAGGAAATATGTGTCCTTTGACATATTTTGTGGAGGCTACTTAGAATTACTATTATGGAAGAAGAAAATGCTAAGAATAATAGCTCAGGATAAGGCATATTATTACTGGCAACTGCTTATTAGAAAATTTAAATTAATAAAGAATGTTGAATTAATGTTCTTTTTTTTAAAAGAAACTCTGCTTGCTAATGTAGACAGACATAAAAGTTCAACATACATCATGCATGTTCTCTATCACTTGGCATGAAAGGCAGTCTCTCCTTAGTGAGGTGGCACTAATTTCTACTTTCAGACCCCATTTTGGTTTACTGCTGAGTTGCTTCACCTTCTTGGATTTGTGATGTTTCTCCTCCAAATAAGTGACCCTGTTTATAATTTGACTTGTGGCAACATGGCCCATCTACTTCTCTTTCCTTCCAGAAGTTAACAATTATATGATGCTGTTGATGAGTTTCACCCTGATATAAGACTAGAAATGTTCATCTTGTCAGCACTTAATGCATACCCTATCAGTCTCTCTTATCCTCTAACTCTTCAATACACACAAAGAGCATAAATACAAAAATTGCCTAGGGATCTTGTTTCTCCTCTTCCTCTTGTTACGTGCCTGGGTCAGAAGCTGCGGTGAACTTGGATATGGTGCTGGTGTACTGCCAGAAATCCATAACTACATCTTCAGAGAATTTACTGGTAAAGAGTGTGCCTTATGTTACCTTACTTTTTTATAATACGAAGCCATTTTCTAAAAAGTGCTTTTGCATTTGCATGTAGGATCTTCCTGAATTTCCTTGTCAAATGAAAGAAAGCTAAAATTAGTGACAAAATCATAGCATTAAAAAGCTGAAAGTGATTTTTGTGGTTAGTCAAAGTTTCACAGTTCTCTTTTGGGAAAAAACATGACCTCTATTTTATAGATCCAGAACTGATGTCACATGGAAAAAATATGCAGGCAAAAGAGAGAAATAGTAATGAGAGGAAGAAGGGACAAAGGACAGAGTTAAAATCAGACTTCTTTTAAAATAGCATATTATTTACTTAAAAATTTAATAATTTCATATTATACTAAGTATTTGAAGTAAAGCAACTGAGTTAATTCTAATATTCATATAACTTTAATTATAATTATTAACACTTGTTTCTATTTAGAACTCAAAATTGTGCTGACATCAGAAAATGTTATTAGATGGAGATACATATGACTTATAGAGATTATTGAGAAAAACACTGGTTTTTGCTAAGGTGAAGAAATCAATTAATAATTTTTAATTTTAACAAAATCTTAAAATTACCAGCATCAAAATCCATGAGTTTGATTCCTCATTCTTTCCACTGGAGAGCTTATGGGAAATTGCAGTATTTTCTGGAAAAGTTATTTCTCTGGAACCTCCTTGTATCCCTCATTGATCATCTTCCTGCCTCCAAATTTATATAGTCTTGTTCAGATTCCTTGGCTAGGAATTAAATGACTAGGCAACAAAGGAGGGATGCCTCTTCTTTAAGTAGTCCCTGCTCCAAACGAGAAAGAATTATACTACTCTTCAATAATTTAAAGAAAAGAAGAAAGAAAGAAAGAAAGAAAGAAAGAAAGAAAGAAAGAAAGAAAGAAAGAAAGAAAGAAAGAAAGAAAGGAAGGAAGGAAGGAAGGAAGGAAGGAAGGAAAAAGAAAAAAGAAAGAAAAAGAATGCATCTTCAAATTGCAGTCACAACTTAAAGGGGTATTTCTCAATTCCTCTGGGGTGAAAATATTTCATCACAAGGCATGGCAAAGGGTGGTAGTAGTGTTTATAAATGTTACAGACAACTTTTGCTCTCTAAGTCCATCTGTGCATCTTTCTGGAAAAAGGATTTATACTTTTTATCTGTTTCTCAAATTGGCCTAAGAGACCTTATAATGCTAAGAAAACTTACTCTTGAGGGTGTGCAAGTCAATTTGAATCTATAGGAAGGGACCAAACAACAGGACAAATAGCAGCAAGTAGCCAATTCCAGTAGGAACTAAATGGCTATTGGTGTATCCTGTTCTATTTTTCTTTTGCAACCCCACAAGATTGAACACAATGAGTCATTTTTCAGTATGCTTCAAGCAGCCATAAAGTCTTTAAAGGTTAGCTTGTTGATTTGTGACTTGGAAAGTTTTTTTCTTCCAGCATGTGATTTTCTGAAAAGAAGTTTGTGGAGAAAGATCATGAGGAGAAAAGAGAATCTTTATGATGTTACATGCAGTCTGTGTGTGGTTTTCAAGTTTATAGAGGTCATAGATGGGGACATACATCATATTTTACCTAGTGATCTGACATCCCGAGGATAACTTGAGCTTTTAAAAGAACACTCAGCTCTAGTGAAGTATATCTCTATACATAGGGGGAAGAGCTGTGCCATTAACTTGTGGAACTGAATAGTCTCATGAGAGGCAGCATTTTGTAATTGTCAAAGCTCAGACTTGAAGCTATTTTTTCTGGGTTAAAATCCTGGTTCTATCACTTAGTTGCTCTGTTATTCTGGAACATAGTAAGCATTATTAAAAAATAAAATAAAATCAAGTTCTAAATCTCCATATTGACATACATGTATTTTCTAAATTTCTGGGAGTCTTATTTTCTATTGATTTGATTGCCTGATACCATTGCCCTCCATTAAGTCTTTTAACCTCTCTACTGTCTGCTGCAGTAAAGTTTTGATTTACATGGGAAGGAAAAGTGGTCCCAAGTGCTAAACTTCTTGTGGTGTTAGCCACTAGAACAATTACCACAGAGACACCACTGCTTGCTTGTACATTTGTGAATATGTTAGTTCAAGTTGTTGTAGTTACGGGAGAGTTTGCAATAAGGACTAGAGAAAGAAAGGACACTAATGATAGGAATATGGGTTTGGGGGCACTTATCAATCTCAACAATTTGCCTAAATTCTAATCCAGCTCAAAATATCTTGAACATTTTAAACTTGTATTGTCCTAAGATTTTGTTGGGGGCGGGGGTGGACAAGGGATGGTGATAGATGAATTCAACTCAAGAGGCAATCCATATTATATTCTTTAACTTGAAAAAACACTTTTCTACTAAACCTTGAAATACATGAATGAATAAGGGTCCCATGTCTTATTCTTCCATCTTAAACATCTTAAGCATCTATATATAAATCACTTCTAAATCTCTTTAACTTGAAACAAAAGACACCAGGACATTTTTTCAGCAACACTTTCTAATTAATCTCTTTAAATAAAATTTGTCAAAAGTTTTTCTGCATATTGTCATGCAGTGCTTGTCTCAATGCTGAGCTGTTGCAACTGTAATTCACAGCTCTAATCCACTAACCATACGGGAAACTTCTAGTTACTAAAGATTTTAAATTAAAGTGTTCCTAGTGCATAGTAGAGTAATATCATAGATCTCATTGAAACTCATTCTCAATAAGGTCTATCACTGGAGTAAATTTTCTAGATAAATCAAGTCCCCCAATGCCACTATTGATGAAATAAATTCTGCAAAAGCATTTGCATATGTAAAAAGTATCCTCCCAATTTATTTGCCTCTGGGTACAGAGTAAGACAATAATGTAATGTTTCCCAAATTTGACTCATCTTGAGAATTATATGGAAAACTGATCTATGGTGAGCTCTGAAATCTTTATTTCAAATAACTATCCCAAGCCATTTTAGAATCAGGAAAACATACTATTGATGTAAAGTGAAGTGCAGAATGGTTCAGACTTACTAGGATATTTAGGGGAGAGTGGACAGTTTTTGAAGACTTAACATAATTATTCTCTCCTGGGTTTTATAATCGTTGCTTTTATAAATCAGAGAGATTAGAGACAGGAAGCATGAATAAAAATAGAAGACTGGAAGATGCAAGCTTTACAAACCACTTCTAGTTAACAAAGCTGACACATTTTTACATAATGAAAACAAAAACATAATTGCCAAAAAATTATAGCTTTAATTCAAAACAATAATCATGTAACCTTACTTAAGATTTCAAAATTTTAAGAGACTTGTATGGAATTGATAACATGAGAGAGAAGTTGTATATTTGTTCAAATAAAAGAACCCACGGGAAGCATGGAGACTAATACAGCTTTACGTACTAGTTAGAATTCCTCTATGATAGTCAAATAGTTAAATCAGACACATCTTTTTTATTGAGGTTGGAAAAGATCAAGAGATGAGACAAAGGCAATTAAAAAAAAAATGTATAGGTAATAAGATAGATTATGAAATTCCATTTAACTCCCAAATAGGCCAAATCTCTTTATTGATAATAAAAATCGGTGAACCAGAAACTACCCATATTTGAACCCCAATGTCAATTTTTTTCATTGCACACTCTAGTGCCTGTATATAGTCCATAGCTCTGACTGTCTCAAAACTAGAATCTTAACATTTCTGCCTTCCTAGATCACTGTTCTGTATTTTTCTATGGTATTTTCACTGAGATTTCTAAATTATTTTGACCTTCTAGATACCAAATTATCTTTGGACAGTATCCTAGGACTTCATTTCTCTACTTAATCATAAAAAATATCTTGTAAACTTAAAGAGTTACGCATAGATGCCAAAGATGATCTTTATATGTATATATATTTTTGAAGCTTAATTGAGTCATTAACCAGCAATCCATAGCTTTCTTTATCTTTCATTCCATAAACCTGCTTCTACTTTTACATCTATTACCATCAATATCTCATGTAACTTTGGCCATTTTGTCATGATCATAAACTCAAACTGCATTGGAAACATAATTACAGAACTTTTTTCTTCTGCTTTTCGCCTTTTTGGCTTCAGCATTTCTGTCCTTGTAATGAAAGTTGTGGTCATTAAAGAGAATTAGGGAAAGCCTTCTAGGCTCTGATCTTTACAGAGCTCTGTAGACTTAGTAAGGGAACAGCTGGTCAGGGAGAAGTTAGGTAGTTCCATTTGTGCAAATTATTGCTCATTTTGATTATTTTGGCCAGATTTTTTTTAGATATGATCAGATCATTTTTATTATTCCAGGACATGATTGACTAGTATTCCATACCAAGAATACAAGCTGTGGCAGCTTTGAAATATTATTTCTCACTTGTGTTGCTTACATATTATCTGACTAAGTTGCTCTGCAGTCAGCTATTAAATGCAATGTAGTTTTGCCACTATTCATGAATGCAACCAGTCATAGCTGAAACTTTTAAGTACTTGCCGGCTATTGACACTATTATGGATTCATGCCTTTATCACCTCTTGTTTTACATACTTAGCAGGTCTGAGAATAAATAATCTGGCCATTTAATTATTAATAAATCAAAATGCACTCAAAGCAAATAAAATGCAAAGGCCACTTCCAAATGCTCTTGTCTACTGATACAGCACCTGGGTCTTACTAACATCCAAATCAATGGTCTTGCCTACAACGAACTGCCTCTTGCTTACAAGTTGAATTTCAATTTACAGCTCTTTTCTTTTTGTTTTAAAACTACCAAAGAATAAGTAACAAAGGTGGAATTCTGATTTAACTTATCGATATGAACACTAGAAGAAAGAAAATGACTTTATTATAGTTAATTTACTTAACTATAAATTATATAATTATTTAAATGAAACAATTCTATTGTATATTACTTTAAAATATATGTCATGGAAATTAGTAATAGAAATGACAATACAATTCCTATGGAAACACATCTACATAATCTATTTTGTTGGGTAACAGATATTTAAAAGATAAAATCTACGGATTAATCTCTATCTTTTAAAGTATGGGAGTCTTTAACAATCACTCATACAGTATATTTATATTAGAATATCTTATATTTTTGACTAAAAATCTATGTGCAAGTAACAGGAAGAGAGAGAAACATAAAACATGGGAAATACACCAAATAATCAGAGTTCTTTGAACACACCAAGAACTAATTGCATGTTTGTAGTGGTAAAACAGGAAAAATACTTCCCTGAATACTGTCAAGAAGGAATAAATAGATAATTAGAATAATCAATATTCTCTGATTATCCTTGAAAATATAGAATTTTTATCCTTAATACAGCTCGATGTCCAAGTCACATTCCTGCTATTCCATTTGAGTGTTTTTCAGATATCAATTTAACATTATAAAAACTCAGAATGAGAATGATTGTACAATATTTGAATTCCCAGAAATTATATAAAATCATATCTTCAATTATAGTAAAATTCTTAAAGCTGGTGATAATATTTGAGAGCCTATATTTTTTCACAGATATCATCACAAATTTGGAGCAAACAAGTTCATCAGTTTCTGTTTCTGTAATGCTCTCTGTCTAGTGATTGTACATTCCTATGATTATTTAGGTGGAAGCTTTGTGTTAGAGGATTATCCAGATTAATCCTGTTCTTTCCATTTGTGTTCATTAGAATACTGAAGATTCCGCTTTAGCTTTTCCAGGCCATTGCATATGGCTAAAGGGGTTATTATCCACCCTGCCCTCCTATTATTATCCCTGTTTTAAGATCTAACCTACCTCACATGATTCTCCCTTAGCCTCTGTTCTTGGATTCTTATCATTGCATATAACCAATTGCCTGTAATGAGATATTCTTTTATTTAATACAGCAGAAGTGAAAGCATTTGGGAGTAGGGAGGTAGAGAGAAAAGGAGTGTCTATACTTGTCTGTACATGATATTATTAATGAGTTGATTCTACATTTTGGATATTTAGTCAACAGAGAGACTATGTTTCATAACCTCAGTACTGGTCCAAAACATGCCTAGTTTCCCAAGGAGTACATCACTGCCAAATTAATTTACAAAAAACAAGTTCCAACCTATTTTCTTAATATAATTCTTAATATAATATCCAATTACAGATTTATTTATCCATATCCCATAGAATACTTTTTCTAATCAATACAAACTATCTTTGCACTCTTTAGCTAACTTCTTTCTCTCTCTCTCTCTCTCTCTCTCTCTCTCTCTCTCAATATATATATATATTGATTTTTGGATTAAAAATCAATAGTTAGGCTCTGTTAATAGAATCTTCATTCAGTAGCCAGAAACACACAAATACATACACCTACGTCACTAGCCTTTTTTACCCTATTACTAGGACTTCTGTGTGCACATGAAACTGAATATCAAAAAGATGTGGTTTTAGTCCAAGTCCTGCCACTAATTGTGTGGCTGTGGACAAATCCAAGGCAGATTACTGTGAAACTAAGGAAGGTTAAACTTGTATGGACTTCTTTCATGTTACTGCGAGATCCTATCAATGTGGTCACACTATTGTATGTCTTTGAAAAATTTGCCAAATGGGATATTTTAACCACAGTTGATTAAAATTACTGTTTCTTTCCACTCTAAATTTTATTTTGTTAGACTTTCCCTCTTATTAGTTGGCATTCCATTGGTTATTGACAGTTTTTGGATCTGGTGAGAAGTTGAATTGAGGAGAGATGGAATTTAGGTTATATGGTATATATTTACGTGGTTTTCAATCATTTTTGTGAATAGATGGGTAGATATTCCAATGTGAAATGACTTTCAGAAATGCCCTTCCTACCACTGCATTGACATATTTAAGATAATGACAAAGGCACAGAGCTACCAATGTGTCAGCCAATTAACTAAATAATATTATTTTGCTTTTCTAATTGCTGTAATATTTGCAGTATTTAAAGTTTCCAATTTCCCACATTTTTCTTATTCTTAATAGTTATTTAATTTTATATTAATAATTTTGCATTATTTTTCTTAAATTTTCCCTTATATAAGCCTTGGGGCCCACAAGACCTTAATCTACTTTTAGACTAGTTAGTTTTCTTTTCTAAGTCTCAAGTTTCCAAATTAAAAATAAAGATTTGGATGTTATATCTGTCTAATAAATCTAAGAAGCACAAGAGGATGTAGAAAAATTAAAAATAAAAAAATTATTTATAAAGTAAATCAGTGTCCTAAACTCTTACCAAAATGAAATCTTCACCATTCTTCAAATATGGCATGCCCTTTCTTAATATATTCATATTATGCTTTCTCATAATAAATACTTACTTCTTTTCTTTGTATGAACAACTACTACACTCATTCTTCTAAATGGAGCTCAAAGTAAAGCCTCTGTATTAGATTTCTACTAATGTGTAACAAATTACCACAAAATTACAGCTTAAAATAACACATTTATCATTATAGTTTTCATGGATCAGAACAGAAGTCTTGTCACAACTTAGTTGAGTCTTCTGTTCTGTCTCACAAAGCTGAAATCAGATGTTGGCTGATACTGTGGTCTCATCAGAGGCTTGACCAGTAAACAATTTACCTCCACACTCCTTCAGTCTTTAGAATAATTCACCTTCTTCCAGATGTAGTTCTGAAGTCCCTGTTGTTGCAAATGTTAAGATTTCGCTTTTTATATGGTAAAGTAATATTTTACTGTATATATGTACCACAGAAGAGGGATGTTTGAAAAAGAAAGAAAGAAAGAAAGAAAGAAAGAAAGAAAGAAAGAAAGAAAGAAAGAAAGAAAGAAAGAAAGAAAGAAAGGAAGGAAGGAAGGAAGGAAGGAAGGAAGGAAGGAAGGAAGGAAGGAAGGAAGGAAGGAAGAAGAAGGAAAAGAAAGAAAGAAAGAAAAGAAAAGAAGAAAGAAAAGAAAGAAAAGAAAGAAAAGAAAAGAAAAGAAAGAAAAAGAAAGAAAGAAAGAAAGAAAGAAAAAGAAAAAGCAAGGCAATCATAACAATTACCTTAGAAAATAAATTAGAAAGGATCAGGTTATCATTAGAGTTGTGTTTTCAGATCTTTATTTAGCACTTTATGTTCTTTATGCATGTATGCTTAAGTTTTGTTTCCCAATTTTCCTTAATTTTTCCATTCTTTATTTCTTTCTTGCTATATCTGTTTATCTATCTAATTATTTATCAAAAAAAAAATAGATTTCATTAGGGAAAGTCGTTTCCTGCTTTAGGATTGCAGGTTTCAAACTTTTTTATAGATTGCAGGTAAATCATGACAGAAAGTAATTATATCTCTAATTACTACCTTTGCAAGTAGTTTAGATGGATATATCCAGAAATGAGAAGAATAATATTTATTCTAATAGCTTATATATTCTTGTCCTTCGTTAAAATGAACTTGCTCACTGGGATGGCAACCATCCAGTTTTCTGATTGTTCTACTCCTAATGATACAGTAGCAGAACTGATAGAAGATTGTGGGTTTTCTAGTCATTTAGTAACTATACTGAATGACAATCATATTATAGCTACTATAGTAAACATTATTAATACATCAATGAACAAGACCAAAGAACTTTTGGCTATATGAAATTTATGTTCCAGTAAAAGGAAATAATAACTATGTAATAAATATAAAATTAATGTCAGATTGTGATAAAAGTTAAGAAGAAATTAAACAGAGTAATTTTGGTAAAGTGTAACAATATAAGTTACTTTAAGTAGGATAGTCAAAGAAGGCCTCTTTGAGATGAGTATGGTACTCAGTCTTGAGAAATGAAAGTAATAAGTACTGAAAAAGGCTGTGGGGAGATCCCTGAAAATAGTATGTGAAAAGACTCAAGGTTGAAAAAATATTTTTTTCAAAAGAATTGAAAAGATTTCCATATAAATTTAGCATAATAAAAGTGAATAGTGTTTGTGAAGAAAGCAGGAGTTAGATCTTGCAGCCTTAAAGGTTTAGTTAAAGAATTCAAATTTTTAAGAAGAATGGAAAAAATATTTCAAGTAGAAAAGTAACTGAATTGATTTGTGTTTTTAAATTATTTTGTGAAAAATTCTTATAGTAAGGAATAAGAAAAAGCGGGGAAACCAGTTAGTATGCAATAGGTCTGTGAAAATGGAAATAATTAAATGTGAGATATATATTTTGGAGGTAAAACTGATCTGACTTCCTGGTTAGTTGGATACACTTGGTGACACTAAAAGAAAGAGAAAATTCATAGATAGATCTTTAAGGTCCTAGTTTGAGCAGCTAAGTAGATACTGGCAAAATTTACCAATAAAGTTGAAATAGTGGTCAGAGAGAGAGTGTAGTATTAACAGCCTCATTTGTGTAGATATATTAATTTTGAAATTCTCATCAGACATCCAAAGATGCCAAGCAGGTAGTGAATACATGAGTGTGGAAGTTGGGGCAGAAGCCTGAGTTTGAGAAACACTGTGAGAAAGCCATCAGCATGGAAAAACATGTTGGCCAATCTTGGTTTCAGATTTTAGCAATTACATTAACCAGTGATGTAACTTTAGACTAGTATCTTAACACTGCCCTGTCTTGGTTACATCCTCTATAAAATGGGAATAATAGTTGATATTAAAAATTAATTTTCTGGAAAATAACATTCAGAAAATACATTAAAAAATGGTGCCTTAATGTGAATGACTGTATCATGTATCTGATGACTTCTTTAGTATTCTAATAGGGTAAGTGGGAAGAAAGCATGGTAAAATTAGCTGTCTGAAGGAGAGGAAAGGTGCCATATTCCAAAGTGAAGAATTTTATAAATGAGAACCTTAAAACTAATGCATCTGAACCACCAATTGGTGTTGCTACCTGTCTTGACAGAAAAAAAAGAAAACAAACAAACAAATCTGTGTTTATTAATTTCAATGTGAATTAAACTTAAGTATTTGATTTGGAGCATTATTTCTTAATAGAACTTGACCTGAGCTTGTAAGCCAGTTCAGGAGCTTGTGTGGTTTTGAACTTGGTTCTTTCACAGAGGTTTCATGTTATAGCTTACTCGAGCCAAAGTAAACTGAGAAGGGAATTTCCAGTTTCCTACTTATTAGCAAAGGCAGCCTGGAGTTAATGGCAGCCCAGTGGTGTAAGCCATTTCAAATCTTTTGGCAAAGTCAGAAGAATAAAGAGAAGGAGAGTAGAGGGAAAATAAATTTTAGAACAAGGGGTGTCCGGAAATAATCTGGAGAAAAGATGGAGATAGGGACTGAGTAATAGTGTCAGTGTATGTTAAACTATGAACAAGATTTTTTTATTGTAGAAAGTTTTAGTAACAGTTTCCCATTTATCTTTCTTTTTCCTCCCTTCTTAAAGTCTTCCCGCTTTTTAAAGTCTCTTTTTAATAGAAACAAAGAAACTTTTCGAAGTCCAATCTCATTTTTGGAAGAGTATACAAAACACAAGTTGGAGATCTTATCTTGATAAGCTTCATACCAGAGAACTCCTTTCTATTTCCAGCTCTACCATCTTCTCTATGGCTGTAGAAACATTTCTGGACAATTTCCTTAACTATAACTATAAAATGAGCAAATAGAACGGGCATATAAGGAGACTTCCATCTCTAGCATGTTGTAATTTGATTTATCTCATGTCAATAAAGCAGATAATACCTGTCACAGTATATGCCTTTGCAATCAACTGTTTGTTCTTTTTTATTTTTTTTCCAAAATGTGGTGAAAAGGAAAGAGGATAAAAGAAAAACAGATTTCACATGGTAGGGCTCTGTAGTCTTTTCATCAGAATGACCATTGTTTAGTCTGTGGGTGTATATGTGTGTGTATGTATGTTCATTTTGCATATATTCTTTCATTTGACAGTTTTTTTCCCCTGTGAAATTTGAGTGATTTTATGGATGTATATATTAAGAAAAAAAAAAATCGAAGAACAGGTAAAAATGTTATTTGGGTTATTAAGATAGTCATCTAATGGGGGCAGTCTTCAATCTACATCTCAAAGACATATAAAAAATGTAAAAATTACATTTTATTTTCATAATGATAGTAGAAACAAAATTCATCAACTTCATAATTTCTTGAAGTTTTTTTGAGACTAGAGTACATGCAGAGTTTGTTAAAAATTAAGTAGGATTCGAATGGAGTGTATGGAAATATGACTGACTTGTTCTTTGCTGTTAATTCAATGGTTCCTTCCTTCCTTCCTTCCTTCCTTCCTTCCTTCCTTCTTCCTTCCTTCCTTCCTTCCTTCCTTCCTTCCTTCCATCCTTTCTTTCTTTCTTTCTTTCTTTCTTTTGATAACCTTGACCTCTTTTGTAAAGAGGCTATTGACCACTGGTGACTTTAGTGTGAAATTTCAATATGGGTGTTATTGTCCTTTCTCAGGAAAGTTACTTTAATCTCTCTCTCTCTGTCTCTCAGTATCTCTATCCATCTGTGTGTGTGTGTGTGTGTGTACATATGTATATGGACACATATATGTGCATATATACACACACAGTGCCAAGCACTGTGCTAATTACATTCTTATTTATATTTCCTATAATTATAATTGCCATGGCAACGTTTTGGTAAATTTGGTAAATTTTGGTAATTTGAAGAAAATATGGTAGTATTTAGAGGATCTATGCATTAATACATATATGTCGACTGACTGAATAAATATATTAATGCACTTTTCAGAACTTGAAACAATTTTTCTTAGTAATGCTATAGTAATTTAAATAAATTTCAAGCATTTTCTTTGCAATTAATAATGGCTATCCATATTTGAAAACTACAGAATTAAACCTACAGCTGTTTCAAAAGACAAACATAGAAGTTAAACAGAATGCAAAGAAAAATTCAGTATGGTTAATCTAAAGCAGAGGTTATTCTCTTGGTCATATCTTTCCAAATAGTCTCATCATTTTCTTGGTGAGAAAATTGAAACATTACACCAAATTACCTGAATTTATAGTTTATATAAGTAAATTTTTCTTTGGTTAACTTTATTATAAATTGCACACATTTCTCAATCTAAACACAGGTACTTCTGTTCACAAGCAATCTCCTGACTGTCTTCATGAAATCTCAAGTTAAGAAACTCCTCTATAAAAAAAAAAAAGAAAGAAAGAAAATGAAAAAGACAATCTGATTAAAAAAAGGGCAGAGAATCTGAAGAGACATTTTTCCAGAAAAGATATATAAATGGCCAACAGGTACATGAAAAGGTATTCAACATCACTGGTCATCAGGGAAATGCAAATAATCACAATGAGATATCATTTCACATTTGTTAAAAAAAGGCTATTATCGAAAAGACAAGAAATAACAAGTGTTGGTGAGGACACAGAGGGAAACTTTGTGCAGTTTCATGGGAATGTAAATTTCTGTAACCATTATGAAAACAGTTTGGATGTTCCTCAAAAAATTAAAAATATAACTACCATATGATCCAGCAATACCACTTCTGGGTATTATCCAAATAAAATGAAAACACTAACTCAAAAAAATATATGTACCCTCTTGTTCCTTACAGCATTATTTACAATAGCCAAGGTAAAAAAGCAACCTAAAGCTCAATAATGAATGAAAGGATAAAGAAAAATGTGATTTATATATAATGGAATACTATTCAGCCATTAAAAATAAATAAATCTTGCCATTCGCAGCAACATAGAAGGAACTTGAGGGCATATTCTAAGTGAAATAAGTCATACAGAGAAATGCAAATACCACATAATCTTACTTACATGTGGAATAAAACGAAACATAGAACTCATAGATACAGAACTCATAGAACAGATAGGTGGTTGCTACAGACCAGGGGGAGGGCGAATTGGGTGAAGAGGACTAAAAAGTACAAATTTCCAGCTATAAAATAAATGAGTCATGTGGATGTTAAAAAAAAAAGAAAAAAAGGAGAAAAGAAAGGAAGGAAGGAAGGAAGGAAGGAAGGAAGGAAGGGAAGGAAAGAAGGAAGGAAGGAAGGAAGGAAGGAAGGAAGGAAGGAAGGAAGGAAGGAAGGAAATAAACAACTTTGTGTGTCATTATAAATGGATATTGGAATGGGATGGACTCTTTTTAATTATTAAATTGAGTTTCTGAGCCTAGGATGAGTAGAAGTGAGTACCCATGCCAAAGTGCTATCTTAGGTATATTTACTGCAATTTATCCATGCCATATAGTACAACACCTAGAAGATGTATAGAGTGTCCTTATATCTAGAAGAGGTCATGGAATAGCTTCACATTGTTATAAACATCATAAAGATATATACACCTACTAACTTGCTTTATTTCTTCTTCTCGCCTCAGTACCTGTTGGGAGACATATTTTTCTTAGACAATTGTCTTTTCCTTGCAGACCTATCAATTCTTTTGATTTGGAATTTAAAGCCTAAGTACAAAATAAATATGATTAGCCTCCAGGTAGCTCTAGTAATCGTGAGAAACATGAGTGTCAAGGTAAGGATTTTCTGTCTTCGGCTCATAATTCTAACCCAAACTAAACTGTGCTACTACAACAATGACATTGGTCTAGTTGCTTCGCTTGCACTGCCTGTGCTCCTCTGACTACTTTTGTGTCTCCTAAAAAGCTGAACCCATGATGGAAGTATAGTTTTCTCTCCTGCTGCTGGGAACAGGGCATTGTAATTCCAAAACCCCACCATGATGTTGAGCTAGGATAGAGAAAGAAGACAGCCATCCATATTACAGAAATAAAATTGACTTCTGAGATCAATAGAAATTATAATTAAGCTGTGGATATTTATACCTCTTAGAGCTTTCCATTTCTCAAATATTTAAAAGATGACTTAGCAATACGACTTTCACTTCATCAGCGTCTCTGCGGAAATTGGAAATTACAGTATGTGATACAATTAAAATGTATATCCACAACCACTCAGAATAATCATGGCTAATTAGAAATTATGAATCATCAAAATGACATGGTTTTTGTCAGTATGTGTGCACAGCATATTCATGTCTTCTAACTTCCCAATCCAATCTCGGTAAATCTAAGGAGGTACATTTGTTTCAATAATTCTATTAAGCCTCTCCATTAAGTAAATTACCATTACAGCCAAAGTTTAAAGGTTATCTGGGCTAGCAAACTACTCAACATAGCTAATACATATAATTAGCTGTGGTGAGATTCCACATTAAACTTTTCCTCTGCTATTTAGTGAATTTTCAAAATCAAATCATTTTTGCAGGCTTATCAAGATTGCTACAGTGCTCCTGGTGGAATTCAAAATAAAATCCTAATTTCTATTTTTTTCTTGTATTCATCTTTAATTTTAAGGCTGACTTAGAAAATATTATCCAAATACTTCAATTCAGTATTTTTGAAACAATGTTTGGGATGTTTTGTGGGGCAAGTAGAAGCATATGTAAGAAAATAAAAGGAAAGAAAGAAAGAAAGAAAGAGAGAGAGAGAGAGAGAGAGAGGGAGGAGGGAGGAAAGAAGAAGAAAAAGAAAGGAAAACCAAGTATCATTTAATTAAAACTGTAATTTTTTTTGAATATTCAAAAACATTTTCTGGTGTTTTTTTGTTTTTTTTTTGTATTTTTTACAAAAAGCTTAGCAAAACTTTAAGCGTTTTTTTAAACTTTCTCTCAGCTTTAAATACACCCTTCTAGCCTCTTCTTTGCAGTACTGAGGCTGGGACTCTATAAACTTAATTTCTGCTTTGCCAGCTAGAAACTTCCCAGGCTCTGCTAATAAGGGCCACTAAGAAGATTGGAGGATAAAGAAAGACTCGCTCTTTGTTTTTCATTCTTTTTCTTTCACTGTTACTTCAGCAAATTTTCAACCTTAGAATGGCACCTGGCACCTTTTGTGAGTTTATATTTCTATATCCCAGAATAAACCACATCACGGACCCTAACAGACACCAGCACTAGTGGGCCAACACTTCCTCCTTAGAGATCTTGCTTCCAGCATTTCAGGGCCCCTAGCCAACTTTCTGGGTTCTAATAACCACAATCTCTTTTCTGGAGAGTTCTCCAGACATAGAGGTGATAGATACTTCTTGCAGTTACCACCTCTGATACATGTCACTATTGCATTTGTCTGTTCAGTTTTCTAGTATCTGCTTAACTAATTCTTCTCTGACCTCATTTTAAAGTAATTTATTTGCTTAACAAATAAAATCTAAACCTATGTGACTGGTATTCACCATCATTTCCCAAACTGCCTTTCCAACTACATCTCCTAGAAGTTCTCTTCCTTCTTCTTTTTTTAAATTTATTATATTTATTGGGATAACATTGGTTCATAAATTTATGTAGGTTTCAAGCATACAATTTATTATCTGTATTTTGTATTGTGTGATATCACTCAAAGGCAAACCTTCTTCTGTCACCATATTTGACTCTCTTTACCCTTTTTTATCTACTTCTCTCTCCTCTTTCTCTCTGGTAACCACCATATTGTTGTCTGTGTCTATGTATTTTTGTTTGTTTGTCTTGTTTGTTGCTTTCAGTTTTATATCCTACATACTATTGAAATCATATGGTTGTTGACTTTTTCAATCTGATATTTCACTTAGTACAATATTCTCAGGATTCATTTATGTTGTTGCAGATGGAAGTGTTTCATTTTTTATGGCTGAGTAGTATTCCATTGCATATGCGTATCATATTTTCTTTATCTAATCTATCAAAAGACACTTCAGTTGTTTCCATGTCTTGAATAATGCGTCAATGAACACAGGGATATATATCTTTATGAATAAATATTTTCAAATTTTGGGGGTAGATACCCAGAAGAGGAATTGCTGGATTACATGGTAATTCTATTCTTAATTTTTTGAGAAAACTCCATACTGTTTTTCATAGTGGTTGTACCAATTTATATTCCTACCAGAGGTGTCTAAAGGGTCCTTTTTCTTCACAACCTCTCTAACACTAATAACTTATCTTGTTGATAATAGCCATTCTAACAGGTGTGACATGGTATCATGTTATGACTTAAATTTGCATTTCCCTAATAGCTAATAACATTGAGTATCTTTTCACATATTTGTTGGGCATTTTAAATAATTCTTTACATTAGATTCTCTGTTAAAATAACTAGAGTCATTTTTAGACTGGATTCTGACTATTAAGGTAAGTAAACAACTATTTTAACAGTGATGTATGCAGGCTTGCTCTGCAATTCATGATTCTGGCTTGGTGTCCACCATGTTGGAGATAAACTCTTTGTCCAGCATTCTTTTCTTTGAAGACTGCCCCATCCTTAATGCTTTGATCCTGGTAAGAGGGGAGGTGCTGTGAAAGATGATATTCCATCCTCATGACAGCGGTAGACTCAGGATCCAGGTTGACCAATCAGGTCCTCCAATCTTGTGCTACAGAGATTGGTTTAGAGATAGCTATGAGATGAAACAGCCAATCATAGTCTTCACTGGGATTTTTCTATTAGAGTTATTAACTCTATTAGAGTTATTGAGCAATAGAAATTGTGGAAAATAGCTTTCAACTTACCCTTTTGAATGAAATTTTCATTTAAAGTAGAAGGAAATCAGAGATGCAAAGCAGAAAGAGAGAGAGAGGGAGGCAGAGAGAGACAGAGATAAAGAGAGACAAAGATAGAGACAGATAGAAAATAAACCTTATTTGAACCATTTGACAGAGTCGTTAGGCCACTAGACCTCCTCAGACTTTTCTATAACTTGAAAACAGAGTTGTCTAATTTGCATCAGCAAGAGTCACATGAGGACTAAAAATACACTAATATTGAACGAAAAAAAGTACTTTTGCTAAAATGGCCAGAAAATATACACTTCAGGTTTATAGAGGCTATAATCATGCTATATTCACTTTTATTATTTAAAAGGCAAGCAAAATATGCCAATGTTTAAGAGTGTGGTGTAAGCCTTTTTGCTCACAATTGAAATCAGCAGAAAATACTCTCTATTGGTTATGTATTTTACATGTCTTAGAGTATGTTATTAATTAGTATATGCAAAACTAATACTTCAAAATTCAATTTTGCTTAAGGACACATCTAAGAGTAATAAATTCTTAGTTTTACTTGCCTCATATGACTCACTACAAACTATTAGAAAATCACATCTTCTCATATACAAGTGTTACAAGCAATAATAAACAAGTTAGAACAGTTAAACCATAATTTAAACCAAGCTTTAGAAGTTCCCCCCAGAATTTGAATTTTCAATGCACACTGTTGTCAAGTAAATCGTTATTTCCTGAACACCACTCATCTTAAAACCTGATGGTCTGTTTCCTTTCATTTGACCTAAAGCAACAAAGAGACCAAGAGAAGTTCAAGATGACTTATAATTTGTCTCCTGGGATAGTGATTTATTTTCCTAGTTTCAGAAAGGAATCTGTTCCAGCCATGAGACAGGCTTCTCTTTTGCAGAGTATGTAGCCTTACAGATTTCTATACCTTCTCTAAGAGAAAGACCCCAAGAAGTTGGATGTCAATTCTGATTGCTCTTTCACCACTGAAACACAGCATCTACAAAGTGATTTTTCATCTTGCTCTGACAGGATCTGACAGCATCTGATAGTTGCCCCTTAGAGATCTTTAACTTAAAAGTCAGGAGGAGTTTTGCAGTCTAATAGACAAAATTGATGACACATTTCTTGGTCTTGAGTTAGAAATGTGAGGATCAGATTTCTATTTTTTAATAAAATTTTTAACCCTTTCCACATATTGGTTCTCTCATATGCTTTTTCTCTTTGAGCATTCACTAAATACTGATCCTGTAGTTTGTTTTTTTTTTAATATTTAACTTAACCAATATTTACATATCAAATCATACAGCTATTTGTTTATATACAACTGTGGCATAATCAGAAAGATTTTAAAAATGCAATCCTGTGTTTGTCTTCCATTCATCCTTCCAATGCCTTCACTCCTAATTCTTCTCCTTCGATTCCCACAGACTGTAAACAAAACTAAGATGACTGCATTGAGCTAGCATGATTAAATGTTAGACTTTCGATTTCTTCAACAGTCATAAAAAACGGGATTTATCTCTACTCTTGAAGGTATTCATATCAATTTTCTGTTCTCTAAGTGGGCCATGAATATATTAAATTACTCATACCAGCTCTATGATTTTAGTCCATTTTTTAAATATTTGTTTCAATCATTGCAAGAGAGAGCTGCATCATAACTTGAACTTATCCTACCATCACAACAAAAATTATTTCCCAATGATTTTACAATTAACTTGGTGCTTAAAATTTTTCTTTTTTAATTGAAAAGTGTTAAGAACTCCAAAGAGACAGACTTAACCAACTATATGTGCACAATTAAATAGGCCCTATATTATAATTACATAAATTTTTCAAGAATTTAAAAATATGTATGAGTCATGTTTTTATTCATTAAAGTTTTTTGCTATTGTTGTTGGGTAGATACAACCATAACCAATTAAAAAATTGAATAGTTCATGCAAAGTGCTAATTGATGCTTTGCACATGGTGTCTGTGATTTCAATGATTAGTATTGCTGTAATTAATTAGTCTCTAATCTATCTTTGAAATGTTTAAAATTACAAAAACCTTTACCAATGAATAACAAAAAGTGATTTTTTTCTTTTCATAATGACAAATTTATATGTAAACTATAGTTGAACTTTCCCATAATACCTTCATAAAATTAGCATAAACCATTCTTAGCATTATGCTAAAACAATTAATTTCATATAAAATGCAGGAGACATATATAATTCTTCAAGTTTTATAGAACTGATTTTCCATTTTCAAAAAAAAAAATTATCTTCTAAGCATTCTACAATATTTTACCCTTTAAAGTATCTCTTTAGCATAGCAAAACTACCTTTCTAATAGCCAGGCTTAAACATCTGTTATAATGATAATACAAGTTATACTTTCTCTAAGCACAATAATTAAACCAATTATTTATAAACTTTACAACAAAAAAATGTAGTGATGTTGTGAAGTTTACTTAATAGCAGTAATGCTTGCTATACATCTCTGGACATCACCTCTGTGACTGATACACTAGAATTATATTTGACATATAAAATTGTATTAAATGTTTATTTTAGTTGTATATTACCTCATTTGAAAATATAAAGATAGATAAGTGGATTTATATATATCAAAAAATTGAATGTTATATTGATTTTGTCAATGATCTGAAATACTGATCTGACCTCTATACAATGGGATAGTTACATAAATTTCAAATAAAGGGAGTAAATTCAGTGATAGCACTACTAACAATTTATATTAAAAGGAAATTGCTGATTTTATTATAATGCAATAGTATTGCAAATATCAGGATTATAAAAACATAAGTGGGTTTTGAATATTGTCTTATCAGAAATGAAAACTAGGCGCCTGAGAGCTAAAAGAAAAATTCATGAAGATAAGTTACATCAAAGATGAAAATCGTTTTCATAAATTATATTTACTTGTTTACTCTGCAATCATTAAGAAATACTGAGTTTCAAATATATTACAATATTGTAAAATGCCATACTTTACATATAAGATCTGTAGTTAATTTATACCAAAGGATTTATTTTACAATAGAACAAAAAGATATTTTGTACAATTTATTTTCCTTAATATTGTTCTCAGAAAATAAGTATGTCTTAATAAATCTTATACTTCCCTTTTTAAACTTATTACATATAATAGACTTATTTAAACTATATTTGAACATGTTATTATTTGCAAGAATTTCTGTTTTAGCACATTGTTTTTGGTCACATTTTATTACCACATTCATAAACTATGTGAATGAATACTTTTCCCGATATGTAATTCCAAATATGGATATTTGGTCATCTACAGTACTAATATGCATTAATTTTCTTTTATATGTTATGTAACTGTCTATCTTAGGCTGGTACACTTTGTATCACATAAAATTTTAATTCAGCTAATAATTACATTTTTTAATATAAGCCATAAAATAAAAAAAATTCATTTATATGGAATATATAATTCAGTAGTTAAAAGTGACACAAAGCTTTGGGTGCCGATGGCCTTTTCTTTTTATTTATTCAAAGCAATAAAGATCAATAGTGAGAACAAACTTATTCGTCTAATTAATGCAACAATTTCTACTTTAAAATTATAATAAATTCTGGGACTCTTAATACTCCTTAAATAATGATTTCACATTTTTCATAAGAAGGAGGAAAGTTAGAATAACTGTATTTACTTTTAGAATTGGACTATTTTGTCATCAAATTTATGAAAACAACAGCATTTTAGTAGAAAACCACTTATATATGTGATCGCATCTTGGGTCTATTGTGGGGACAACAAAAAAATATGACTCTTATAACTATGGAAACACTGACCTAACAGAAGTATTTTAGAATTTAATAAAAATAATTTTGAATCACTGCTGCAAATTACATTTTTGATTTTTTTCTAAAGGGTAAACCAGTCTAATTCTAGAAGGAACAAAGACACTGGATATAAAAGCTATAGCCAGTTGCCCAGAAGTGATAGAACTTGGAAGAAATTAATTTAAATAAACTAAAAGTGTTACTCATACAATGATACAATGTTAATCTCTTTTTCATGAATTTCCAATTAATACAGAAAAGCAGTAGATTACAATTTAGGATCAAAAGAAATTAGAATTACAAGTTTACATTTATTTCTTCCTTCTGGAGAACTGACATTAAATACTTATTTTTTGGAATAGAAGAAGGTAAGGATAACCATGAATATGAAACACTACTACAGATATTTCTATGTCTATAGTACAGTGTCAGTAACACGTGCAAATATTTTCATAAAACTGTGTAAAGGCTCTGTAGATAGTGTATAAAAATTGGTTTTACTAAACATTTTATGTTAAGAAAATAAATCAGAAAGTTAAAAGCCAGAAATTACTTTATTTTAATTATTATGGCAATAGACAAAAATTGGTCTAGGAAAACAAATAATTTCCCACTCATGATGCCCAGCATTCTCTATCTACTCATGAGTATATATCTCATTAAAAGTAAGAGAATATGCACATAAATGTATTAATTTTATGAAATAACTTTAGAAATTAATTATGCTTTTTGTGGACTCCTTGGACATAACTTTAACTTGTTAAATAGTTATCCTTCATTAGTCTTTTACACAGAAAAATATCTTTCACACTTTAGCTGTTCTGATATTTATATAGATATTGATAACTGACTTATTATTGATTTCTCTTATTTTTTAACCCCAATTTATTGACTTTCTAATATAGCAGATGACTCTTTAACTCTCATTCATGTTACATACTTTAGGCACAAAGATACATGCACAAATGTGCAGACACATATAAATACATAAAATCCTGAGTCCTATATCCTACCAAGTGTATTATATCATTATTCTTCTTGAATATTAATTGAAATTTATGTAGTTCATCTTTGTTAATGTTATTACAGATAACCTATATAGTGTAAAGTAAGATCTCTTTTATTTTATATTTTTTTATTGGAGTTGATAACTGCATTTATTTTTATTTACTTAGTCTTCTTATTTATCTTTAAAATATTTGCCAGAAGTTTAAACTCCTCCAATTCACCAAGGGATCTATCCACACGTGTGTGTGTGTGTGTGTGTGTGTATGTGTGTGTGTGTGTGATCCCTTGAATCCTCTATCTTTCTGATTCGGTTTGAATTGGTTGATTTGATTTGGGGCGTGTTACATGAATGTTTTACTGATGTTTCCTTTCTCTAATTTCCCAGGAATTCCCTTCATCCCTTGTCTTGAGTAGGACTATCCAATTTTAGATTTCATGTCTTTATCTTTCTTAGGAGAAAATCTAACAGGAGTAAATTAGAAAAACAAATAAATCATTAATTCAAAATCTGCATAATAGTCTGGAGGATAGTAAAAGAGAAAGCCATGATGGAAGCATACACAGAGGCAGGTTAACATACTAGCGACATTCTCCTTCATAATCTGGTAAAAATTTGAGGATTAATTAATTATTGATTGATAAGCTTTACACATGCATTTTTATATTTTAATTAATTAATTTAATGTATAATATATTCACATCATTAAACAAAATTTATCAAGCGTTTTGTTCAGACTATGTCAGAGAACCTGAAACAAAGGGATTTAGGTAATCTATAATACACATATCTTATTCAGAAATGGAGAGGTGTGATAGCTTCTCAAACCTCAACCTAATATCTAGAGTATATGTCTTTTGAAAATTTACCCAGACTACTTCAGGGAGATAATAAGTTCTCTTTTTATTTTTATTTGTCAATTAGAAATGACATTTAATATTATTTTATATTAGTTTCAAGTGCATGACATAGTGGTTAGACATTTATACAATTTATAAAGTGATCCCCAGTTAGTTCAGTATTATAAATAGTTATTACGATATTCTTGACTATATTTCCTATGTTGTAATTTACATCCCTATCACTATTTTCTAACTGCCAATTTGAACTTCTTTATCTCTTCACCTTTTTCACCCAGCTTCCCATCTGGCAATCACCAATTTGTTCTCTGTATCTGTGAGTTTGTTTTTAATTTGTTTGTTCGTTTATTTGGTTTGTTAAATTCCACATATAAGTGAAATTGTATGGTATTTGTCTTTTACTTATCTCACTTAGCATAAAATTCTCTAGGTCCATCCATGTCATTGTAAATGATAATATTTCTCTTTTTTCATGGCTGAGTAATACTTCATTATATATACATCACTTCCTTTTCCAATCATCTCTTGTTAGGCACTTAAGTTGCTTCCATATATTGGTTATTGTGAATATCTTGGCTAATGCTGCCGTGAACATAGCGGTGCATAGATCTTTACGAACTAGTGTTCTGGTTTTCTTTAGATAAAAACCAGAAGTGCAATTGCTGGGTCAAAAAGTAGTTCCGTTTTTAATTTTTGAGAACCCTCCAAACTGTTTTCATAGCGGCTATACCAATTTGCAATCTCACCAACAGTTCATGTAGTATTTTCTTATAAACCTTTGCATATCCTTTTTTTAGCAGTACAGATTTTTGTTTTAATTATTAATTTATTTTTTTAATGACATTGTTTAACAAAATCCAGAAAGTTTCAAGTGTACAGTTTAACAGTAAGGAATATATATATATTGCATTGTGTGTTCCCTTCCTACAGTTAAATTTCTTTCTGTCACCACATATTTGACCCCTTTTACCCCATCTACCTCCTTTCTCCCCTCTCTCCACTACCCTCGAGTGACCACTAGCTGTGTCCATGAGTCTGTTTGTTTGTCCTGTTCATTTGTTGCTTTTAGGTTTCTGTCCCCCATAGAAGTGATATCATGTGCTTTTCAACTTTTCCAGTCTGTTATTTCACTTAGCATGATCATTTCAAGGTCCATCCATGTCGCAAATGGCAGTATGTTATCTCTTCTTATGGCTCAGTAATATTGCATTATATATATGTATCACCACTTCTTTATCCAATCATCTATCGTAAGATACTTAGGTTGCTTCTATGTCCTGACCACCGTGAATAAATGCTGTTATGAACATCGGTGTGCAAATATCTTTTTGGACATAAGTTTTCAAGTCTTTGGGGTAAATATCCAGTAAAGGGAAAGCTGGATCAATTTTTAGTTTTTTGAGAAACCTCCATACTGTTTTCCATAGTGGCTGTACCAATTTGCAGTCCCACCAGCAGTGTATGAGGGTACCTATTTCTCCGCATCCTCTCCAACATTTGTTGTTACTTGTCCTGTTGATTATAGCTATTCTAACAGGTGTGAGATGGTATCTCATTGTGGTTTTGATTTGCATTTCCCTAATAGCTAGAGATGATGAACATTTTTTCATATATTTGTTTGCCATCTATACATCTTTTGGGGAAAAGTGTCTGTTCAAGTTCCATGCCCATTTTTGATTAGATTATTTGATTTTTGGTTGTTATTGAGTCTAATGAGTTCTTTGTATATTTTGAATGTTAGGCCCTTATCAGAGGCATTATTTGCAAACATATTTTCCCATTCTGATGGTTGTCTCTTTACCTTGTTGATGGTTTCTTTTGCTGAGCAGAAACTTTTTAGTTCGATGTAGTCTCATACATTTATTTTTGCTTTTACCTCTCTTGCCTTTGAGGTCAAATACATTAAATCTTCTTTAAGTCCAAGGTCCTTGAGTTTCATTCCTGTTTTCTCCTATGCATTTTATTGTTTCAGGTCTCATATTCAGGTCCTTAACCCATTTTGAGTTAATTTTGGTGTGTGATGATACACAACAGTCATTTCATTCATTTTCAGGTGGCTTTCAAATTTTCTCAGCATCATTTATTGAAGAGGATTTCCTTTCTCCACTGTATGTTTTTTACTTTTTTGTCAAAAATTATTTGCCCATATAAATATAGGTTTACTTCTGGACTCTCGATTCTGTTCCATTGGTCTGTGTGACTGTTTTTCTGCCCAAACCATGCCATTTTGATTATTGTTTCTTTGTAGTATAATCTGAAGTTGAACAGAGTGATATCTCCAACCTCATTCTTTTTTCTCAGGAAGGCTTTGGTGATTCGGGATCTTTTGTGCTTGCATACAAATCTGACGATTTTTATTTCATTTCTTTAAAAAAAGCTGATAGAATTTTGATAGGGATTGCATTTAATCTGTATAGTGCTTTAGGTAATATAGTCATTTTAACTATGTTGATTTTTCCAATCCAAGTACACAGAATATCTTTCCATTTCTTTGTACTTTCTTTGATTTCTTTTAATAGGGTCTTATAGTTTTCATTACATAGGTCCTTCACATGTTTCCTTAGATTTATTCCTAGGTATTTTATTCTTTTTGCCGCTCAGCCTCGGATTTTGCAACCACAGCTGGTATAATCAACATTATTTCTCTGCTGCCCCCACTTCTCTACTGTCTCCAGTTCTCTGTTTTCTGCCCTGATGACTGGGCACTGCCACCCGCCACATGGAGCTCACAGCATTCCTGGGCAGGGCTATTCAGGGAACTCTCCCCTTCCTCCTTCAGGGAGCTCTGACTGTGAGAGGCAGTTTCTTTATTTCTCTCAGTTCACCACCCGACGACACCTGGGATTCTGACCCGTGGTAGCTCTCATGCGCAGATCCCATGCTCAAACATGGTGGTGTGTATATTGAGTGTTTTTTGTTGAGTTTTAGATGTTTAACTTATTGTTGTTTTAAGGAGAGAGATCTGGGGATGTCTCTCACTTTGCCAAGTTTCTCACCCTTTGTATTTCTGTGGAGTCAGTTGTCGCTTCTCTTTCATTTCTGATTTTGTTTATTTTGGTCCTTTCTCTTTTTTCCTTGATGATTCTGCTTAAAAGTTTACCGATTTTGTTTATCTTTTCAAAGAGCCAGATCTTGGTTTCATTGATATTTTATTTTGTTTATTTCTACCTTGATTTTTATTATTTCTTTGTGAAATAGAAATATAATTTTTATTATTATTTTGGGCTTTGTTTGCTTTTTTCCCTAATTTCTTTAGATGTTAGGGTTATTTGTTTGTTTGTTTCTTGAGATAGGCCTATATTGCTACAAAATTCCCTCAATAGACTACTGTATCCTATAGATTTGGGTCATTTTGTTTTCCTTTTCATTTGTCTCAAGGTATCTGTTGATTTCTTCCTTGATATCATTGTTAATCTATTCATTGTTTTGTAGTATGTTATAGCCTCTATGTGTTTGTGTAGTTCAGTATTTTTCTTGTAATTGATTTCTAATTTCATACCATTTTTGTCGGAAAAGATGCTTGATATGATTTCAATCTCCTTAAATTTACTGAGACTTGTTTTGTGGCCTAACATGTGGTCTATCTTGGAAAATGTTCCATGTGCACTGGAGAAGAATTTATATTCGGCTGCTTTGGAGTGAAATGCTCTAAAAATATCAATTAAATTTATTTGATCTGGTGTATTATTTAAGGCTGCTGTTTCCTTGTTGATTTTTGTCTAGAAAATCTATCCATGGGGATCGATGGGGTGTTGAATTCTCTTACTATGACTGTACTACTGTTAATCTTTCCCTTTATGTCTGTCAATATTTGCTTATATATTAGGTGCTCCTATGTTGAGTGCATAAATGTTTACTAGCATTATATACTCTTGTTGGAGTGATTCCTTTATCATTATGTAATATCTTTCTTTTTCTTTTATTATAGCCTTTGTTTTAAAGTCTATTTTGTCTGGTATAAATATCGCTACCTCAGTTTTTTTTTTTTTATTTCCATTTTCATAAAATATCTTTTCCATCCTTTTAAACCTGTGTGTGTCTTTTGATCTAAAGCGAGTCTCTTGTAGGTAGCAAATGTATGGAGATTGTTTTGTTACTGATTTGGCTGCCTTATGTTTTTTGACTGGTGCATTTAATACATTTACATTTAAAGTGATTATTGATAGGTACCCAGTTATTGCCATTTTATTGTTCATATTTATGTTATTTTTTCTCTTCCCCATCTTCTTCTTTAAAAAGTCCCTTCAACAATTCTTGTAAAACTGGCTTGGTGGTAGTGAATTCCTTTAGCATTTTTATGTCTTGGAAGCTCTCTGTCTCATCTTCAATTTAATTGATAAATGCTGAATAGAGTAGTCTTGGTTTTTGGTCCTCGGTTTTCATCACTTTAAGTATTTTGTGCCTATTCTTTCTTACCTGCAAAGTTTCTGTTGAGAAATCAATTGACATTTTTATGGGAGGTTTCTTGTAAATAACTAGCTGTCTTTCTCTTGAAACTTTTAGGAAACTTAACCTTTGCCATTTTAATTATTATGAGTCTTAATTTGGGCCTCTTTGGGTTCACTTTGTTTGAGACTCTGCTTCCTAGAGTCATATGTCTACTTCCTTCACCAGATTAGGGAAGTTTTCTGTCATTATTTTCTCAAATAGATTCTCAATGCCTTGCTTTCTCTCTTCTCCTTCTAGTACTCCTATGATGTGAATGTTGTGCTTGATGTTTTCCTAGAGGCCCCTTAAACTATCCTCATTTTTATTATTATTGCTGTTCTGATTGGGTGTTTTCTGCTACCTTGTCTTCTAAATTGCTGATCTGTCTACTTCATCTAATCTGCTGTTGATTCTTTCTACTGTGCTCCAAATTTCAGTTATTGTAGTCTTCATTTCTGACTTGTCCTTTTATATGTTTTCTATGTCTTTAATTATACTCATTATTTCTCTTTTGAAATTCTCACTGAACTCATCTATTCTTCTGCTAAGTTCGTCAAGTCTCCTTATAACCAGTTTTTTGAACTCTGTATCTGATAGGTTGCTTGCCTCTATTTCATTTAGTTCTTTTTCTGGAGTTTTCTTCTTTTCTTTCATTTGAGACATATTTATTTGTTTTTGTTGTTGTTGTTGTTGTTGTTGTTTTCATTTTGGCTGCCTATCTCTTTTTCTCTCTATATATTTTTTATTAGGTAAATGTGCTACATCTCCCAGTCTTATCCAGGTGGACTTATGTAGTAGATGTCTTTTTGTTGCTCACTGGCTCAGTCTCCTTGATCATCTGTGCCCAGTTCTCCAGGAGTAACTCTTGTGTACTTGTATATGCCCTCCTTTTGTGGTTGAGCCTTGATTGTTGTTGACACATCAGTGAGTGAGATTGACTCTTAAGTTGACTGACTGTGAGCACTGGCCACACCCACACATATGAGCTGCTATTTGTGGGCTGACGCTATGGATGGGGATTCACTCCAGTGGATTTGTGTGCTCACTGAGACCACTTTTTGGGTGTGCTACACATGGGACTAATCAAATGGTGCTCTGTTGAATTCTAATACTGGCTTCTGGGTGTATTCGTTCTGGAGCCCCTTGGGAGGGTATCCATTCAAGCCAAAGTCAGCTGCTACCTGTGACTGACCTGGAGATACCTGGTAGGAGCTACAAATCTATTCATGTGTGATCGCTGCCTGAGCTGGACTTGGAGGCATGTGGGAGAGCCATGGAGTGAATGAAGGCCAAACATCACAAGTATCAGGTTTGGGGTACCTCAGCAAAATGCCCAGGGCACCCCCAGGCCAGAGGCTGCCTGCCAGCTGCCCATAAGGCTGAGCAGCTGAATGAGCCTTGGGTGTACCAGAGTTAGATGAGGTAGGGTTTCAAGGAGTCACCAGGGTAGGCCAAGCTGTGTTCCACAGTTTGGTGCAGATTCATATTTGCTGCTAGTGCTGAGCCTGTGGCCATTTGCAAAAGTCTCATCTCACATTGAAACCAGTTGCTGCCTGACTTGAATCTGCAGACCCCTGAGATTTGTTCAAGAAATACTGCAGCTAGGGCCAAGGTTGGTTGCTGGCCACCAAAAGTGTTTCTCGAAGTACACCAGCAAGGACTATTAATGGCTGCCAAAAGAAACTCTCGCTGAGAGCTTAGTTGGAGCTGTTTGCCCAGTAACAACCTGAAATTGCCATGAGGGAATTTGCAAGTTGGGTGGGACAAGGTCTCAGGGATTCACCAGTGTGGATTGAGCAGATCTCACCAGGCCAATGCAGATTCAGTTTTGGCCATGTGAGGGGAGGTTTCAACACAGATAAATGGTGCTCACCTGCACAGGAGTAGGGATCAATAAAGAGATAATTGTGGCTGTCTTTCCAGCCCTTACCCTCAGTCTTTCCCTGTATGTCTCTGGAATCTCCTGAACTGCTGTCCCTCTGCTGGAGCCCAGAGTGAGTGCTTGCTAGTGAGTCTGTGCACCAGCCTTTTAAGGAATAACTGTATTTCCAGCTGCCTTCTGCTTTCTGTATCACCCAGATGGTCGTAATCCCCATTGTTTTCAAAATTAAATTTTGTGGGGGTACTTCTCTTTCTGGCACTGGAGCCCCTTGCTCCTCCAGGGGGACATCCACAATTGAGATATCCCTCCTGATGCTCAACTGCCACATGCAAGTGTGGGACCAGCCTGTTTCTCATCTCCGCACCTCCTACTAGTCTTGATTTGGTCTCTTCTTTATATCCTTAGTTATAAGACTTCTGTTCAGCTAGTCCTTAGATGCTTCTTCAGGTTGATTGCTCCATAATTTAGTTGCAATTTTAATGTAGTTGTGGAAAGAGGCGTGCACCATGTTTATCTACCCCACTAACTTACCAGAAATCTAAAAAAATTCTTCACATGAAGTGGTTGTTTTGGAAAATAAATTATTTCCCAATTTAAATAATAGTTCATTTTTTTTTTAAATTAAGGTATAGAATGATAAAAAGACAGTATGAAGATGGAGATTTTAAAATGTCTTTCAGTCTACGATCATGCTACCCTGAACAAGCCCAATCCCATCTAATCACAAAAGCTAACCAGGGCCGAGCCTGGTTAGTACTTGGATAGGAGACCACCTAGAAAGACCAGGTGCTGTAGGCATAAAAAATAAATAAAAAAATAAGGGATTGTAAGCTGACAAGTATCTTGCAATCTGTGAGGTCAACCAAGAGTTGCCTCATCTAAAAAAAAAAAGTGAAAATAAAAATAAAAATAAATTAAATGCTTTTCATTTCTGAGTTACAGAATTTAGACAATTATAATATTTTTCAGATTATTTTAATTAGTTTGGGGATATAAATAGGATGCAAAAAAAACCAAAATAATACTGTTTGGAATATTTTAAGCACTTAGAACATAATCAAATTTAAAAGAAAATAAATACTAACCTATATTATTGTAATAAAATGAAAAATTATCAAACACAGCATGAAGTTGCAGTTGGAATAAACCTTCATGATTTTAACAAAAATATAACTTTAAAATAATGAAGAGTTAACAGAGTGACATCAGAAACCTGGTGGAGTAAGAGATGTCCCCAGATCTCTCCTCTTAAAATAACAATAAACTGAACATCTAAAACTCAACCCAAAACACCCAAACTGCACACTAGCACGTCTGAGCATGGGATCTGCGCATAAGAGCTACCACAGATCAGAACCCCGGATGTCAGGCAGTGGACTGGGAGAAACAAAGAAGTTGCTCTCGCAGCCGGAGCTCCCCGAAGGAGGACGGAGAGGAGAGAAGATGCGACGAATTCCCTGAACAGCCCTGCCCGGGAGTGGCAGGGCTCTGTGTGGCCAGCAGCAGTGCCCAGTCATCAGGGCAGAAGGCAGAGAAGCGGGAATGGCAGAAAAATGGGAATGGCAGAGAAACAACAGCTGTTTTTTATCAGCCGTGGTTGATATCTCCCAACCCAGAGAGCCTCTGCCTCCATACTCTCTGAGACAAAACACCATGGGGCCCCAAGGGAATATGAGCAAACACTACCGAAACTGTCACTAAGACTTACAAGAATTTAGACTGAGAGTAGAGAGCTTGATTAAACATCTATAAGGAAAAAAAAAGACATTAAAGCTTTATATAAAGGAAGGATCCAAGAGGCTTAGACGCCACTTATTGGAAATCAAAAGAAAAAAAGCCTTCTTTGCCAAAGCCTAGAGAGACCATTATATAATAAATCTTTCTGGACAAAAAGCAGAATAGACTCTCACTAATGCTCAGACAGAGAAATGGTCTATTAAACACCATGAACAACCAAGATGACAAGGCATCTCAGAAAGAAAAAGGAAAATCTCCAGAAAGTAAGTTTACAGACATAGAAATATGCAACTTAAATGACAGCATGCTATTTCTAAAAAAACTCAATGAGATCTGAAATGAATCGTATCAACAATTTCAGGAATTGAAAAAACAGCTAGATGAGCAGAATGAGTTCGTTAGCAAGTAGATTGAAATCCTCAAAAAGGACAGAATAGAACTTCTAGAGATAAAGAACACATTGTAAGAGCTGAAAAATTAAATAACAAGCTTAGGAAATAGAGTTGACCAAATGGAGAAAAGAATCAGTGATATCAAAGACAGAAATCTAGAAATAAATCAGAGAAAGAAGAAAGAAACCAAAGAATGAAAAATAATGAAAGAAAAATACAAGAACTAGCTGATACAATCAGGAGAGAAAACATAAGAATAATGGGCATTATCAAAGGTGAGGAAAAGAAGCAGGAATTAGAAACCATTTTCAGACAAATAGCTGAGAATTTCTCAAATCTAAGGAATGAGCTGGAACTTGGAATTTAAAAAGTCAACAGAATACCCAATTATCTCAGACCAAAAAGATCTTTGCCAAGATACATTATATTAAAATTATCAAAAATCAATGACAGAGACAGAATTCTAAGGGCAGCTAGGAAAAAGAAGACAGTAAACAATTAAGGAAAACCCATTAGATTATCATCAGCACAAATATTACAAGCCAGAAAGGAGTGGAATCAAATATTCAAGCTATTAAATGAAAGGAAATACCTGCCAAGAATAATGTATCCACCTAAGTTCTCCTTTAGATATGAAGGAGAAATAAAGACCTTCCCTCTAATCAGGAATAAGGCAAATCTGTCCATTATCACCACTCTTATTCAATATAACATTGGAGGTCCTAACGAGTGCAATCAGGAAATAGAAAGATATAAAAGACATCCAAATAGGAAATGAAGTCAAACTGTCATTACTTGTGGATGACATGATTCTTTGTAGAGAAAACCCAAAAGACTCTGCAAGAACACTACTAGAAACAATAAGCAAATACAGTAAAATATCTGGATACAAAATCAATGTTCAAGAATCCATAACGTTCCTATACTCTAACAATGAAGTGTCAGAAAAAGAAGTGGAAAAAATAATTTCTTTAGCAATTGGAATAAAAAGAATAAAATACCTAGGAATAAATCTGATGAAACATGTGAAAGACCTATGTAATGAACACTATAAGACCCTACTAAAAAAAAATTGAAGAGAATACAAAGAAATGGAAAGGTATTCCATGTACTTGGATTGGAAGAATCAACATAGTTAAAATGACCTTATTACCTAAAGCATTACACAGATTTAATGCAATCTCCATCAAAATCCATCAGCCTTTTTTAAAGAAATGGAACGAAAATCATCAGATTTGTATGGAAACACAAAAGACCTTGAATTGCCAAAGTCATTCTGAGAAGAAAGAAAGAGGCTAGGGACATCACTCTGCTCAATTTCAAATTATACTACAAAGTGACAATAATCAAAATGGCACGGTATCGGCAGAAAAACAGACACACAGACCAATGGAACAGAATCGAGAGTCCAGAAGTAAACCCATATTTATATGGGCAAATAATTTTCGACAAAAAAGTCAAAAACATACAGTGGAGAAAGGAAATCCTCTTCAATAAATGGTGCTGAGAAAATTTGAAGGCCACCTGAAAATGAATGAAATGACTGTTGTGTATCATCACACACTAAAATTAACTCAAAATGGGTTAAGGACCTGAATATGAGACCTGAAACAATAAAATGCATAGAAGAAAACAGGAATGAAACTCAAGGACCTTGGACTTAAAGAAGATTTTATGAATTTGACCTCAAAGGCAAGGGAAGTAAAAGCAAAAATAAATGAATGGGACTACATCAAACTAAAAAGCTTCTGCTCAGCAAAAAAAACTGTCAACAAGGTAAAGAGACAACCATCAGAATGGGAAAATATATTTGTAAGTAATGACTCTGATAAGGGCCTAATACCCAAAATCTACGAAGAACTCATATGACTCAATAACAACAAAATCAAATGATCCATTCAAAAGATGGGCAGAGGACCTTAATAGACACTTCTCCCCAGAGGACATACAAATGGCCAACAAATATATGAAAAAAATGCTCAACATCACTAGTTATTAGGGAAATGCAAATCAAAACCACAATGAGATATCGTCTCACACCTGTTAGAATAGCTATAATCAACAGGACAAGTAACAACAAATGTTGGAGAGGATGTGGAGAAATAGGAACCCTCATATACTGCTGGTGGAACTGTGAATTGGGACAGTCACTATGGAAAACAGTATGGAGGTTCCTAAATAAACTAAGAATTGATCCACCATATGATCCAGCTTTCCCTCTACTGGGTATTTACCCGCAAAGACTTGAAAACTCATATTCAAAAAGATATTTGCACACCGATGTTCATAGCAGCATTATTTACAGTGGTTAGGACATAGAAGTTACCTAAGTGTCCTACGATAGATGATTGGATAAAAAAGCTGTGGTACATATATATAAAAAATATTACTCAACCATAAGAAGAGATGAAATACTGCCATTTCTGACAACATGTATTGACGTGGAGATAGTCTTGCTAAGAGAAATAAGCCAGACAGGAAATCTTGAAAAACTCATGGTATCACTTATATGGGGATATAAACCTAAAAGCAAAAAATGAACAGAACAAACAAACAGAGTCTCATGGACATGGACAATAGACTAGTGGTTACCAGAGAATAGGGGAAAGGGGATAGATGGGGGAAAAAAATTAAAAGCATTTCTTCAATTAAAAAATAATTTAAAAAATAAAGTCTATTTTGTACAAAAAAAATGAAGGTTTAAATGTAAAATATTGTCAATCTTTTCATCCAATATAACAAATAATGGTAATCTTTTTTAAAAGTATTAATTTATAACATCTTTAATAAACATTTTCTCTACAATCTCATTTTTGAAGAGAAAAAAGAAAATAATTATATTATATATAATTGAGATAATATTGGCTTATACAAAATATTATATAAGTGTAGTTAAAAGATAAATAACAAGTAACTTAAAATTATAAAATGATCTATTCTATATATTAACCTGTGCATGAATTGTATTATACTCACTAAAAAAGATATCAAATTATATATAGAAACTATAAACAAATATAATTAGCAAAATAACCAATTCTGTTATATTAGCATTTACTGAGTTCATATTATGAGCAAGTAATAAACTAGTATATAATTCTAATCTCAATGATTCATGGAAGCTAAAGAAAAAAGTTTCAAGTTGTCAAAAAGTCAACATCAAATACAATATAAAAACAGTACAAAGTGGATTTTAAAATGACTAATGAATTTGGCAAATAGGTCACTTAAAGTGCAATTAGAAAGGTGAGATAGGAAGCTTTATTTCAGTCTCTTCTTGAGAATGGAAGAAAAGGAAATGAAGGCATCGTCTGATAACAAATACAAAAAAAAAAAATTTTAAAAGAGAGAGAGAGAGACATAGACATTAAGAGACATGAGTGAAGTTTGAGTGTTTTGTTTGTGTGTGTATGTACAATATGTTTTTTAAGTTGAAGAAGATTCAAGCATGTCCTGTGGGCTGAATTATGCCCTCCTAAATTCATCTGTTGGAAGTCCAAACCCTGATGTGACTGTATCTAGATATAGAATCTTTAAGAAGTAATTAAGTTTTAATGAGGTCATAGAATGGGGCCCTTATCCAATAGAACTGTGGCCTTATAAGAACAAGGAGAAAGATATCTCTCTGTCTCTCTTCTCTCTCTCTCCACCATATAAGTGCACATTGAGAAGGCCGTGGTCTGAAATTTAAGTAGAGAACTCTCAGACATCAATTGTGCTGAGCATGGGGATGGAATTCCAGTCTTCAGAAATGTGAGAAAATAAATTTCTGTTGCTTAAACCAGCCATTCATTCTATAGTATTTAATTATGGTAGCTCAAGTAGATAAATATAGAATTATTTTTCCTGAATCTGAATCAGAATAGAAATACTAAAATGAATTTTTAAAAAGTATTCTTTATTTTTGTTAATAATGTTTGATGCAGAGATTTTTATTCCATTGGTAAAAATGTTTTTAATATATATTGTTATGCGTAACATTTATATAACTAATCTATTTTACTATTAAGTGATAACAACTTGAGATTAGCTGAATTCCTTTGATTTACATCCCACTGCTTTTACTACTTACATATATATTAGAAGCTATGTGCTTAACTGTAGATTGTTGAATAGAGTTTACTAATAAACTTAAAAACTTACAGCCACTCTCTAGTGCTTCTTAGTAAACTTAATAAAAATTTTTGGTGAAAAGTCAGAAGGTGGTGGTTAATTAAGCAAAATGGTGCACTGTCAACATACATGCATGTCAGCTTATTGAGAGCAAGAGTTTGTGCCCCAAATCTTTTTCCTCAGTATGTTGTGGTATTTTTTTATCAGCATTTTTTTCTCTAGTTTTTGAGATGATCAAATTTTACCTATAGTGTTAAGAAAAAACATTGTGCTATGACATTTCCCTCCTTAATTACTGTAGCAACTCAAGCTTTTCTAATTATGTTTAGTATCAATATAATTAATTTTGGTTATTCAGGAATAAAATTAAAAAATTAAAATTGATAATGGGCATGAAAAGACATACCTTCTTCCTCAAGCAAGATATTTCCCTGGTGCATCCTCAGTTTCAAATACAAAGCCAGCGAGGGAGGAGAGACTAGAAGAGTATATTGGTTTTCCAAGGCCGCTGTAACAAATTACCACGATCTTGGAAACAAAACAACAGAAAATTATTTTTTCACAGTTGTTGAGGCTAGAAATCCTAAATCTAATAGGACTGTGCTTCCTTATATAGCTGTAGTATAAAATCTGTTCTCACCTCTCAGCTACTACTGGCTCCAGGCATTCTTTGGCTATGTCCACATCACTACAACCTCTGCTTCTATGGCCATATTGCCTCCTCCTCTTCTCTGAGTCTCTCAAAACATCATTTGCCTTTCTTTTATAAGGTACTTATCATTGTACTTAGGCCTCACTGGGATAATACAGAGGAATCTCATTGTCTGAATATCCTTACTATAATTACATTTTCAAAAAGAACTTTTTTCCAGGTAATATAACATTTATAACTTTCATTGACTAGAACTTGATATCTTTGTGTGACCATTATTCAACCTCCTACAAAGGGGACTTTTTTTTTTTTTCAAAGGTGAGACTTCCTTCAAAGGAGGCATACACATAAATGTTCATAGCAGAAACAAGTAATTGAAAACAACGCCAATATCCACCAATATATTAAGAGGAGAATAAGTAAACTAATTTTATGGTATAGTTATGTAATGAAATAATACTCAGCAATAAAAAAAGTGAATCTCTGATATACATACTTATATACCACCTCATCAAATAATGTTGAGCAAAAGAAGCAAGATGTAATAAGTACACACTACATAATATCATTCATATGAAGTTCAGGAAAAGGCAAAATAGGTATAAAAATCAGAACAGTAATTAAGTTGAAGTAGGGGAGCAGAGAAAGGGATTAATAGAAAATAGGTTTGAGCAAACACTCTAGAATGATAGAAATGTTCTCTATTTTGATGGGGTTGTTGATTTTTTTTTTTTTTTTTTTTGGTGCGGGGGAAGAGAAACTAACATTTATTGAGCGCCTACTTTGCATGTCTGGCCTTGTGCAAGGAGTTTTCTTCTACAATGTTCCATTTAATCCTCACACCAACCTTCTGAGGTTGGTCAAAACTCATAAAACTGTTTAGTTAAGATACATACATGGATTTATCATACATGATTATAAATCAACAAAAGCTGAGGGGAAAGGTTGAACTGAGAAGCAGATATATGGAGAAAAACAGAACCCATCAGCCTATTTCTACTACAAAATAAATCTCAGGCTCTATTATAGATATTCCTCGCACTCCAGATCCATGAATATAATCTCTGGCATATGATCAAAAACAAAATCACTCTGACAATCACAAAATACATCTGAATTTCTCTGTCTTATTCAAAATTTTACTTCCCTGCTTTCCTCTAAAATTGCTGATTTTCCAAAATATTTAAAAAAAGTATATTCAAAAAAAGCACACACACACATGTATATGTACACACACACACACATATATTTTGGCAGTTGATAACACTACTGGTTAGCCAGTATATGTGTAAAGTCTGTATGATCTGTTTACAATTGATTTGGGGCAAACCATGACCTCACTCCTTCAAATACCGTGGTAAATTGAAAGTTGACTGTGGTTGTCTCATTTCATTTATTTCCTCATATTTTTAACATGATTTACATAAAAACCTTATAGATTATCATTTTATAAAATTATGCTTTCAGCTCTTTGTGCACAAATTTACACCTTCACTTCTTTCCAGGTCACCTTAGTCTGATGACCTAAAATATGTCTTTAATTTTCTTTCATTTTTTTTCATCAGATTATTTTCAATTTAGATTTAACATGTTATCAAGTGACTCTTATATTTTTCTCCCCTGGCACTGGTTAAAACAGATTCCTTTGGTTTTAGAGTGCCAATCTTCTTGGTCTTGTTACAATTGTTTTGATTTTTATTAATATTGAAGAAAATGAGGCCTACTTTTTCTTTTTAAGAAAAAATATAGATAAAAAGAACTATACTGTTTTGTAAAGAAAAGAGTTGATGTCACCAATAACAACAGAATATTAAGAAATGTAGAGTATACTGGGTTTGAAGAAACCACAAACAGTGAATAAGATTTAAATAAATATTAAGAAACATAATTCTAAAAACAGTAAGAGAATGAAATGTATTCCTTTAATTTTGTGCAGGAGATGAGAGATTAGGTGTGAATAGCTGATAGAAATTTGGTTTGAGTTGCTTACAATAAATGTTTTAGAGAGGATTTCGAGACCTACCTCCCTATTAATTGTAGCAACATAAAATCTGTGTGAGCTCCGAATTATACACTGAGGAGAATCTACAGGGATTTAATTGGGTAAGTAAGTGTCAACTTCCTAGGACTATAAAATATGCTAGAAATAATTTGCTAAGAAGTTTCTTGAATACAAAGTGGCTTTAATAAGATAGTTTGATGAGTAAATGAATCAGAAAATTGAGGGCTAAATTTTTCTTACATTTTAGACATATTTTTAGTGATGATGAGGTCAAAACATTTGGATTATAATTTGAGAACCATCAACTATTGAGGTAAAGACTATCTAAACCAAGTCATTGTCAGGCACTAAAATAAAATAATGAATCCCACTATTTCAAATGCAATTCATGAGTATAGGGCTCACATTTGAAAAAGGAAAACTAGGCCACATTGTTGTATATACTGTGCAAATGCCTAGATCAGCAGCAACATTGTGAGATTAATTGTAAAGTGTGTAGAAAATCTTGCCTACTAATAATCAAGTATGCAAATTATTTTTAAGTAAAATCAAGAGAACTTAAAGTTCTTTTTATAGAACATTTATACACATTTTTAATGCAATAAAATAGGTTATAAGAAGCATAGATATTTGCACATAATTGGAAGACTCTCTTATCTCTGCCATAATCCTGTGTTAATGATTGCTCTGATCAACAGTTATTACATTGTTTTACTTTCTTGAGAACAGTTTTGAATGACAATAGAAGCATACATATAGAGCAAGGTATTGTCCTTTTGAATGTCATTCATAATAGGTCTTGTAGAAGTAAAAGAGTTGGTATCGTCGTACTAAGATAATATTTTTACATTATGTTTTTTCAGATGTGGAGTACTACTATGTCCCATGCATGATTCTAGACACTGGGCATAAAATAGTGAACACAAATGATAATGCATGGGCCCTGACTCTTCCACCTGAAACAACTCACCTTCTCCACCGCACAAATGTACAAAATATATAAAATAATAGTTTACATAAAGATGATGAAAAACCAACAAAAATATCTTCCTTTCTACTTATTTATCGATTTATTGACTTACTTCTATCTGATAATGCTGTGTTGATTTTGCTCATCACCCAAAATAAAAACCTCAGATTCAATTTTGTTGTTTATTTTACTGTAATACAGAAATATAGTTTTTCTTTGTCACATGAATCTACATATTTCTATCTTCTCCTTTCCTTCAAGATAGCCCTTTGTGTTTGTAAAAGTAACAACTTCACAATTTGTGTCCCTTCTATGTTCTAGCAGAGCAATGAATAATCTTTAGAGATTGTTCACATAAAACCTGAGTTTATTTATTATCAGGTAACCTTAACAAGTGCCTGTCCTCTAAACATAATCCCTTCTCTAATATGGAGTCCTATGTTTCCTCCAGTCCATTTACCTTTATTCCTGAATGCAAATTCCTACTGGAGGAACATCATAGCTGAGTACTTCCTGGGTGTAATCACATGGTTATTAAAGGAAAGTACATGTCTTAATGTTTGTTTTTACATATTTGAAGGTTTTATTTCACTCTGCATGATTTATCTGCTACATAAAAGGATCAACTCAGTAAAGAATGTTTTATATTTTACAGAATGTTCAAGCCAAGTCATTTTTGTAATTTTGAATTTTATTCTACAAAATATAAAACATTTAATTAATCTTTCTTTATTAGTAAATTATCACGTTTACCTTATCAGAGTTCTTTTCTTTCATATTTTTATGGTAAAAAATTAACAATAAGGATATCAAGAGATCTTACAAATTTTTAATCACTAATTATCTTGTTACTAATAGTAATAAAAATACAAACATGTCTTCTCAAACCTTTAGATCTTGTAAATTCAAATACAGCAACTGTTTACACATACATTAAAATAACTTTTCACCAAATTAATCGACTATTAAAATTCATTAATACATTGCATAATATTAGAGAATTTCAAGTTATTGAGTCAATAGTATGGTTAAGTTTCATTAAGATAGACAAAAGTAGTCTTCTAAATCACATAAATATTTGGGTGGTATTTTACTTTCAAACCATAACAGAGGAAAAGGAGAAGGATTTATTGGTAGGGTCTGCAAAAGAGTATCTATTACTAATACAAAAGCAAATATGTTTGAGAAAAAAAACTAACATTTTTCTTTGCACTAAAAATAATGATGCACACAAAATTGTTCATATCTACATAAAAGTAAATAATGGTTTTTAGATTAAAGTACTGTAATAATTATCAGAACTTTCTCATGTAATTATTAACTGCTATATCAGTCATTATGCTTTCAGCTGTAAATAACAGAAAATCCAGCCAAAAATGTTTTCAAAATTATTAACTCCCATAACAAGAAGTCATGAGAAAGGCAGATCTCATGAATTGTTGATTCAGTAGCTTAATGATGTCATCAGGGACTTCAGTTCTTTCCATCCCTTTGCTCTGCTGTTCATGTTGTTGGCTTCCTATGACTGACTACCTTTAGGATTGTATAAAGGCTCTCAGCAGCACATGGGAATATGACTCCTTAACAACATGCAGTGGAAGAGAACCTCTCTCTCGCTAGGGAATGTAGTCTTCTCCTAAGTATGAACAGCTAGGATTTCAAAAGCCAAGAGAATGGCATGAGCTTGTTGATTTAAGCATATCATAAACTACCACTGAGAATGAGGATGAAGCCAGCCTCTCAGAAATAAAGTGAGCTGATCAGTTTGTTATCGACACCTTAACAAATCGAGGTTTGGTTAGGAAAGAGAAGGTGAGGATTAGATTCAAGCTAGGCAAATTACTATGCTCTCTACAACTGTGGGTCCATTTCCTCCAAATGGTCTTAAATACTTTTCTCGTATTCTCTCATCATAGCACCAGCAGTAGAACTTACACATGGTTGGTGCTAAACAGATGTTTCGTTGTCCTGTCTGACAGGGAATTTGAAAAAAGCATCCCTACCACAGATGAAAAATGAGGAAGAACTGAGTAATAAAGAGTAAATATTAAAATGCTGGCAAAAACTGCTATGTTATCTTGGATTTAATAATAGTCATGCTGGGCACAATCAAAATGTGAGGAGAAGCCTAAACAAAGAATGTCATTCAGTCTCATAGAGGTGCTGTGGGCCATAAACATCATTCATTCAATCAAAAATAATTTCGACATACTTCAAATCCTTTACTGACACTTGCCAAATACCATGAAATAATTATAATCCCTAGAAATACCTCTTATGTTTCCCTTTGCTATCCTCAGCCTTTATGTACTTAGCCACTCTTTCGTGTCTCTCATCAAAGACTGAGCACTCTTCTTCCACCTGCTTGCAGCAATTGTACCCCATCCCTTCCTGTTCGGGCCTTTATACATGAAATTTTGATCACTGTTTAGCAGCTGATCAGACCTACTTTTACATTAAAATTTTTGTTCTTACAACAAATGGATTAAAGGGGAATTGAGTTGCAAAAATGTAAATCACCAAAAAATTGTTTGATGCTCCCTGTTCACCAAAAAGATTTATTCTGAAGTAATAAAAACAGATGCAATTTCTAAATCACTATAAGTAGAATAGGATGACTTATGCATAATGGACATAATGTCATAGTGGTAAACTATCTAATTAACATACATATATACATATTCTTACAAATACAGGTTTTGTTTTTTCTCTTTACTTATACTCAGTGCTGATGACAGTGATGAGAGAACAAACAGGAGACCAGGCACTCTCACATTCAGCCACTGAGAGGAAGAGAATATTTCTAGGTTAGAGCCCTAACTTACTCATATCTTATGATTCTATACTTCCACTTCTCTGAATCTAACTTTAAAAAACATACATGTATACAATATTGAAAAGATCAGTCTACATTTTTCTTAAAATCATTCACAAGTATAACTTATTTGAATAATCTAAATATATAATACAAAGTTAATGATTAAATATATTCTAGTTCATTTATAGAATAGAAAAGAATTTGGCTATTAGAAATGATATTTACAACCATGTTGTAATGATGGCACACTGAGAAACTGAAAATAATCTGTGTTCTGAATAATTTTATTTAGCTCTTAACTCACTCAGTTCTTAGCAGTCCTACTTGACTTCTTGTTTTGCAAGCTAATACATTTCCCTATTTATCTGAATCAATTTGAACTGGAATTTGTTGATACTTTCATTTAGAGTATTTTAACTAATTTATAGACCAAATCCACAATTATATTAGAAAAACATTACATTGTGACCAATCGATTTAACTAGGAATTTTAAAAAAAGTTCAGCATTTAATTTTTTTTTTTTGCCCATTAAAAGAATAAGAAAGAAGTGAATATATGATCATCTTTCAACATGTTAAAATTTTAAGTAATTATTCAAGGCCTATTTCTGAATTAAAAAAATTATAGTCATAAGTTACAAATAAAAGAATTTTCTTAAACATGATAAAAACACCTATGGCAAATATCAGAAACATTTTCTAATATTTAAAGAGTTTCTAACTTTCTAATAGCTTTTAAGTCTAATATTGAGTAGTTTAGAATAAAACAAGAATGTCTGCTACTACTACTTTTTAATATATTTTTAACACCACCACTTTATCATGAATTTTTGAAAAACAGATTCTAAAATTGTAAAGGTTTATATACAACTATCATTTCTATGTGATATGATTTTAAAGTCAATGAAATTAAAAAATACCTCAAGATAAATAAAGAAGTAGAGCTTGGTGTCTAGATAAAAATACTTAAAACAAATACAATGAAAAAGTCAATAAATCAATTCAGGAAATGTGTGGGAAGGATTCCATTTCTAATAGCAATAAAGCTAGAATGTTGTTTTAATTTACAAAAAAGCATGTTTAAGGTCCATATAAAAAAGTAATTATTGGAAAAACATGGTGGAGTGACAGACATCCCCAGATCTCTCCCCTTGAAACAACACTAAGCTGAACATCTAAAACTCAACAAAAAAACACCAAAACTGCACACTCAGAGTGGAATCTACGCATAAGAGCTAACACAGGTCAGAACCCCGGGTATCGGGCGCTGGACTGGGAGTAATAAAGAAGTTGCCTCGTTTAGCTGCCAGAGCTCCCTGTAGGAGGAGGGGGTGGGGTGAAGGCACAGCTACTCTCCTGACCAACCCTGCCTAATAGTGTACAAGCCCACTGGAGAGCCCAGTCATCAGGACAGAAAGCAAAGAAGCAGGGCAGGACTGCAGAGAAATAACAGCTAATTTTTACCATCCCTGTTTGCAAAACTAAGGCTGAACTGTAGCCCCCAATGCCCAACCCAGAGGGCCTCTCTCCCTCATACCCTCCGAGACTGATCACCACGGAGCCCCAGTGGAATCTGAGCAAACTCTACCAAAACCGTTATGGATCCAAGAGGAATAGACACCACCTCCTGGAAATCAAAAGAAGAGCACCTTCTTTGCAGAAGGCTAAAGAGAGACCTTTATTTATTTATTTATTTATTTTTTCTCTGAAAAACAACAGAATACAATTCCATTAATGCCCAGGTGCCGAAATAGTTCGTTAAACACCATGAACAACCAAGGTGACAACGCATTTCAAAAAGAAAGAGAAAAATCTCCAGAAATTAAGCTTACAGACATAGAAATATGCAACTTAAATAACAAAGACTTCAGGATGGTACTTCTGAAAAAACTCAATGAGGTCCAAAACAAATCATATCAACAATTTCAGGAATAATAAACAAACAAAGAAAACCTAGATGAGCAGAGCAAGGAGATTGAAATCCTCAAGAAGAACAGAATAGATATTCTTGAGATGAAGAACACACTGCAAGAGTTGAAAAATAAAATAGCAAGCCTGGGAAATAGAGTCAACCAAATGGAGGAAAGGATCAGTGATATCAAAGACAGAAATCTAGAAATAAATCAGAAGGAAAAAAAGAGAAACCGAGGAATAAAAAATAATGAAAGAGAAGTACAAGAACTAGCTGATACTATCAGGAGAGAAAATATAAAAATAATGGGCATTACCAAAGGCTAGGAAAAGGAGCAAGAACTAGAAATCATTTTTAGACAAATAGTTGATGAGAATTTCCCAAATCTAAGGAATGGGCTGGAGCTTGGAATTCAAGAAGTCAATGGAACACTGAATTATCTCAACCCAAAAAGGCTTCACCAAGATACATTGTATTAAAGTTATTAAAAATCAATGACAAAAACAGAATTCTCAAGGCAGCCAGGGAGAAGAAAACAGTAACGTATAAAGAAAAACCCATTAGATTATCATCGAACTTCTCAGCACAGACCTTACAAGCCAGAAAGGAATGGAATCAAATATCTAAACTATTAAGTGAAAGGAACTACCAGTGTAGAATAATGTATCTAGCTAAGCTTTTCTTTAGATTAAAGGAGAAATCAAGACCTCTCCAGACATATAAAAAATGAGAGAATTCTCCACTACAAGACCTGCACTACAGGAAATACTTAAAGGGATCAGCTCACCTAAAACAAAATAGCAACAACAACAAAAATACATAATTAGGAGTAAAGTGACATTCAGGCAAATAGAAGCAGAGGAGTACAATCTTTATTAAGAGCAGGGCATTATAGCTTAAATAATAAGAGATGAATTGTTATAACAAGATAGTGATGAACAGCATACATAAGGACATAAGCATACATAAGGACAAATTGAGACAACAATGACTGAAAAGAGGAAGATCGAAGAACCAAATTCACAAAGGGGAATGGAGATAAGGGACGTGTAGAAGAAAATGGACGACGGTATGTATATAACTATCTTTTTCATATTCATAAAGGTAACCACACACCAAAGATTCAGAACTATAATATATAACATGAAACAAAAAGAACCAGAGGCAAAAGTAATACTATTACTTTTTAATACTTTTATATATATATATCTACTGTAATAATTGCTGGATAGCAAGACAATGAGCCTCATTTTCTTAAAAAGTTTAAATTTTCTACAGTAGATATATATATAAAACTTTTATTTTCAATTAAAATCTTATTAAGTACATTTATTTTCTAAAATAAAAGATAAGATGAAAATTCAACAAATTAACAAATTTTTTTATTGTAATCGTATAATGCAATTTTATAATAAATTATTATTGCAAAAGATTGTGAAGCATTAAAATTAATTACTGTATTTAGAGCACCTACTGTGTCACACATGCCCTTATATTAACATACTTCCACTAACAGTGAAATTCTACAATAATTTTTTATAGAGAAAAAAATTATAGATTTTCCTATTGAGTGATTTCAAGTTTATAAGTAGCTACATCAAAACACATCTACATTAGTGAATAATTAGTACTCTATTTGAAAGTACAGCTTTATAAAATAAATTATTCAGAATTTATTCATATCGTTCTTAAACTCTACAAACATTTTATGTTTGGACAATTTGTGTAAATCAAAATAAATTAGGAAATTAATTCAGAATGATGTCATATATAATGAGACATTCAATTAAACTTTCAAATATTTTTGTTCACAGAACACTTTTGGATCATATTTTATGACTAAAGATTTTAAAATAAATTGTTGCATTATGTAAATGTAAATAAAAATTAGATCTCATTTTGTCACCTTTACCACAAAATTAATAGCCTCATAGAAACAAATGAATGAAGAAAGAAATTTTATTATATGAAGATAAGATATATATTTTTAAGGAGGCAATGCTAGAAAGCACACAGAGAGTTATACAACCTGCCGTTTTTAAAGATACAGTAGATTAATAGAAAGAACTAAAGCCAAAGCGGAAATAAACAGAGACTCTGGTAGATGAATAATGGGCAAGGAGCATGGAAGTACTCAGATATTTAAGACTAACCTATTTATTTCTTCTAATTATATCCCAATCTGACCTCAGGGTCTGGTCAGTTTCCACTGACAAACTATTAAACTTGTTTTCAGAATCCCAAAGGGCATCATAGTTTTCTGAAACCATCAGAGGACAATGTTAACAGCAAGAACCAATAGAATCTGTCATCTCTAAAGCATGTCGTAAGATTTAGAAAAAAAGATACTGACAAGAGTGTTGAAACAGGCAGCAGATAGGATCAGATGCCCTGACCGAATAAGCTCTAGATTTTATCCAAAAGTCCAAGGGGAAGATAAGTGTATATAGGGCAGAACCAGAATCCTACTGAAGACCAATCCAGTGCCAAAGTTGTGTAAGGCAGACTTCAAGACACACAATTAAACAGCAGAAACACAAGCTAGAGGCAAGGAAATTCTGCCTATTTTTTTTTAATACTTTTTTGGGATTATACATTAACACATGATTTTTTTTTTCCTCCATGGTTTCATGAGGAAATACATTGAAGCAGGTGAAAACTCAGACAGCCACCAATCATGAACTGCTTATCTGAGAAGCTGCGGCTAAATCATTTGTTTTGGCTATATAGCTCCTAACTGACAAAGTTTCGATTGAATACTGTTGTAGAGGAGATATTTAAAATACTTAAACCTTTTTTATTTACTCAAATAATCAGTCATTCATTTTCTTCATTAATATATTTTTCAAGTACTTACTGTGCTTGGCTATGGAGACACAACTTAGAACAAGGAAGTAATATTCCTCGTCACAGAGAATGTAGATGTACTTTCTAGGAATAAATAAGCAATTAAAATTAAATAACATTGCAATGATAGGAGACTGCCATCCTCAGACCTGGTAAATCATTTGTAAGAGAGTTGATGAATGATGTAAAACTGGAGATCTGAACTTTAGAGACTATCGGCCAGGTAAAATAAGTTTTATTGAATGAGGCAAACTATTAATATCATCAGAGGAATCAGAGGTAGAGTAAAGGAGACATCTAAAATCTCAGAAGTAAAAGAGGATGTGGCTTGTTTTGAGACTAAAATTCTTCACTCTGTTTGGATCTCAGTTTAATATGAATGGATAAAATTTAAAGAGGAAAATAAAGGCCCTATGCAAATAGTTTGTACACCGCTTTAGAACGCACAAAGAGTTTAGACTTTTAAGATCAGCGGGAAGCCATAGAAGGGTTTACAGCCAGGGAATGCTATGATCCAGTTCTCATTTTAGAGCAAACACTGGCTGCAGCAGCATAGATCATTTTAAGCAAGGTTGGAGTCAGAAGACTGGTTTGAGGGCAGTAGTAATGTAATAATTGTAATAATGTAGATGACAATGGCTGCTCAGTCACTACTACAGTGGTTACGATTGGCTGCGAATGTAGCCAATAATAAGAAAAAATTATTATATTTACTTCTCTCAGTATTTAAAATCTGGATTATTTCCTTGCTTGGTTAATTATCAGCTATTTAAAGGTCTTCTAACTAATTTTCCATATTCATCTTCTCTGGCCATTCCTTAATTAATACTTAAGACAGTTACATCCAAAAAATAAAAAATATAGCTGTTACTTTCTTACTGCCGCGTCCTCTTTCTACCCTACTGCGTGACAAAGTCCGGAGATGGGGACAGAGGCTTCAAGGAATGCATCGTCAAGAACAAGGACGTGGCATGTGTTTAGGGATAATTGGTTTCTTAGAAACGATCCTATTAATAGGGGGAATTTGGGTAGCACAAATTCTAGTAAGTGTAAACGCTGTACAAATGGATTTCCTCAAAATTGGCTCTGAGGAAAACATAGTAAATTCCCTGTGTATGGAATCAGTTCTAGTCACCCTGACGTGTCCAGAACGCGTAAACCCTTTATTTGAACAATTATTAAGGGAAATTCCTTTTGATGCACCTCTTAAAGATATTATGAATAAATTATAACAAGCTGAATTACTAGAACCAGTTTATACTCCTGTTCCCAGGCAGTTAGTAGAAAAATTAGTAAAGGATAAGAAATTTACTCATAAGCCTGTGCCTACTATGGAAGGGCCTCCTTTTGTGGCCTACTGGATAAATGGAAAACTCTGGTATCCACCTAGGGGGGCTAATAGTACGAAAAGATTACCTGATCTTCCTTTTCCTTATACAGGAGCTTATAATAAAGATAGTATACGTATAGTGAATAAAAATGGAATTCATGTGCCTTATAGTAGTTTAAGTTTCATAGAAAGGCTGGCTAGGTCAGGATCTCCTTGGTGCTTAAAAAACAAAGGAACAGAAACTTAGCTTATGAAAGCAGCTTTGTAAAACTGATTTTTATAAATATTTTCCTCATTACTGCACCAAGGAAACTTTTGAACAGCTATGAGAAAGATTCAGCTTGAACTTTAGATATAGCATAAATCAAATAGCATTTAAAAGATTTTTTCAGGCAGAAAGAAGAACAATGTCTGCGCACAAGCCGATGCTTGCTGTTATGAATACATCTATCTATCACCTTTACTTAAATCAAACTGTATCTTACGTAATAGATATAAGAATTAAAAGTTTAGATTGTTCCATCAGGTAGTTCTGTTCTAATGATTGAGAGAAAAATGTGCTAGTTAATCATGAACATTAATAATAATATACTCTATAAGATTTTCTGCTTTGCCTAACCACAGAAATTTAACTCCCTGCTACCTTAACTACAAAGTATAATCAAGTGCCAAAATAAAAAGTATAAAAGTTGTACTTAAATCACAATAAAACGGAACAGTGTCACACCGCCTCTGAGTTGTGTAGTCGACTGTCTCCCGTGCCGACGCCTTGCCCACCTTCGGGGTCCCCTGGATCCTGTCATGGCTGGACTGCGGCATCTTACTTAAAATTATTTACTGCCATCATATTACTCTTAGATTAAAGACTAAATTCTAAATATGTTCTTCTATTTGCTGTACTACATCTAATTCTTCAGCTCTGACATTATCATTTTAATCCACCCTCAATATCTCAATCGCTCACCTTCCTGTGACCATTCTTACCCACTAGATTAGATTTGTCTCTCTTAAATAAGCTCATATCATTTCTTCTTTTTACTAACTAGTATTTTAAGTAATGACTTATACTTCAAAAAATATTATGGATATGTATTGAAATATATATATAGAGAGAGAAATGTAGTGCACTGAGCTGATACAAACCTTTCTTTCCTTTATAAACACAATGAAACGATGGATAAAACATGAAAAAATATTTAAATATGTAAACAATCTCAAAAGACAGAAAGTAAGTGCCTAGATATCAATATTAAAAAAGAAAACACTAAAGCCAGAGCAATGAGCAGAAACTCACATTGTTACAGCACATGTGTTTTTTGTTTGCTTGTTTGTTTGTTTCTTTGTTTTTTACCCAAGTTTAGGATTTAGAGGCTGGTAGCTAGTCTTTCATACTCATAAAGGGATGCCAGGAGACAAGCATAGCTAAACATTATTTCTGTACCCAAATACTAGAGCTGCAAGAAGTTATTCCAGTTCTGAAAAGAGAACCAGAAAAAGGTTAGAAAGTTAATGGAAAAAATTTTATTTCTTCCTGGGGCCTAAGGTAGGAAAAAAGAAGTCATCGGTGAAAAACAAAAACTCTAACCTCTTCTCTTAATAAGTTTGGAAATGAATTTTCAGTTCTACCATCTTGCTATAATCCCAGGCCAAGAAATTAGTATGAAGAAAATGGTTTATGACTTTTTTGGCCATGGCTGAAGTAGATACAAAAACCTTATTTAGGAACATTTGCAGAATCTAGGACACAGAGACTCCTATGAAGTAAACATACTCTTTTTACAGATTTAGTTTATATATATATCTCAGATTCAGTCTGGCCTCTCTGCTACTCAAACCTCAGTTAATTGTCTCAATTCCTGGATAAACAACCCTAGTGATGGCTCATATGTTTTCTTAGTCAGTGGCAGCGTGATGCTGATTGAGAAGAGAAGGTTTTGGTGAAGAGATGCCCAGTTGGAAGAATGCACGAGGTGCTGACATGAGAATGAAATGGCAGGCACCAGCTTTATTGTGGGGAGAGCTATTCTATTGCAGGAACTGCGGTTTTATGGCGGGAAGCACACTTTTGCTTCACTCTTCTTCTCCCCTTCTCGTGCTCCCCTTCTGCTCCCCAGGGGACCACATGGGCTGCACACATAGTAAAGTACAATAGTGGCATTCCACCACATGTGTGTGATACAATAAGCTGAATTATGTTTACATATTTTAGGCGCACGCACCCTACTACACTAATGTAACATTCTAAATCCAGGGTCCTATTCCTAGCTGCGAGCCGGATCACAGCCAAACCTGAGACCAGCCAGGCCTGGGGCCCACAGTTAAAAATCCCTGCCTCCTGCTACAGATTCCATGCACACCCTACATAGACCAAAGATGACATGTATACAACACTAATGAACAAAGGAAGACTATTATACAGCACACTAGCCAGAACAAATCTGTGGAAGCTCTGATTTCCCAGTAGCTGCTTAAGTGAAAGACAACGTCTTGCCTCTAGGAGGAGACTTTGATCAATCAGAGAGGTGAGACAGAAAGAAGACTTCAGATACATTGCTCTCTCTTTATTCCTCTACCAATGTCCTCTTCTGAAATGCATTATTCTGTGGAGGCTTTCTGGAGATACTGTGTATGACTAAAAATATAACTCTGTTGTTTCAAAGCTGTAAACAGTTCAGTAATGTCTCATCTTATATATGTTCTTATTCCTTCCATGGGTAATTTTCCTTTATATAACTAACTAGATAAATGAACTTCTACACAAAATAACATTATACATAAGTGTATTGTGGATTGCATGAGTCAAGGACAAATAACTTCTCTCATATATTTGTAAATCCAGTTGAGGAAGAATATTTTTGTAGACTTAAGGTATATATTATCATCATAAAAATATATTATTACTACATTACATATACAGATGTTATCATATATTTTAATGTATTATTAAAGGACAATTAAATTCACTAAGAAACATCTCTTTCCATTGCCCTATCTTTACTACTTTATTTTATTTGAATGTACTATTAATATACAGAATATGATAAAATACCAATGGTCTGAAAATAAATTGTAGCCATTGTTACTCATCTTCTAAGTTTCAGTGTCAAGAAGTTCATGGTCAAATTGATTGGTAAACTAAAAAACATAAATTAATAATTTCTAAACTTCATTAATTGAAATAATTGCTTCATGTGTAGAAGAATCAGTTTGTCTAACCTAAGTTGAATTTCTAAATCCCTAAGGTAGCTATCTAAAAGCTCTGTTTTTTCTTCCTCGACCTCAATTTATTATCCTTTTATCTACCCACACATCTCCCATGGATCTGCCAATTTACTGATCTACTTACCGAGTTATAGTCCCCTAAATATAAATCAGTTCCATCATCGGTCCCACTCCACCTATGAGAAAATTCCAATTCAGACATGTCAAGTAACTTGATTAATGCCCACCACTAATAAGAATGGAGTTCAAGAATGTCCAACTTCGAATTTATACTCTCAATCACTGCATTGTACTGCTACAGTGTGCTCTCTGACATAGAAGTTTTAGTTATTTTTTGACTCTCTGGCAAATCTCTGCAGTCCATTTTTGCTCAGCCTGTTTCATATACCAAGAGGTCCTCACTTTTGGATTCTATAAATTCTTTGTATCTAGTTAAAATGAGGTAAGATTCACTATGCTTTTTCCAATTCTTTTCAATATACAGTGATTTTTTATATGACACTCAATCATTGAAATTATTCCATTCACCATTAGTTAACTGTATTCTTTACCATTTTCTCATAAGTATTTTTCCCCCACTAATTTGTGAGCTCTTTGATGATAAGAACCACCTTCTATTTTTTTTTATAGTTGCTTGCTGAAGAACTGAAAACAATTCGTCTTCTTCAATTTTGAGGACACTTTTACTATACATATATTTTTAATATTAAAACTTAATTTTCCTAATAATTTTTAAGTCACAAAAATATATTTACATCTACATTATGAGTGTTTTAATAATTTAAACAGTAATTTATATAGCATCTATATAAAAATGTAAATATCTTTAATAAAGATCTAGAATTGGAGAGCAGGGGGAAAAGAGAATTTGCATATACACTGTGATAACTAGAGGAATAAAGTAGATGGCAGGGTTATGTTTGCAATGAAGTCTAGAAGTTCTCTGAAGGGAAAATAGGAATGAAAGACAGACTTGACTCTCAGGTACCAGGACATCAAGTTTAGACTATCATGAAGGAGGGGATAGAAGCTCACTTAGTATCTCAAGTGAAAAATGGACTCACCAGAGCAGAAAAGACTCAGTGGGCATAAGTTGATTTTTCAATAAGAATAATTTTAGGTTAAAAATTTTTTATCTTCCTGCCCAAGTCTGAGGCAACTGGACACAAGTATCTCCAAAACAAGAGCTATAAGAAACAAAATTGTATGTATGTATGTATGTACGTATGTATGTGTGTGTGTGTGTGTGTGTATATATATATATTATATATATATATACTGTGTGTGTATGTGTATATATATATATAATATATATAATATATATATTATATATATATATGCTGTGATATCTGGAATATTGTTTAAAAAATTAAGAACTTCTATTTCTATGATAGGGAGCCTAAGCATGGTTTTAACATGGGTAGAAATGGAAATTTTCTTTGTTTTAGTGAGAGAAATGCAATTAGTACAAAGGCAGGCAGATCACTACAAGTAACTATGAGAGTCCATATCACTGCAAGAGCAAAATATCTCGAGTTAACCACATGACAGGAAACTGTGGCAGAGCAGCAGAACGTGGCATAGGGAAATGTCTGCTATTGTTATTCTTACTGTGATCATACCCTCCTCATTGCTTTCTTGGTTAATGTGAAAGCACGAAAGCACGTGCTACATCACATAAAATAAACGTTGAAATTGTAACAAAGATTAAGTGTCATTATAAACTATTGATTTTAAAGTAATTTTTTTCAATTATTAAAAAAATAACACCCCCCCCCCACTAACTATGAGCCATAAATCTGGTTAAAAAAATTCATTAAGAGACTTTCCTGTGCTATGACTCCTGAGAACTTCATGCATAAATGCCCTGTCCCGCACACTCCTTTGAAAACATTCCTCTCCATGGGAATACCCTAGAATGTTCACAATGTGATGTGCTGACATTGACCAAGATTTTTACCCATTCTGTCAGCTTGGGCTTGAGTTGTTATGTCAACTCCTCTCTTATCCTTTCTAGCATCCACAAATTTAGTATTACTCTCTAAAAGCCTTTAAAAATAGTAACACCTGTCTGTTTCCAGGACTACTTTCATTGGGCAGGTAGAGGCCAAAATTAAATTTTTATTTTGATTAAATATTGTGCATTGATGCTAGCAAGCAGGTTAATGTGCTCATGAAGAACTTAAAGCTCATATATAAATCTTTAGATGAGCTGATTCATTTCCGACTTCCCACTAGCATCCACCCCTCTCCTGTGTACCTGCTCGGTTAATTATTTCTCCCTGTTACAATATAAATTCCACAAAGTAACCCTGCAGCATTTTCTTTGTAAAATAAATCATTATCCTTTGTCAAAGGAGTGCATAATTGCAACAAAATAACAGTTCAAAATTGCTTACAATTGGCTTTTTACATATGACAAATATGGAAGAGAATAATTGCCTCAAGACAATGTATAACCTTGATTTAAATAACTTGTTATGAATACTTTGAATATTTGCAGCAAAAAGTAATCTTCCTCACTCAAAACAGTTTCCCCTGCTGGCAAATGAATTTGTTTAGGTTGAAAACAGTATATATTTATAATTCCCTTGTCTGTTTTATAACTTCATGTATCTTACATCCACTCCCTTTTCATCTCATTGCCCTACTTTTTAATCCAAGAGATCATTTTTCAACTGTTAACTTTTTAAAATAAAATTCAGTGTAAGTCTAAGGAAAATAAAGAAGTAAATCATACAAATAGGGCAGATAAAATGAAAATAAGAATAGTATTCATGTTCTTTCTCTCCCTCTAAGTGTATAAACAATTGATTCTATAGTGATGGCTACATAGAGGGGTAGGTAATAGCATAAACTGCTATCAAATAGCAATTACTGTCCTGTAGACCCTCTGATTAAATCTATTACAATTAAGCAAACTCTAGTTTCGCCTTTTTTTTTTTTTCTTTCACAACAGGCAGTTATAATTCTCTGAATGTTTTGAGGAGCTATTTTTGTAGAGCCATTTTTGGGATTTACAAGTAATCTGGAGGGTTAGATTCTTCATATACTTTCAAGTCTCTCTATCTTAAATGATGTCAGATTACTGATCAAAATGATTGTGGATGTCAATTGTAATTGAAAATTTCTTTAAATTTAAAAATAATAAATGTAATAATGTTTTCTGACATTTTAGTACTCATTTACATAGATTCACTTTAATTGGTCACATTCCACTTCTAAATTTCTTAGTATAGTTAGAAACATTCTGTACCACAGCTTATTTATACATTCCTTTCTTATTGATTTGTTATACTCTTTCCCCCTAAATTTTGCAATTTTTGTAGGCTTTGTTAAACATTCTTAACATTTAAATAAGTGATTAGTTTTTCAGGAGAAGTGCTACCAGAAAGATTCTTCTCCTTTTATTAAACATCTTTTGTTCTTTTTGTATCAATATATTATTCATTTTCTCCATGCTCCTCACCCTTCCTACAGAAATTATAGTTAAACTTTTACCAGCTACTTTACAGTTAAACTGTTTATTGCAGCTTATAAAAGGGTTAGATGTGTAATGCTAATCTTATTTAAATAAATTTGTTGAACATTTTTTTTCTTCTTCAATATAAAACATGGTTTTATTTAGCTTTATAGCTCTTGAATAAAAATATTTGAAATGTAATTTACTTTTAAGAGTTGAATGCTTTGAACAAGTCGCAATACATTATATTCGTATTCATAGACTACAGGGAAAGATGGTAAGGAGATTTATTTGCTACTATTTTTGAAGTATGATTTTAAAAATAAAATGTACAACTGAATCTGGAAAAATAAATATTTTAAAATAAAAAGATGACATTGTTTATGGGTATTCTCTGATGATGTTAAAAGATGATTTAATGATAGTTTCCAACAGTAAAATAAAATCTCTTTTATTAATTACATATTTCTTTAATTAATATTACGACAGTTTTCTAACCAGTTCTTGCCAATGATTTGCTAGCCTTACTCTAGAGGTCTTCTTGACAGAAGGTTGTCCTTGTGAGCTGGTGGATGATGTCGCCTTTATTGCCCTATCACTCCCACTCTCCACAGAGAATCCAGAATGACTTTTTAAAGATATGTGTCGCATCATCTCATTTCTCTACTTTAAATTTTCATAAATTTTTGTTTTGTTTTGTTTTGTTTTGTTTTGTTTTAACATAAAATTCAACTCTTTACCAGAGCTTATAATGTTTTACACATCGTGTCCCTTCTCCCTTCTCAATTTCAATCCACATCAACATTTGTCCAGTTTACTTACCATCTTTCTATTAATTGCAAGTAAATAGACTATCTCTTGACTTGAACTTACTTTTCCTTCTAATTGAAAGACTTGACTCCCAGTTCCTTTTGTCAGACTTTTCATCATGTATGTCTTCATTTAACTGTCATCTTCTCAGACACATATTCCTGGACCACCATATACAAAATAAACCCATAAACTTCCACTATTTTAACAAATTATATCTTTTTTCTAGTTTTACTAGCTTTATTCTTATCACTACCTGAAATTATTTTGTTTTGAATATTATATTTACTTCTACTTGAATTATTATTTATTCGTTCATTATTAAAACATACTTTTTATAACTGGTACCTAAAACAGTGCCTGATGCACGAAAGACAGTATTTATTAAACTAATGATTGATGGATAGCTTGAAGGACATTAAAAGCCTTTAATCTTAGTAAAGCTAGTAAAATGAACATCCATCACCTTCAGCTCACAAAGGCTAATGGAATTCTCATATGAAAACTTTTTTAAAAACTGCCATTAAAATGTTTTTTTTTAATTACTATGTTTATTCATTGTGATAAAGCAGATACGTTTTCTAATCACCTAGCCATTTAGCAAGAAAATCCTCGAATATTTGTAGGAAAGGGAAAAGAAGAGAAGTAGAACTGTAGATAGATAGATAGATAGATAGATAGATAGATAGATAGATAGATAGATATAGATATAGATATATAGAATTTTTTAAAGTTTGTTTTATTTATTAGACATAATTCCTCGAGTAGATATAATTACTCTATGAGCTGCACACAGCTCCTCCTGGCCTTCATCTTTTAGAACATTTTGAGATGATTTGTCAAGTGGTAAATGCCTTGAGCAAAGAAATATTTTTCCGGTCCTCCAAGAGGAAACCAACTGCACTAGAGGGCCCTGCTTGGGAATGAGCTTCTCTCTAAGATGTCATTCCCTTCTACAGATAAAGAAATTCAAACTCAAAGTGGTTGATAACTTCTCTAAGGTTCAAGGATATGATTGTCAGAATAAGAATTCAGCTTTTTTCAGACATGTTTTCCTCACAGTGACAGGATTTGCTATCACCTGAAATACCCCCTCAATATCTTTTCTGGGACATTCTACAGACAAATCAAAAACGGCATGCCAAAAAACGAATTTGTCATCAGTGCTCCTCTTTATATTCGCTCTATTTTAGAAAATGAAGTTATTATTTACCTGAAAAATTATTTCCCATCTAAATATCAAACCAGTTACCAAACCCTATTGTATCCTATTTCTTAACTATGCCTTATTTCTGTCATAGTTTTGCCTGGGGCCAACCTTTATTCCCTTCTTCACTGCCATAGTTTAGTTTTTTATCTTTCTTTTCAGATTCCAAAATAAAATTAGAACTGTATACCTCTCCAAATTTTACTCTCATGACTGACACTGACTTTGCTAAGAGAAATATTAATATTTTTTTCTTAAAATAGTATTACATCTTCCAATAGTCTCTAGGATAAAAGTCGAAATACTTTAGAATAACTTTTAAAGTTCTTCATTTTTAGAGAATTATCTTCTGCTCAAGTACCATACAACCACCATTGCCTCCAGTCATGTTGCTTTACTTTCAGTTCCTCGTATATATTTTTTCATACCTGTTTTTCATACCATTCTATTTTTTCATACCTGTTGTTCCCTCAGTCTAGATGTCTCATTTTTTTTCTACCAACTTCTACTGTCCTTTCAGTTATCAACTCAAATGTCTCATCTTCTGGAAATATTCCTGGACTTCTACATTTGAATTTGAGATCTCTCTTCTATTTCTCTTTACTTTTGAATACCTATTTCATAGCATCTATATACAGCACTAAAATAAAACAGTTCATTAAACTAAAAACTACTAAGGACAGTAAATGATTCTTTTTCAGTTGAGTGCCCCAAGATCCCAAGTACTTGTCACAATGCCTAGTATGAAAGATCTTAATTCATTTTGATTAAAAGCATTTTAAAAATGTCTGAACAAAAAAAAAAAGATACTCCTCTACGATTCACGATTTCCCTGGTATCAGTCTTAGCAGGAAAAGGAAAAGAAAAGTAAAACCACTGGCTGTGATAACCACTCTGTTTCTGCTAAATCCAGTTATCTTTGCAGTTACCTCCAGGTTTAAATTCAACTGGCTTCTAGATGGTCTATCTGTTTTTTTTCACTTTTGTTCTTGCTATGTTCTGTCTCAGAAATATGGCTCCCTAATCTTCATGTCTGCATCATCGCAAAATCTATGAAGTTACCTACTCAAATCTTCAAAGGAGCACAGCTCATCTATTTTGAAAAGTATAGTATTCAACGATAATTCATTACTTACCTGTAAATTTTATCGAAGTAACAAAATTTTAGTAATCCAAGACAGCTCCACTGTGATCTCTGCTATTGAATATGTTTCCTTGGTGATAAGAAATGCAGGGAGAAGAGATTGAAACTGCTTTTTTAATGAGATGGAAGGAAGACTGTTCATATTAATAATATAATAACAAATTAGCTACAAGTAAAAAAAAAGTATATGAAAATAGTTGGTATAAAACAGAACTATAGTAAAAGATTTGCTAATGATTTTATGATTGAGATTTTGTATAAAGGCTTTCTTTTCACTTGGTTATAATCAAAATAAATGTGTCATTATTTGTGCAAGAGAAGAAAAAAGGTAAATAACACATTTAAATAATTTAAAGCTCTTAAGAAAGGTAAAGGAAGCAAATTTTGTAATCTTCTCTTAATGAGTTCTTTCCTTCAAAACCTAGAGAGATAGATGTGATAATTGTAGCCAATCACACACACACACACACACACACACACACACACATATATATCTTAATTTTTTTCCTTTATCATCCTTTTTTGTTATTCTTAATTTACTAAATGTTCCTTCTTTCTAAATCCCATATGAAAAACCATTAAATAGTATTGTTAATATACTTTAGTTTTTGTTGTTGTTGTTGTTGTTGTTTAGTAAATACTGATTTAGAAATAATGATTATCCACAACATATAAAAAGAGCATTATGAGTTCTATACTTATAGGGCTTCAAAAATAGTAAAAATATTTTCATTCTGTTTTCTAAATATTAGCTCCAATTTCATAGCCTTATATCATAAAACTTATTCTTGAACAAAGGAGAAACTAAGAGTAATTCTCAAAGCCAATATAGGAAAGTTATTCCAATTACCTAATTTTCTCTTAATCTTCCAATTTTATTTCCATTGTAAAAGCTCAAACTCTCATCATCTTTTATCCGTACAAATACAATGTGATATCTCACATCCAGTACAAAATAGGTACTTTATTATGTTAAAAATACCTTTTACCATAGCTATATCTTCCTTTTTTTTTTTTTTTAATCTCATTAGCTCAATAACTGATATTGAATGGCAACTGGTAAATTTATTTTCAGGAAAGATTTAAAGACATCCAACCTTACAAATGTACACTTTAGTCCTGATTCTGGAATGTTTTCCCCCTGTGTGTACATCTGATAATTTTACTTTATTGTTGGCCTTAAACAACCTCTCATATGGAGAAATCTTAGATGGACTCAGTGCTTCTTATATCTTGAAAACAAGGATAAATTGATTCATTCTTTTTTTCACATAGTTTGACATCAACACATAATTTCATAATTTGGTTATTAAAATAATATGAATTCTATGTGTGAATTATGAAAAGATAAAGGAAAATATTTATACGATTAAGGGGAAAACAGACACCATTAGTTGGTTCTAACTTCTCATAATAAAAATGTAAAATGGTAGAGGATGGTATAGCAAGGAGGAGAATTTACCCAGGATAGGTTTCACTAAAGGCCCTATACCATATGCTGGATAATCAATTTCACTTACCTCAATTATAAATGCCTGTTTTAAGCCTCTCCAGTAATGCAATTTCTTTAAACAGTTACTAAAAAATGTCTGGCTTGTATTATGGTATAAATTTCTTTGTTGTCCCTAATGAGCTATAATCCAAAAGGAAAAACAGAATCAATTAATAAATACTATAGAGGAAATAGCAATTCTCTTCATATTTCTTTTTTATTTTCTCATTTCTTGCTTATTTTCTTATTCTTGTACACAGTAAATGAAACCAGTGAGAAACGTTATCAGACATTTCTGTAACAGTGTGTCCTTAAAAGCCAAAGACTTTGGCATACACTAGTGACTTGGAAAAAAGTTTCCAGATAGGACTGGTCACGCTGAGTGACCATTTAGTTGCTCTTGCTTTTCTCATTAAAACTTTCAAGGTGAGTGAATATGTGCTCCTAAAATATCACCATTTTAAATCCCACTTGTTTGAAACATTTCACAGTCAGCCCATTGATACCATCTTAACGGATACACAGCTGGAACTTTTCCCATATGAGTTTAATGACTTTTTCCTTTAATATTCTACCTCCTTCAGTTCTGCCTTCCTAGACAGTACAACACACTGAGTGTTGATTTATACCAGGATACAGGCTGTTTTTGCTTTTCTTTGTCCAGATTGTATGAAGGTTACAGTGAACAACAACTTCTCTTATGTGCTTATGCAATATTACAGAAGCCAAGGCTTCTCTCAGCTTGAGTTTATTACTTGGAGATTTGAGTCCTGACTTCTTTAGCTGCTTGATTTATTTTTTGCCTTCTCCTAAATTAAAAATTCTACTGGTTCCTATATATTTCACTGTGTGTTTTCATCAAGTTTCTAAGTTTTATTTGCTTTTTGACATTGCCTCTTCCACAACGTTAAGAGGAAATAAATTCCACTAGGTTTCTTTATCATATTAAATAAATACCATCTTTATATTAAACATGAATCCAGTTCTTCATCCATCAGTTTTCTTCTATCCTCTTTAAGAAACATGAAAGTTCAAGATTAGAAGGGAACTAAGTATCATCAACTTCAGGCCTCATTTAATGCTTGAACATCTGGAGTTCTGCTCAAACATGGCTTGTTATACAAAATTCATTTCCTTACAAAGCAACACATTCCTTTTCCCAAAGACTCTTATTGCAAAAGGTCTATCATTTTATCAGAATCAAAACTGTTACTTTCATCTACTGTTTTTTTGTAACTTTTGAACAGTATAGAACTTTCTACATGCTCTTCTTCAGGACTCCCCTTTTATATTTCTTTTCTCTACCTGTTCCAAATGCTTACATCTACTACAAGATTATCAAGCAGCCTTCCCAGTGTCAATTTTCTCTTCTTAATTTGGTCTATGTTGTCAGTCTTCCAAATGTATAATATCAATAACTTATACTATTGCATGTAAAGTAGAACATAATTGTATCATCATTTTTTGTATTGCATATATCACACTGCCATTAGTGTAAACTAAACTTAGAATTACCTTTTTTTTGGAAGGCATATAATGTTGTAATTTCTTGCCAATTAAAATTACTAAAGTCAAATTACATAACTTCTATCCTATAAAATCTAAGTAGGGTTTTGCACCCAAACTAGAATGTTACAGTTATTTTATTACATTCCACCTCATTAGGTTTGACTTAATCTTTCCTAGAGAGTCACAATAAATCACCTCATTAAGGCACAGTGAAGATTTTCCTGTCATGATGGTGGAGCTTGCCTCCTCTGAGCATGCTTCCTCTCATGAGTACATCAAAATTACAACTAATAACAAAACAATCATCATTGGGAGTCTCCTGAAGTCTAGCTGAACAGAAGTCCTCCAACTGGGGACATACAGAGGCCACCTTGAGACTAGTGGGAGTAACAAATATGTGGAGGAAGTTCCCATGACTTCTAGCTATGAAAACTGGCAAAGATTATGGCTGTTGAGACAGAGGGTGACTGGAATCCCAGGCATTCATCTTAAAGGACCCACACACAAGCTTGCTCGATAACAGTCCCACTCTATCTGAGCTCCAGCATTTGGGCAGCAGCTTGAAGGGTGCCAGAGACTTATGGCGAAGAAATGAATTGTCTGGCTTCAGAGCAAAGGCTGGAGGGACAGCTTTCTCCCAAGCAGAAGTACTGGAAGAATCCATTGTTTCTTTGTTGAGCACCCCCCTATCCCTGGCATGCACCATATACTGGGTGCCACCATATAAGAGTTTCCATCAACCTGACGATTCCCTGAAACCCAACCTGTGGGCCCACCCAAACCATTTTTAGTGTTCTTTTTTCCATAAAAATGGTCTATCTTGGCTCATACTGTGGCCTTTCCTAAAACCAACACCAAAAAACATCTGGCCTTGTTGTGTTCTATACCTCTTGTTAAGTATCCCCAACACTAGTAGCAGCCGGTCTTAGTTTTGGCTTGGACTCTTGGAACACCTACAAGCCCAGTGTGGGTGGTGTCATGTGTGGACTGCTTGGTGACTTTTGCCAGGTGTCCCCGGGCAGGACACAGTCTGCAGCTGAACTTGGCCTGCAATAGAGTCCCTCCCAGGAGGCCCCAGAGCTGGCACACCTGGTAGACTGCTTTGGACCAAGCCAGATCACCACCCAGGGCCACATCCAAGGATGACACACTCCAAAGTCTGACTGGGCAGGCACCAGCTCTACTAAAGCAAAATCTGCTCTGTAGGGTCAGCCCCTGTATAATAGCCCTTCCACCATGGTCACCAACCAATCCTCACAACCAATTAGCTCAAAGGTCAACCCTCCCATTGATGTTTAACAGCAACTAAGGCTCAAGCAATCTTTGATTAAGTTAAGAGCAAACAAAGTTTATCTTCTGCTCTTGTCTTATGCATTATTTATAATATATTAAATAGCTTTTCAGTGTTGTAATTATGTGATGAGTTAAAATAACAAACCTCAAAATCTCAGAAAACAAAAAGAAAAAGAGAAAGCAATTTGATGCTTATAAAACTTCATGCCTACATGATTCTTAAATATAAAATTTCATAGTCTAGTCCTTCCAGGAAAATCATAAGCCTCAAAAACAAACTCTATGTTTTTCTCTCTTTCCCTCATGTTTTCACCATAATGAAACATGTCTGTTCAAAGAAGGAAAACATTCACTATTACTTTTTGTTAACATGTTGACTGATATAATAATAATTTATAGTCTAAACCAAGTAGAAAGAAAAAAAGAGGTAAATTGCAAACAGAGAAATCAATTTTTGTTTTCCTGAAAGCTATAAACGTATAGTCTCTGGCAAGTAACCTTCTCAAATGGTTCCCAATGATCCTTGGCTGCTCAGTAGCACACACACTCTTGTGTCATTCTTTCACCTTGACTATGAGCTGGATCTAGTGACTTGCTTGTAATAAATGGAATATGGTAAAAATGAGAGGATGTCACTTCTATGATTAAGTTACAAAAGACTATGCCTTCCAACTTGCTAAAATTCTTTCTTGATGATATTTTTTCTTGCCCTCTTGCTAAGTTGCTGGTATAGTCTATGAAGCTCTAAGGAAAACCCACATGACAAAAACTGAAAAGAACCTCTAACAACACCTCATGAAGAACTGAGACTTCAGATCAACAGCGCATGAGAAACTGAATCCTCCTGTGACTATGGACTAAGATGCTTCATGGAAGAGTCTTGAAACAACTGCAGCTTTGTGATATTTCCAGAATCAGAGGATCTAGTAAGAGGAGCCTGGTTTTCTGACCTAAGAATCTGTGAGATAATTGTGAGATGACGAATGTGTTTTATTTTAAACTGCTAAACTTTAAGCTGCTCTTATGCAGTGTTAGACAACAAGTACACAGCTCTTTTAGTCTATAGATATTCTTAGAAGAACTGCCAAAACAACAGTGAATAAACAATTTTAAGTAGATTGCCTATTACTTTAATGTCCTGTTTTTTTTTATGCCATTCTAAAGGAATAATGGCCAAATATAAAAGATGTAGCAGTAAATATAGGCTTTTGAGAATAATAAACCTAAACACATCGAATTGAGACAATGATTCAGTCAGAATGAAAACATATTCAAGAACTGAAATGTAAGCTACAACTTTTCATTTTACTTAGTACCTGTAGCTATGACATAAAATATGACATCAAGTATAAATAAATTTATTATTCATTATGCACTGTTAGTATGTTTCAAAATCTCAAGACTCATTAAATTCAAGAATTTAAGGTATGGAAATAAGTCTTCCTGTTTAATATTTCTTTTATTTTTTCTCCATTTCCATCTGTCGATTGCTAAAATGAACTGGTCATATGCCAAATTCTATTAAACAGAGTATCATTCTAAGAGGCTATAACTTTCCTTATGACAGGTAAAATACCTTTTCTATATTATATCTTAAAGTTATCCAAGTAATATGTCATAAGGAAAACAATATAAGAATTGAGTAAAGATATTAATAACACATTCTATAAGGAGCCTGGCCCATCCTTAGTTATATCCAATGGCAGAATTACAAAGATGGATTTCTCCTAAAGATTTGTTTTCTACAACTCAGTGAAATAACTCTTGCTTTATATACATTAAGTTACTGTGTAGGTTTAAAATAGAATGGTGTTCTCAACACAACAAGCTAGCACTAATTAACAAAGGAAAATGAGATAACTTGCTAGTTACTTCACAAGACATTTGTTCATTTAAGTTTAATTTTCCCATGTTAGCCTTTCTAGTTGCAATTCTAAAAATTGAAAAACCTTTTTCATGCTATAGACCATAGTTTGAGTATTTAGAAACCTGCCACTGCCACTCATTAGCAATGTGATCTTATAGTTGTTATTTGATACTTTTGAACTTTAAATTTCTTATCTCTAAAATTAACATCATGTAAAATAAATAAATAAAATGGGGGTCATAAACTATAGCACATATGGTTTTATTTTTTTCATGATCATGTTAGATGATAAAAATGATATTTAAACTGAATTCTTAATTTAAAAGCATATAAGTATTAGTATTGTATTATGTAGTATGTTTCACTACAATAAAGCAGGAATGTTTATGTAAACATTTGCCCTCTCTTGAACTTATATATTCTTTATTTGCTGAAAAAGGGATCATTATAATCAGCCTGTGTTAGAGTTAGTAGAATGATCATTATAAAATTCATATTCAGATTATTGAAACACATCATAGAAATTTAACTCATTCTAATAAAACTAGTAACACCAAGGAATATGAGCTAATGCTCCCTACAGATAATGAGACAACAGTAAGTGGTCCAAATATGTTGAATTAAAATAGCAGCTTGTATTACTTGTATTTGGAACTTTAGATGCAATCTCAAAAGAAATGACTTGAAATGGAAATATTTTCAGTTTTCTCATGGAGCTCACTAAAACTTTAGCCCTAGATTAGCTCTTGCCATACACACTAGAGAGAAGTTTTCTCTGCATTTTATCACCCTTTCACTAGAGATAAAAATACCAGGTAGTCATATTCAGAACACACTTTTTTATTGAGTGAGCAGTGGGGAAAGACCTCTGAGATTCTTGTATTCTGGCTTTACATTACTACAAATAGGTATATATGGTCAAAGACTGATTTTGTTTAGGAATAGAGGCTAAGTAAAAATGAATTCATGAATATGGATGAATCAAAGGTCAACAGCTTTTGGCACTGTAGACTCATTGGGAATATTCAAACGCTTTATTTACTACAGAGAGTTTGTGCTAATCAAGGTATTATTGCAAACTACCTATTTAGTCTCCTTAATAATATTTTTTAAATAGTAGTGTTCTTCATTATATCAATAGAGGACCATTGAAATAAAAAATAATAATAATAACAAAACAAAATAAATAGAAATGTTTAGGTAAGATTTTTTTTTCTTTAAAAATTTAGTTTTTAGGGTTTTTAAAATCATTTTTTTTAAATATATATGTATAAGGGACTTATGGTTAGAGTTGCCAGAATAAAGGTATTGCTATCTCACTGTCTTCTCTGAAACCTATCAAAACTACAAAATACATGAAGCTCAAACAAGGATTTTCTATCTTCGATGAAAGAATGAAAAGCCAACTCAGCTTGAAACTCTAACCTATAAAAAAAGCTGTTAAGAACAGTGATATCAAGACCAGTTTTTGGCATGATGCCTAGACTCTGTCTATGACTGTTTGTGTTTATGTCAGCATTAGCATCTGTATATGTTAATATACACAAAAACAAGCAGCACAAATCTAAAATGTCTATGACCAAAACAATTAATGATTAATTGCTTATTTGAGATAAGTTTAAGGATTTGAATGGATTATGGAAAAATATGTATGCTGTATTCCAACTACAGAGTGGCAAAAGGGGAGACCGAATGAGGAACAAATATTTGTATGAATAGGTTATAAGTTGGAGAGAGTGAAGGGGATAATCTATGTCACAACAGCTGGCCACAGACCACTGAAGAGGTTTGCAAAAATACAAGGCTTATGAGAAAATGATTCACTCTGGTCCAAGCTCACTTTTTGCCCAAAATGCTCAAGTATTGAGTGGCTGATGTATACATATGCTCAGAATCAATGACATGAGAAGGTATTCTGAGAAAGATTTCTTTTCATCTCATTTTTTCAGCAAAGAGGTGATCCTGACAGAATAGACTCCATTAAAAAATGAATCAAAATCAGAAGAAATCTTTACCCAAACTAGATAAAAATATTATAACATAAAAAGAGCAAAGTAACAACAAAAAGGAATATAAATGAAGAGTATTTATTAAAATAAGAAACTGTGAGAAAATAAAAAGAAACCATTCATGCAAATGTTATCAAAGAAATCTTTATGAACTTCTTATAAGACAAAATATCAAAGAGAAAAAATAAATTAAAAATTAATGAGAGACAAATAATAAAATAAAAACAAGAAAACATAGAAAAGGAAAAGGAAACAAACATAGAAGTAAAAATCATCTTATAAAAAGCAAGAATTACAATAAACATAGCTAAAAACTTAAGCTTGGAAGTAGAAACAGAGTTGAGAAAAGTGATACAAATAAATATGTATTAAAATATCTAATAGCATCAAGGAACTTCAAAATATCTTGGCTTTGCATAAGACTTGGACTTGCTTCAGACCTCTGATAGTGCTCAAGTTCTAGGAAAGAGTTAAAAATTGTTGAGAATAAAATTACAAACAGTATGATAAGTTGGAATCTCTCGAGTTAAAGGTTGATATAGTGGGGATGAAGTATTTATTCATGCTGTATCAAAAAGCAAATAAAATAAAGATTTTAATTTCTTATAACTTATGTGATTTTTCTTATGTGTTTTCCAAGCTAATGGTAAATAGAGTAACTTTAATTTGCCAATTTATTTTCTGTCTTACCTGGTCTATGTAGATTCTTTTCAGTTTTAGACAATCCCTTTCAGATAAATGATGACTCTTTCACTTTACTGCTCCCTTCCATCATGTTCTCAAGATGCCATCTTGCTACATAAAACAGCTTGTTGTATTCTTTCATGGAGGTGGAGCAGAAAGCCTTGCGTTCACATAGAAATCTCTTTGCTCCTGAGTTTCAGCTGTCCTACTCAGTGATGGTGGCCCATGTCTTCCTATTTATATCTCACCCTAAGGCAGTGATGTCATCCACAACCCAAGTGTGAGGTGATCAGAATAGTGGCCGATATTAATTTTAGACTCAGGAAAGAAAAGCCTCTGCCTTTGTTCCTATGTTTAAAGGACTCCATTCTGGCCATGAGAAGTCCTCTGAGTCACAGGACTATGACAACATGGAGCCCAGGTGCTCACCTTCTAAAACATAGGCCAAATACATAGGTTCCCAGTATTCCTTGCCCAAATGGACCTTGAGCTCATATCCAAACTGTGAACAAGCCACCTTTCATGACCCATCTTTCTAAGAACGTCCCATTTGTATAGGAACTTGGGGCAGACAAACTTTAAAATAGCCCTGTGATTAATGTCTCCTGGTGTTGTCACTTTGTGTAATCCCCAGTTCTCACCCTTGAGTGTAAGTGGAACCTGTGAGTGCTTCCAAACAATAGAATATGTCAAGGGTAATGAGATGTCACTCCTGTGACTACATTACATTTTATCGTAAAGTCAATGATACGTCATTCCCATGATTATGTCATGGTATATAAGACTTACTTTTACTAGATAGAGTTTTACTTACTTTTACTCATAATGGAGTCTTACTCTCCCGTTGCTTTTAAAGAAGCAAGTCATAAACCCTACACCTTTAAGGAAACAAATTGTGCTGATATGCTAAGAGAACATGGAAGCAGACCTTTCCCCATTCAAGCCTCCAAATGAGACTGCTGCAAGGCTGACATCCTAATTTCAACCTTGTAAGATGCTACTCAGGACCCAGATAAGTCATGCCTTGGCTCCTAACCCAAAGAAACTATGAGATGATAAATGTGGTTGTTTTAACCAAGTCTGTGCTTCATAAAAAAATAATACAGCACCCCTAGGTCTAAGAGGTAGCCAAGGGAAGTGTAATTGGAAAGCCTGAATGCAGTTTAAATATGTAGGCTGGAGTATCCTCAAGCATTGGATGAGGGCCCTTGTAGAATGTGAGGTACCCATGATGGTGTGCAGAAGAGAGCAGGGAGAGAGCCAGGCTCATGCTGACTTCTACATTACTGTGGTCTGATACAGAACTCCAAGAAGCCCTACCACTGTAAATCTAAACATGGTCTTCTTGGTTGTGCTGCTTAGACAATAGAATATATATCCTCTAATGATTTGTTATCATTATTTATTGCTTTTAAATGTGAAGAACACGATATGTTGGTCTTCATTTGTACTTATGCCCTGGGTCTGTTTAATCTGTTCTCTTTTATTTCCCATAGAGCTATCCTTACTAACTCAGCCTTATATTGGCAAAATAGGCTTAGCCTCCTGCCCTGCTGCCTTTGGTCAAAGTCATTTCATCAGAGCACAGCAACCTCACCAATGCCCTGATCATACACAGTTTGACAGAAGCATATCTTGCTGAAGAGTAAGTGGGAATTTCTGAGCGCCTTCAATATCAGAGGGGAAATAAGGAAAACAGACAAACTTCTTCATAACCAGAAATAACTAATGTTTATTGTGAAGCTACTTCCCAAAGTTGGAGTGGGAAATGGTAAGAGGCAAGTTTTCTACAGTATATTATCTACCAATAGTCCTCAAAAGGCTGCTAGGCAAAAATTCTTTTTCTTTAGATGTTCTCATCAACCAAGCTAATTTGATTTCTCTCTCTAGTACTTTTGTTCTGAAAAGGGAGGTTAACACACATGTGACCTCCCTCCATTTCATTCTTTTTGACACATTCTCTCAGGATAAAAAGGCTAGGCTTTCTATCATCTCTATATGAGTGTCAAAGTTATTCAAGCCTACAGTAAAGCTTTGTGTGCTTGTTTGATAGAATTGATTTTTGATATGGTATGTAAGTTGTGGATACTATTGTTTTTCTATGACTCACAAAAGTCAACTATGAAACAAAGCTGAAAAGTGACCTCTTTTGTAGGAGGAATTCTCCATTCCTGGGGCTATCAACTTTATAGCTAAACTATGAAGGTGTGAGGCTAGAAAGGAACATAATGGAGAAGAAAGATGGTCTTAAAACCACTCAAATAAAACAAGAATTAGACTTATACCACCAAAATATTTTCCTGTTACTTCAATAAAAAACATTTTAACATGTAAGTCTGCATGCTTAGTGTAGTATTGCTAGATGTTATCATTATAACTCAGAATCTTAGGTAGCATTTCCCCAAAATGTTATGATTTTGAAAGTGCTGTATAGATAAATAACTTTGGGAAATGCCACCTTAGATGACCATGGAAACAAAGACATTCTGGGTTGTGTGTATAACAATAACAATAAAACATGTCTAGCTATTGCAAAAAAAGAAAATCAGAGCTGAACTAAGTGGTCTTGTTGGCAACATGTAGCAAGAAAAATCTAGTAATCCATGAGATTTAACTGAAGGTGGGAGGTGAAGTGGAGAGGAGTGTCCAAAGTTATTATAAATTGTTCTCTTCTTCCCCTTTTCAAATGGTACTAGTCCAAAAAAACAGGAGAAGAAAAAAGAAGAGGTAGAGACATAGAAGGAGGTCATTTGTATATGCAGTCAGTATATTTAGTTTTAAATAGAAATTATGTTTATTTCGTGTCAAGCCATTATGTCTAATAGCCTGGTGAGGGAGTTTATTTGTATATGGAGCTTGTTTGTGAACTTCCTTCCTTCTGAATGAAAAGAGAATTAAAAGCAGAGGCAATATCCAAACACAATGCTCGACATACATAGGACTCTTCTGCACTGCTAATTGTGAAAAGAAACCCCAAGTGCTATGATTTAGTAATTCATTAAATCTGGAGGGAAGCTGGGTGGTTGGCAAGAGAGCCTGTGAGAAGCTCTAAGTGGAATTGATATCTTCTCAGTTCTCCAGAGAACGCTGCACATAGCTTTGCTGTGCTGAGGGCTCCATAGAACCAGCCATGCTGCAGGAGAACAGCAATGCTCCCAGAGCTGTATTTGCAGGCAACAACAAAGGTTCTTAGGAAGGTATGGTGGGAAAGTAGATGACCTAATTGTGAGAAACAGAGCGATTATCCAAATGCCTAATGCAGCTCCAAGAGCAGACCGAAGGCTGCAGGCTTTAGTTTGACAAGGGAGGCTAAGAAGACTTGTGTGTGAACACAGCTGAGATACCACATATGAACTCCAAAGGACACATGGAGGAGACTTAAGGGAACTAAAAACACTAAAATTCAGGCTGAAGCAAAATTCCGCGCAATAAATTGCATGAATCCTAATCTGTCCCTATTTGCACACCCAAGATCAATATGCCCCAGGGATATGGACTAAATGGTCGAATGTAGGTCATAATTAAAATCAAGCTTATAAATAAAAGTTACTTTTTACTTGAAAAATTCCTACAGCTCTTTGTTTTCTTTGTTGCAATTTTATATAGAGTGTAATATCATGTTCACGAAGAGATTGTATATGCCTATGTTTGTTTATGCAGAAAACATTTTTGGAAAAAGTTTTAACTAGCTGATAACAGTAACTACCTCTGGGAAAACTGGGAGGTGGCTTGAGAAGAGAAAGTTGGCTTATTTTTAACATTTTACATGAGTATGACTTTGAATATTTTTTACCATGCACATATTTCCTATATATAAAAACCCGACAAAATTTAATTATAAATAGAACAAAATAAATCTTAGTGTTTAAAAAAAAATGTTTTTTTAGTGTGTGAAAAGCCTCTGTACATACTGTTAATACATGAGAACAGCCAGTTCCTAGTTGTTATAAATAGTAGTACGGGCAATGGTACAAGTGTGAACCTACTGTTTTGGAATAGACAACAATGTGATTGCAAAGATTCCAAAAGTCTTACAGGTCAAAATCCATTTTTCCCATTTGCCTTTAGGAATTACCATGAAAAATGATCTGACCTGATTTTGAGATGATAATTTCTTAGTGCCGTTTTTATTATTATTATTATTATTATTCTCTACCTACCAGGAAATTCAGGTGGGTAATGCTAAATCATAGTTCTAAGAAGTTATTTCCCATTTCCTTCCTATTAATTCTAATCTATATTTATTTTTATGTTTATGCAGCTTTTTTAGTAGTGTTTATTATTAATAACCTCAGTTATGTTTTGGCAGTAGGGACTGCTTAAATTTATGTAATCGAAATCAAGTAGAATAATGGATTAGACAACCAATATGAGAAAATATTTTGAAAAACTCTTAGGGAAAAAAATTATATGTATTAAACTTTCTGGAGTACCATATGGCAATGCATATGAATTCTCTTAAAAAGGAAAAAAAATGTATACTCCTCTGTAATCCAACTTTAGTCACTAGGGAAAAATTGCTTTGAAAGTCATTGAGAAAAAGATAAAAGAAAGCAAAAGACTTAAAGACTTTATGGCGGGATAAGTAATGGACATATCTTGAATACATATTCAGAGCTAGCTTACCTGAGAAGCTTGCTCACCTGAGAAGTTATCACTCAGCCTTCGAAGAATTCTTGAGAGACACTGAATGAGGCTCAATATTCCAGCAGGTGCGAGAATAAAAAGCTAGTATTGGGGTCATCCAAGATCTAGTCTGCTAGGTCATATATGGTTCTCAAGTGAAGGTGTGAAGGTGCTTTTTTTTCACCCTAACTCCGCTCCAGGGACATTTGGTAGTTCTGGATACATTTTTGGTTGTCATAATCAAGGAAGAGGGGTGATGATGACTTCTATTGGGTAGAGGCCAGGATTGCTTCTAACAATCCACAGTGCACAAGACAGCTTCGCACAACAAATAATTATTTTTTTCCAAAATCTTAACAGCACTCAGAGAGAGAAATTCTAGTCTAGTTCTATCCTTCTCTTGAATTTTCCTGCCTCTTCTGGAGTGGTGTCAGATAATAGAGTATACCTTCTTCTCTTTGCTCAGCTTGATAGTAAAGAGAGAATGGTAGGCCAAGAGTAGAAATTATTTATTTTCTGTTCTCTTGACTACACTGCCACTGTATTTATGCTCAGAAATATTTTTACACTCTGAGAGATTGGAACAACAACAACAACAAACGTTTTCCACATTTCATTTTTCCAGATTCCTCTTCTGAAGCAAGAAGCTCACAGCAAATTATTTCCTTAAATACAAGTAGGGATACAGCAAAATGCAGAGGGATTAAAAATAAATTAACAAATTTTGTTAACAAAATATATTACCCCCTACTATATTACTGAAATTTGAAAAAGATTTAGTGAGAGAAAGGTGAGGAGCATCTGGTTTCATTTGACATATAAAGAAGCTAAAAATGTAAAAATAGAATAGATTTAGCGCAGAGGTATTAGTCTGGGTGGCAGGTTGAGATGATCATAAAGTCATTGGCTGGGATGTGGATAATGAAACTATGGATTTTTGGTAAATTGATTTTGCTTTAGGCATTATCTCCTTATTCAGTTTATTTTTAAATTAGGAGAGGGATAGTGTTTGAGAATACTTTATAAATTTTTTCCTGCCTTATATTTTTCTAGAGATAAGTACTAAAATATGTAAGGAATAATCAAGAAAAAGAGTAGATATATAAGCATAATTAATTTCTGTATTTGTTAAGGTACTCTCTGGATAATTGCACATTAGAAATATATATCATCTGTTTCCAAAGACCAGGCAAAAATAAACACAAAACAGAACACAAACAGATGTTGAAATACCAAAATATTAGCAGTACATTTTTGTTAACTTTCATATATTTCATCTTTAATTTTTTTAATTTAATTTAAAATGATAGACAAATACTTAGAAACACTTTAGCATTTGATTTTCATACAATATACATCTTCTTATAAGTGATAACAAACGATCTTTTAATGCTATGTGTCAGAAAACAAAATTTATTGATGTGATGATAGATGCTTGAATGATAACAAAATATGTCACCTCAAAGTATGTCTTTTTGGCATAACAATTATTTTGAGCTAGTTATTTTGAGAAAGAGTAGACACAGGAGAAGCTCTGAAAACAGAATATATGTTACTCTTTTGTAAAGGTAATCTCTATTTGTACAGATGTCTCCTTTTCTGTATCAGGTAGAGACGGATGGCTCTGAATCATAAGAAACTCTTATCAATGACAAAGACACTGACTTAAATGCACGTAAAAAATCTTGCCCTTGCTTTTTCTGGTAACCTGCCTTAACTAATTAGAGTGTTGGGGCCACAGGCCACTCACCATCACCACCACCACCCCAAACCCAGCCTCTACAGACACACACACACACAAACACACATATGCACGCACGTGCGCGCGTGTGCCCTTTTTTTTTTTGTATTCAACTGAAAATGGTATTTAATCTGGAGTTGCTCATTTTCCCCTGGGTATCTCTCATGTATACAGAGGTATAAACTTCTGTTTTTTGTGTGTTTTGTTTTTGTTTTTTTCTCTTGTTAATCTGTCTTTTATTACAGGAGTCTCAGCTAAGAACTCAGAAGGTAAAGGAAAATATTTTCCTCCCCTGCACTCTAAACAACAATAAGAAAACAATGCATTGCAGAGTTATCAAATGAGTTGTGGAGTCAGAGGGTGAAGAGCTGAAAGTATGTGATGAACACCAATGTCTACTACACCTGGACCCTCAAATAATCCCAGATCCTGCTTGTTCCAATCTTTTCTCTTTTACTGTCTCACAACGACCATTTCCAACCTTCTCTATATTCTTCGAACTTTCTGGTAATCACCTAGAAGTTTCTAAATATGTCTTCTTCACCTACTTTATGGAGAAATAGAAGCTATCAGCCATTCCAAGGTAGTAAGCTCTGAGAAGACAGAGACAATAACTGACTTGACATTTACACCCTTTCTGTCTAGCATTGTGCCAGAATATAGTTGTCAAGAAAATATTTATTGCACAATTTTTTCTCTCTCATTATCAGGTCTCTCCTATTGATATCTTTGGTAGGCTAAGAAACAGCCCCCTGAAAAGTATCCACATCTAATGCCTATGAGGAGGGTATTTGAAGATGTGGTTAATTTAAAGATCTCAAATTGAGAAGATTATTCTGGATTATTTAGCCGAAATTTAGAAGCAATATATGTATTTTTATAATAAGGAGGCAAAGGGTAATTTGATAAACACAGAGGAGACTATATAAAGATTGAGCAGAGAGAGATTTGGAGATTCTGGCCTTAAAAATTGGAATGTTGGGGCCACAGGCCAAGAAATGCCAACAGCTACCAGAATTTAGAAGAGGCAAGAAATGAATACTTCTATAGAGCCTCTAGAGGAGCATGCCCCTGCTGACATCTTGATTTTAGCACAGTGTACTTTGGCCTCCAGCACTGTGGGAAAGTAAATTTCACTAAATTTGTGGTAATTTGTTACAGGAAACTAATACACATCAGATTTATATAGGATTTATATTTTCTAGAACGTATGCATTGGAGAAAATGTATTTTATATATAAAAGTGTTTAATAGTAACATAGAAATTTAAAAATTAATTTTGATTTTTATCAACATGTCTTTGCTACATTTTGAGAAGTTATTGCACTTCCAGTATTGTTTTACTTCCTTAAAACAAATTTTTCTTGAAGTAGATTTATAAACTTTAAAGTAGAATTTTCAAAATATCAAAATTATATTCTATTTGCTTATAGTTGACTGTCAAATCTGGATGGTTTAAAATACATTCATTATAATTGCTGTGGTTTGTGGAGATAAAATTGTACATGTTTAAATTTCAGTAGTTGTGATAGTATTGAGGCTTACCAAAATTATGTGTCTGTTTATTGGTTTTCTGCCATCTCTGTGATCTTTTCTTCCTTTTTTGTGTGTGTGTGTGTGTAAATTAATAATGTTCTATACTTATTTTCTTTCTGCAGTTTACTTTTCTTCATAATACCTCAAATCTAACAGCAATGCTGCAATAAAATGGAAATCCAATCCTTTGCAAAATATGAGTATATATAATTCTACAGAAACCTTTCAGTTGTTCTTTAGAACCTAGACTACAAGCATAGAATGTGTCTTTTTCAGATATGAAAGCAAATGGGATTTTCACTTCAAAATGACAGAATAAAGTCTCATGAAAGCTAAAATACCTGAGTACAATTTACATAACTGTTGAAATGGACTATCTGAGAAAATTAAACCTCCTTCTTACAACGAGACCATCTTCTTACACCATATGCAAGAATAGACTCAAAATGAATTAAAGACTTAAATGTAACACCTAAAACCATAAAACTTCTAGAAGAAAACATAGGCAGTAAACTCTTTAATATTGCCAACAGTAATTTCTTTTCAGATATATCTCCTCAGGTAAGGTAAACAAAAGAAAAAAATAAACAAATGGGCTACATGAAACTAAAAAGTTTTTGTACAGCAAAAGAAACCATCAACAAAATGAAAAGATAACCCATTGAAAGAGAGAAGATATTCATGTATGAAACATCAGATGAGAGGTTAATATCCAAAATATATAAAGAAATCATACAACTTAACAACAAAAAACAATCCAATTAAAAAAATGGGCAGAAGACCTGAACAGACATTTCTCCAAAGAGGAAATACAGATGGCCAATAGACATATGAAAATATGCTCAAGGTCACTAATCATCATAAAAATTCAAATTAAAACCATAATGAGATATTATCTCACACTTGTCATAATGGCTATCATCAATAAATCAAAGAACAAGTGTTGGCAAGGATGTAGAGAAAAGGGAACTCTCATTCAATGTTGGTGGGATTGCAAATTGGTACAGTCACTATGGAAAACAGTATAGAGATTTCTCAAATAATTAAAAATGGATATACCTTTTGACCCAGAAATTGCACTTCTGGGTATTTATTCAAAATAATAATAATAATGATGATGATGATAATAATAATAATTCATAAAGATCTATGCACCCCTACATTCATGGCAGCACAATTTACAATACTCAAGATATGGAAGTAACCTAAATGCCCATCAATAGACATATATACAACGAAATATTACTCAGCCATTAAAAAAATTGAAATCCTACCATTTGCAACAACATGAATGGAGCTAAAAGTTATTATGCTGAGTGAAATAAGTCAAAGAAATAAGTCATATGCTTTCACTTATATGAAAAATCTAAGGAACAAAAAGAACAAACTGATCAAAAATAGACCCAAATATAGAGAACAATTTGATGATGGCCAGAGGGGAGGGAGGTTAAGGGGCTGGGAGAAAGGAGTGAAGGGTTAAATAAGTACAAATTAGTAGTTGATAGATGCTCATGGGAAAGGGGAGCATGGCATAGGGAATGAAGTTAGCATTAATGTAATGGCTAAATGGAGAGCCAAAGGAGAGAATGGACAATTAGGGGATCGTTTTATAAACTATGTAAATGTCTAACCAACGTACAGTATACTTATAACTAATAATAAAATAAAATTTAAATAAAAACCTCCTTCTTACAATCTACATATTTGCTTGATACCTGAGCACTGATTCTAAACTCTCAAGGGATGTATCTCTACAATCTTCTATTAATATACAGTAATATTTACCTCCCAGGCAAATTACTTAATTAACAATTTTAGTGTATATTCACTTGTTTCCTTTATTTCATTATAATATGATTTTATTTTTATAAATAAAATCTACTGGTAGCACAGTAGATTTCTAAAAATCATTTTTTAACTAATGCAATGTCTCTTTGTATTATTTTGTACCTGTATTGCATATGTATAATTGGGTATAATTGTAAGCTACTTCATAAAGCAATAAGAAAAATAATTTGCTATGTAATATTTTGTTGGACTGTGAGAGTTATATTTGCCACTTCAGGAATGATTTTACTTACACTCTGAGAGTCATTAATGCAATAGCAGATTACAGCGCACTCTTCCTATTTCTGGCTGGTCCCAAAATCAGCAGCATAGAGATTATGCTTTTGTTTCTATTTAGATTGTGAATCCCTTGTGCATTCCAAATATTAATCAGTGTTTATTTCATTTCTGGATCCTCCCTTTTCTTCCCCATCCTGCCCTCCTCAATCTTTGTGACTGCATAATGAGACACAGCTGATGCTGTTTGTTTATTCCTGTTGGGATATTTTTAACGTCAGACTTTTTATCAGTTATATTCATCATCGCCCAATCTCACTTGAATCTTAGTCTTATTTCTTTTTGACTGGCCTCTCAGGGAGTATCATATATGCATGAAACAATTTTTGAAGTGAAAGGCAGCTTTCTTCTTTAATGGCTTTCCTTATCCATTATTCCAAAAAAGAGTAAGTCCTTCTCAAACAACCGAATATAGAAGGGTGTTTTATTTGTGTTTGACAGGAATCCCATCTCCCCACTTTTTTACAGAATGTAGAGTAGTGCCAGTCCTCTCATAGGTGTTTCTTAAATTTTAAATGGACAGATGAATAAAACCTAATGTGAGACTATAAGAAAAAAATGCAAAATTAAAAGTTAAGCACAAGCATTCATATTTTCCAATTGTATTAAAATCAGGATATTTCCAATCAAATACTGAGGCATTTAGCAAAAGGATAATTGCAGTTGGATCCAGTAAGTGATCCCAGAAGAGTTACTGATTTTAAACAAAGGGATCCATCTCATTCTGTGTTTGTATTTTCCAAGAAAGCAAGGCCCTTGTTTTATTTGGAAATATATCTTATTTAATTCTCCTAGAAGTTTTAATGTACTGTAAATCATCAAAGAGTTGTATCATAGAAAAACTACAGGGAACCAGGAAAAATAAAAGGTGAGAGTGGGTAGCTAGAAAAATAAAATGCTGAAGAACTATTTAGCACAAATTTGTAACTGACAGTTAGAAGGCTTTTATCAACATTTTTGTTATCATAGCATTGCATGGTTTTAAAATGTCCATGAAACAAGTATTGTTAAGAAAAATGTTCCAGATATAATATTTTAAAAAGTATTGAGAAATTGTCATTCTCAGAACCTAACACATCCTCAAACACTTCCTTGCCTTTACATACTCTGCTTCTGTCTGAAAACTCCTTCCTTTCCTTCTTCACGTGGTATAGTGGGTTGAATAGAGGACCCAGAAAGATACATCTATGTCCTAACTTCCAGGACCTGAGAATGTGACTTTAATTGGAAATAGGGTCTTTGCAGCCGTAATTAATTTCAGAATCTCAAGCTATAATTAACTTAAGAATCTTAAGAGTCTAAAGAATCCTGAATGACCTGTCTGGGCCTACATCCAATGACAGAGAAAGGCAGAAGAAGATTTGACATAGAGGCAGGCTGAGGAGAAGGCCATGTGAAGACAGAGGTGGAGACTGAAGTAATGCAGCCTCAAACCAAGGAATACCTCGAGACACCAGAAGCTGGAAGAAGCAAGGAAGGATTCCCCGCTACAGCCTGCAGAGGGAGTACAGCCCTGTCAACACATAAAATTTGGACTTTCAGCCTCCAGAACTATGAGAGAATAAATTTCTGTTGTTTTAAGTAAAAAGGAAAAAGTAAGCCTCTGATCTTTTTGATTGTAGCAAAGCTGCCTCCTGTTTCCAGATGGAAATTTCTTTCAACAGGATTCAGGTGTGTTCTCCAAAGAATCATCTAATTTCTGCAACTCTATCATGTTCATATGTTTTCCTATGTCTTGCTCATGCGATGATCCCTATCTTTCAGGAATAATCCCTACTTATTACAGTTTTTCAAGAAACTTCCTGGCACCAATTCGTCTTTACATATTTATAATGTTCCTCTTTAATAGCCCTCTATCCCATTATACTCACTACATGCCAGGCTGGAAAGCCATTTTCTGTCACCTCTGAACATTCTAGTATTACCCATTCTTTAAGACCTAACTCAGCTAACACCTCCTCCAGGGACCTTTCTGTAATCCTCCGACTGTCCCTTCCACCACTACTACCACCATCTTCCTTCAGATTTAGCAACTTTTCTATAACTCTATCTATAGCATTTATAATTTCATAATTTAGATCAGAGATGCTTACATAAAAATTATTTTCCTCACTAACTCATATGATTCTTATAAGAGATTCAATGAGCGATTTGCCCTTATATGTAATTTATCAAAAAATGAATAAATGAATGAAGAAGTGTTTATCATTCCCTGTACAATATGTTCAGTGACATTGCACCAGTGCTTCATTACTCAATACTAGTTTCATTAAAGGCACAAATGTCTTCAACTTGGTCTACTCATTTCAGTAGTTAATAATTGTTTCATTAGTAGAAGATCTGATTCACTTTGCATGTAAATACCTACATTTTTTATTACCTCCAAGGCCTTGTAATTTTAGTTTCAGGTTTACTCTCCCTCCCTCTACATCTTTTAATCTTCTCCCCTTTACTCTGTGACTTCTATATTCGCTGTTTAATTCCCAAATATACCAAAGGTATATTTACAAATGTTGTTTCTTCTTCCCAAAAAATAACCCCTACTTTTATTTCCTGTTTTGATCTCTTTAACTCCTACTTATTCTTCAGATATCGATTTTTGCTACCTCAGGAAATCCTTCCCTGACCCTTTGATCTCAGTTCCTTTTTAATACACTTTTATAGAATTGTATTTTTTGTTTCCTGAGAATATTTTTTATATTCAGCAATTACATATTACATATTATCAATATCATGATTATTTGCTGAAAATCTGACATCCCATTATACTATAAACTTCCAGACAATGAGGATTATTTCTGAGTTTTGCTTACTTATTCTGCCTCCGGCATCTTGCAGAGTAAACGTTGAAAGAAAAAAATGGATGAACACTTTGTACCATAGGTTTTGACTGCACCTCTAGAGTGATCCATTTCAATATCATGGTCTTTTGGCTCTTCAGACCTATCTAGGTTTGAAATCAAACTGCTCTACTTACCAGCTTTGGTAACTTAGAAAATTACTCAATTACTCTGACTCCCAATTGGCCCAACTAAAAAATAAGAATAATAATGCCTACGCACTGGGATGATGTATACACAAAGCTGTCTGATATTTATTGAAAATGGTAAGTGTTAAATAAAGGCCAATTCCCTTTTCCATTCCTCAGTAAATTCTGTATATTGTGGCTATGGCTTATTTGACTCCATATAGTCAATTACCAGGATTGTAAAAGAAAATCTTTAAGTACACAGAATTCATAGTCAAAAGACAGTGTGTTTGTTTGTTTTGTTCATTCAACAGAGAAGAGTAGGTTAGAGCATATTAGGCTTTGTAGCTGATGAAAATAATTTTTGACTCTATTCTGAGAACAATGAGATGAAATTGAAGAATTTTCTTAAAAGCCACAAGGAATCTTTCTATTATTAGGCTTAGTTTTACAACCTGGGAAAGGCAATGAGTTGCACAGAGCTTTCATGATTTCTTACAACAAAACAAAGAATTTAGAATGTATTACTCAAGTCAACCATTGCTAGATTAAATCTTTAAAAAATAGAAAACATTGGCTAAAATTATCCCATTGGAAAACTAGCTGCAAAAAGTTTCCTGAAAGTTTCCCCAAATAATTGAGACAAGGCTAGGCCAGTAGTGTAAACAGTTGTGTTCAATTCCTAGGCTTCCAAAGCTGTATGGGCTTATAGATTTATATCGCTATCCCAAAGATCTATTCTTTGTTGTGTTCTCTCTTCCTTTTCTACCTGAAAACCATGGAACTCCAGAACAAATTTGCAAATGTAGCAGAAATGGAACTTTTAAACTATTCGGTGAAGAAACTAGTAATTTCAAGCACAAGAGGCCTATGTTATGGGATTCAAGGGATGCCATGAAAAGTTATTTGCCTAAATTCTCTCTTTTTAGGTTGACTAAATTTATTACCTGAATGGATTCAATCTCTGGGTAAGAATTTTTCTTTCCATCCCCCCCCCTCAAAAAAACAAAACAAATTACTATATGTGAAAACGACTGAACTGAATTGACTAGAAGCCACTTTACTCAGTTGTTCAGTACCAGGTATTCTCCACCCATAAATCTGGCTGAGAAATGGATATATTCATTCCCAGGGGAGGAAAACTTTTCCTCGACCCTCTTAGGGCCCCTGGCTGGGTCATAAAAGTAAACTGACCAAGACAGATTAAGAGGAGAAAATCATGCAGATTCATTTAGTATAAATTTTATGTGACACAAGAGCCTTCATAAGAAACCAAAGACCCAAAAGAGCAGTTAGATCCGACTATTTTATGCTAGGTTTGATGAAGAGTGTACAGTTATGGAGGAACATGACAGGTTAAGGAGTATGAGATAATTTTAATATATTAGGAGAAACTTAGCTAGACCTGTTTATTAGGGTTTTCCTTAATGTTCCTTTGTCTTCAGAGATAAAACTGCTCCTTTTCTCTGGGCAGAGGGAAGGAACCTCTTACATAAAGGTTGTTTGCCCTGTTTCAGGGAAGAAGGGCAAGTAGGGGAGGAGGTCAAAGTGACTTTGTGCTTTGGCTGTTTCCTCAAACTCTTTCAGCTTAAAATATTCAATACACCAAGGTACCATATTTTGGGGTAGCAAGTCCTGAATCCCATCAATATTGGTTGTTGAAACTGAAAACAAGCAAGGTGTATATCTATTACATATTTTTTAAACATCCTTGAAGTCAATTGAATGACCCCTTTCTCTGCAAAGTCTAACTGAGCTCACATTTGGATAACATTTGGTTTCCATAAATTCTCAAACTGGTAGTTCATATTCAAGCGTCTTTTTCTTGAAATAAAATTAAGACTAATTAATCTATAAGGGAAGGTTAAAGATAATAAATATGCAAAGTAGAGCTAAGTACTACTTTGTGAAATGATTGTCTAAGGACAAAGCATTGTGTAATGATTGTCTATAAATATTTGAAGGTATAAACATCACAAAAGCTTGACAACACTTGACATAGATTTTGGTAAAATTAAGAGACTAGCAAAATATTGACAGGATTTGGACCATAAATAAGGTTTCATGGAGTGAAACTAATTTTGGAAATAAAATTGCAATTTTTCCTCCCTAGTTAAAAGACAAGATATGACACAAAGTTCCTTTTGCAGTCAGAAAGTCCTTGAGAGAACTGAGCTTAACAAGTATTAATAGTTGCTCATGATTTGTCAACAATGCATTCATTTTTTTTTATGATCAAGGATTCTACTCACTGTTGTTATTCTCAATGGCTCACGAAATCAGTTAATAGACTTGTGAGGTAGAAGATTATGTCAAATAAAACATCTCTGCACTATGTATTTGCATATGGCCTTGGATACCATTTTCCATCATGAATAGAGGAGGCTTAGCCACACTAAAAATTCTGGCCCTCTCCCAACACCATACTTTTGTAAAAATTTAGTCAGGAATGGACCTTAGAACTTCTCCATATTTGAATACTTAATATACAAAAGAGAAATTACATTTCCTATGACTCTACGATGTAAAATACTTAATAACTTCTTAATTTTTTTAATGCTATTTATTATTTTTTCATACTATATATACATATATTTTTAACATTTTAGATTTTATATTCTCCCTTCTCCTCCCCGCTCCCTTCTAGTAACCACCAGTCCATTGTCCATGTCCATAAGTCTCTCTTTGTCCTGTTCATTTGTTGTTTTTAGGTTTATGTCCCACATATGTGATATCACGTGATTTTCATCCTTTTCTGTCTGGCTTATTTCACTTAGTATGATTATTTCATGGTCCATCCATGTTGTTGCAAATGGCAGTATTTCATCTCTTCTTATGGCTGAGTAATATTCCATTGTATATATGTACCACAGCTTCATTAGCCAATCATCTATTGCAGGACACTTCAGTTGCTTCCATGTCATGGTCACTGTGAATAATGCTACTATGAACATCAGTGTGCAAATATGTTTTCAAATATGAGTTTTCAAATTTTTGCAGTAAATACCCAGTAGAAGGATTGCTGAATCGTATGGTAGGTCAATTCTTAGTTTTTGAGAAACCTCCATACCGCTTTCCACAGTAGCTGTACCAATTTGCAGTCTCACCAGCAGTGTATGAGGGTTCCTATTTCTCCACATCCTTTCCAACATTTGTTATTACTTGTCACATTGATTATAGCCACCTAACAGGTGTGAGAGGTATCTCATTGTGGTTTTGATTTGCATTTCCCTTATAGTTAACGATATTGAGCATCTTTTCATATATTTTTTGGCCATTTGTGTGTCTTCTAGGGAGAAGTGTCTGTTTAGGTCCTCTGCCTATCTTTTGATTGGATCGTTTGTTTTTTTGTTGTTATTGAGTCATATGAGTTCTCTGTATATTTTGAATATTAAGCTCTTATTGGAGGTGTTTCTTGCAAATATATTTTCTCATTCGGATGGCTGTCTCTTTACATTGTTGACGATTTCTTTTGCTGAGCAGAAGCTTTTTAGTTTGATGTAGTCCCATTCATTTATTTTTGCTCTTACTTCCCTTGCCTTTGAGATCAAATTCATAAAATCCTCTTTAAGCCCAAGTTCCTTGAGTTTAGTTCCTATGTTTTCTTCTATGCATTTTATTGTTTCAGTTATTATATTCAGGTCCTTAATCTATTTTGAGTTCATTTCACTGTGTGGTGATAGACAACAGTCTAGTTTCATTCTTTTATAGGTGGCTTTCCAGTTTTCTCAGCACCACTTATTTAAGAGGCTTTCCTTTCTCCACTCTATATTTTTAGCATTTTTGTCAAAAATTATTTGCCCATATAAATATGGATTCACTTCTGGACTATCGATTCTGTTCCACTGGTTTGCATGTCTGTTTTTCTGCCAATATCATGCCGTTTGATTACTGTCGCTTTATAGTATAATTTGAAGTTGGGTAGAGTGATGCCTCTAGCCATTTTTTTTTTTTCCCCCTCAGGATAGCTTTGGCAATTCAAGGTCTTTTGTGCTTTCATACAAATCTGATGATTTTTTGTTCTATTTCTTTAACAAATGCCTATGAGATTTTGATGGAGATTGCATTAAATCTGTATAATACTTTAGATAATAAGATCATTTTAACTATGCTGATTCTTCCAATCCAAGTACATGGAATACCTTTCCATTTCTTTGTATCTTCTTCAATTTGTTTTAATAGGGTCTTATAGTTGTCATTACATAGGTCTTTCACATGTTTCATTAGATTTATTCCTAGTTGTTTTATTATTTTTTTGTTGCAATTGCAAAAGGAATTATTTTTTCCACTTCTTTTTCTGACACTTCGTTATGAGAGTACAGGAACGCTACGGATTTTTGAATGTTGAGTTTGTATCCAGAGACTTTACTGTATTTGCTTATTGTTTTTAGCAGTGTTCTTGTGGAGTCTTTAGGGTTTTCTCTATAGAGAATCATGTCTTCCACAAATAGTGACGGTTTGACTTCTTCATTTTCTATGTGAATGCCTTTTATATCTTTCTCTTGTCCGATTGAACTTGCTAGAACCTCCAATGTTATATTGAATAAGAGTGGCGATAGTGGACAGCCTTGCCTTGTTCCTGACTAGCAGGAAGGTTTTTAGTTTTCCACCATTAAGGATAATGTTGGCTGGGGGCCTTTATTATGTTAAGGTACTTTCCTTCTATACCAATTTTGTTGAGTGTTTTAATCATAAATGTCTGCCGTATCTTGTCGAAGGCTTTCTCTGCATCTATTGATATGATCATATGATACTTATTTTTTAATTTATGTGGTGTATCACATTAATTGACTTGCGTATGTTGAAACATCCCTATGCCCCTGGGATGAAGCCCACTTGACCATGGTGTATAATCTTTGGAATATGTTGCTGTATTAGGTTCGCTAGTATTTTATTTAGGATTTTTGCATTTATGTTCATGAGAGATATTGGTCTGTAGTTTTCTTTTTTTGTGTTATCTTTACCAGGTTTTGGTATATTGGCCTCATAAAATGAGTTGGGAAGTATTGCCTCCTCTTCAATTTTTTGGAAGAGTTTGAGGAGAATAGGTATTAAATCTTTGAATGTTTGGTAGAATTCACTGGTGAAGCCATCTGGTCCTGGACTTTTACTTTTTGGTGGATTTTTGATGATTGTTTCAATTTCCATACTGTTGATCGGTCTATTTAGATTTTCCAGTTCTTCTTCCTTTTTTTTTTTCTTTTCTTCCTTTTTTTTTTTTTTTTTTTTTTTTTTAGGTAAGGCAACCCTTGGTTGACCTCACAGATTGCAAGATCTTGTCAGTTTACAATCCCTTATTTTTTATTTTTTTTTAAATTTTTTACGCCTACAGCACCTGGTCTCTCTAGGTGGTCTCCCGTCCAAGTACTAACCAGGCCTGACACTGTTTAGCTTTCGAGATCAGATGGGGTCAGGCTTGTTCAGGGTAGCATGGCTGTAGACTCCAGTTCTTCTTGATTTATTCTAGGAAGGTTGTATTTTTCTAAGTACTGGTCCATTTCTTCTAGGTTATTTAATTTGATGTTATCTACTTTTTCATAGTATTCTTTTATGATCCTTTATATTTCTGCAGTGTCTACCTTAATTTCCCCTCTTTCATCCCTGATTTTGTTTATTTGTGTCCTTTCTTTTTTTTCTTTCATGAGTCTAACCAGGGGTTTGTCAATTTTATTAACTTTCTCAGAGAACAAACTTCATTGCATTTATTTTTTCTATTGTTTTTTGTTTTCAATTTTATTTAATTCTGCTCTAATTTTGATTATTTATTTTCTTCTGCTGACTTTAGGCTTCATTTGTTCTTCTTTTTCTAGGTTTTTTTTTTTTTTTTTTTAAGATGAAGGGTTAGGCTTGTGCCGTGTCCCAAAATTTTTGATATGTTGTACTATCATTATCATTCATTTCTATGTATCTCTTCATTTCTCTTTTTATTTCTTCTCTGACTCAGTTTTTCTTCAGTAGTATATTGTTTAATCTCCATGTAATTGTGGTTCTTTCTGCTTTATTTTTACAGTTGATCTCTAGTTTCAAAGCATTATGATCAGAGAATATAGTCGGTATGATTTCAACCCTCTCATATTTGTTGAGGTTATCTCTATATACCAGTATGGAGTCAATCTTTGAGAATGTTTCATGTGCTCTAGAGAAGAATGTATAAGCAGCTATTTTGAGATGGAAGGCTCTGTAAATATCAATTATGACCAGTTGGTCTAATGTGTCATTTAAGGACATTATTTCCCTATTGATTTTCTGTTTAGATGATCTGTCCATAACCAACAGTGAGGTATTTAAGTTCCCTACTCCGATAGTGTTTTGGTCTGTTTCTTCCTTTAGTTCTGTTAGTAATTCCTTTACATATTTTGGGACTTCCTAATTGGGAGCATAGATATTAATAAGTGTTATGTCTTCTTGGTGCATAATTCCCTTTATTATTATAAGATGTCCCTTAATATCTTTCTTTATCTTTTTGATTTCGAAGTCTATTTTGTCTGATATTAGTACTGCTACTCCTGCTTTTTTCTGAATGCCATTTGCTTAAAATATCATTTTCCACCCTTCGCTTTGAGTCTATATTTGTCTTTGGAGTTGAGATGTTTCTCTTGGAGGCAGCGTATAGTTGGGTTTTATTTTTGACTCAATTTACAACTCTGTCTTTTTACTGGTGAGTTCAGTCCATTTACATTTAGGGTGATTATTGAAATATGAGGTCTTTGTATAACCATTTTATCTTTTACTTTCTGGTAAGTCTATGTTTCCATTGCTTCCTTGTCCTTGTGTTTCTGTTTTATTTTGGTTGATTTTTGTGGGTTTTCCCTCTGGTCTTTCTTGTTTTATGTTATGAACTTCAGTTCTAAAGCTTTAGTCTGTGGTTACCATTACAAATATGAAAAGTATGGTTGTATATATACAGTTGTCCCTTTTCTTCTGTGCATGCCTTATCTTCATTCCCCTTTGTGAATTTGAATCTTTAAATCCTCCCCTTTTCAGTCATTGTTGTGTCAATTTGTCCCTATGTATTCTGAACATTCATTATTATCTTGCTATAGCAAATCTCTTCTTATTTTAAGCTTATAATGCCCTGTTTGTAGTAAGGGTTGCACTACTCTGCTTTTATCAGCCTGCTAGTCACCTTACTTCTAATTATGCTTTTTTTTTTTGTATTAGGTGAGCTGACCTCTTTCGGAATTTCCTGTAGTGCAGGCCTCATAGTGGAGTATTACCTCAATTTTTATATGTCTAGAAAGGTCTTGATTTCTCCTTCATTTCTAAAGGAGAGTTTAGCTGGATACATTATTCTTGGCTGGTAGTTCCTTTCATTTAATAGTTTGAATATTTGATTACAGTCCTTTCTGGCTTGTAAGGTTTGTGCTGAGAAGTCTGACAATAATCTAATGGGTTTTCCTTTATAGGTTATCATCTTCTTTTCCTTAGCTACCTGGAGAATTCTATCTCTGTCGCTGATTTTTGATAATTCTAATACAATGTGTCTTGACGAAGGCCTTTTTGGTTGAGATAATTGGATGTTCTATTGACTTCTTGAATTCCAAGCTCCAGCTCATTCCTTAGATTTGGGAAATTCTCTTTAACTATTTGTCTGAAAATGCTTTCTAATCCCTGCTCCTTTTCTCTCCTTCAAGAATTCTCATTATTCTTATGTTTCTTCTCTTGATGGTATAAGCTAGTTCTTATATTTCTGTTTCATTATTTTTTGTTCTTCAGTTTCTCTCTTCTTCTTTCTGATTTATTTCTAGATTTCTGTCTTTGATGTCACTGATCCTTTCCTCCATTTGTTTGACTTTATTTCTCAAGCTTCTTATTTTATTTTTCACCTCTTTCATTGTGCTTTTTATCTCCAGAAGTTTTACTTGGTTCCTTTTCAGGGTTTCAATCTTCTTGCTAAAGAACTCATTCTGCTCATCCAGTTGTTTTTTCAATTCCTGAAATTGTTGATATGATTCGTTACAGATCTCACTGACTTTTTTCAGAAAAAATTCTCTGTCATTAAAGTCCCATATTTCTATGTCTATAAGCTTATTTTCTAGAGATTTTTCTCTTTCTTTCCGAGCCGCCTTGTCGCCTTTCTTGTTCATGGTGTTTAATGGACTATTTCTCCACCTGAGCATTAATGGAAGTGTATTTTGCTTTTTTTTTTTTTTCCACAAAAAAGATTTATTATATAATGGCCTCTAGCCTGTTGCAAATAAGGTATTTTTCTTTTGTTTTCCAGTAGGTGGCATCTAAGCCTCTTGGATCTATGCTTCATATAAAGTGTTAATAATGTCTTTTTTTCCCTTATAGATGTTTAATCATGCTCATTACCCTCAATACCAGTTCCTGTCAGTGTTAGTGACAATTTCAGTAGCATTTGCTTGGATTCCCTTGGGACTCCGCAGCTTTCCATCTTGGAGGGTATGGGGGAGTGGCTCTCTGGGTTGAGAGTTGGAGGCTGCAGCTCAGTCTCCATTTTGCAGCTGCAATTAGTAAAAATCAACTTGTTTTCTGCCATTTTTCACTTTTCTGCCATCCCTGTTTCTCTGCTTTCTGCTCTGATGATTGGGCACTGCCGCTGGCTGAGTGGCGGTCACAGTACTCTCAGGCAGAGCTGTTCAGGGAACTCTCCTCACCTTCTCCTCTCTCCCTCCTCCTACAGGGAGCTCTGGATGCAAGAGGCAGCTTCTTTGTTTCTTTGTCAGTCCATCGCCTGACACCGGGGATTCTGACCTATGGTAGCTCTTATGTGCAGATCCCAAGCTCAGACATGATATTGTGTAGTTTGGGTGTTTTTTGTTGAGTTTTAGGTGTTCAGCTTATTGTTGTTTCAAGGGGAGAGATCTGGGAATGTCTTTCACACCACCATGGTTAATCTAATCTCCTATAACTTTCTTAATTTGTTTTTTTACTGTATTTTTTTTTTTATAGCAGTTGCACTTTAATTATACCCAAATCCTTTCTGGTAATATCAAATGAGATATAAAATATTGATTTAAAACAAAACGTAATTTTTTTTATAATATATGGTTTTATAAATTAACACATCTTGCCATTTCTCTTACAAACTATATGCCCATGAGGTTATTCTCCCTGACTAAAAATCTAGTGAAACCATATCAAACTAAAAACCTTCTGCACAGTAAAAGAAACCATCAATAAAATGGAAAGACAACCTAATAAATGGGAGAAAATATTGCAAATTATATATCTGATAAGAGATTAATATCCAAAATATATAAAAAAGCTCCAACAACACTAGTCATTGGGGACATTCAAATCAAAAGAACAGCAAGGTATCACCTCATGCATATGGCTATCATCAAAAAGACAAGAAATAACAAGTATTGATGAGAAAAGTGAAGGAAAAAAAAAAACAAAAACTCTGTGCACTGTTGGTGGAAATGTAAATCGATGCAGCCACTATGTAAAACAGTATGGAGATTCTTCATAAATTAAAAATGAAACTAGCACATGAGCCAGACATTTCACTTCTGGCTATTTAACTAACTCAACTAGCTAAATAGTTAGCTAACACTAACTCAAAAATATATATGCACCCTCATATTCACTGCATCATTGTTTGCAGTAGCCAAGACATGGAAACAATCTAAGTCTCCATAAATGAATGAAGAGATAAAGAAAATGTGAGTATGTATGTATGTATATATATATATATATATATATATAAAAGAGATAAAGAAAATGTGAGTATATATATATATGTATATATGTATATACATATATATAATATTATATATAGTGGAATATTATTCAGCCATATAAAAGGAGAAAATATTGCTATTTGCCACAATATGAATGAATCTTGAGGGCATTATGCTAAGTGAAATAAGTCAGATGGAGAAAGATAAATATCATACAGTCTCACTTTTATGTGTAATCTAAACAAAATAAAACAGAAACAGATTTCTGGACACAGAGAACAAAATAATGGTTTCTGGAAGGACGGGGAGTTGGAAGAGGGAAAAAATAATGAAGGGGATTAAGAGGAACAAAATTCTAGTTATAAAAAAATAAACCACAGGATCTAACATTCAGCATAGAGAATATAGTCAATAATATTAATAATAACTTTGTATGGGGACTATGGCTACTAGACCTATTGTGATCGATTTGTAAGCTATATAAATATTGAATCACACACAAAAATATGTTGAATCACTATGTCATACATTTGAAACTAATCTAATAATGTACATCAACTTTACTTTAATTTAAAAAAATAAACTTTTGCAACCATGAGAAAAATCTCATCTCTATTACTCATGATTTTTTTTATATTGGCTTCAATTACTTAAGTCTGGAGATTTATGACAAAAAAAAAATTCTTAAGTAAAGATATATATCTAAAATCTAAGTTTTTATTGTTTTCCCCTTCTTCCTTCTTTGGGAAATAAATGAGATTTTTATTTCATTGAGAACTTAGCAGGTATTCTAACAGGCCACCTAAAAATAAAGTCGATATGCAGCTATAATAGTTGTGAAGACTTTCTTGACTTTCAGGCCAGGAAAAAAAATGTGATTTTTTTTTTTTTTTTTTTTGGTTAACTATATTTTTCTGGAACAGTCTCCAGACCAATTTGATAGATGAGTAAAAACCTATCTAAAATAACTGACATAAAATCATGTTGGTACTTCGTTAGTCAATCATATTTATAAAACAGACATTGATTCCAAAGTTAGCGATAAATACTATTAAGATCATTTGAAAGATTTAATGGAAATTCTTTCAAAGCACACTGAGATAATCTATAAATTCTCTAAAAATTGTCAGCATTTCAATCAGTAATTATTCATTTTCTGAAAGTTCTTACAAATTCACATAAACCTAAAGACATCTCAAGCTTTCAGCTGAAAAGTTATCAATACCTACTTTAGACCCGAATATCTTCTCTTGGGGTTTACAGGTTTTTTTGAAGCAATGATGTGTAAGCTATATATTTCTACTGAGGACATGATCCTTTTCAGCTCCATAGCGTTCAGCCACATGACCTATGGTTTTCAGGGGATAGAAAACCTTTTTTCTGTCTTGCTTGACTTGTCTTTTCAATTATTATTCTCAAAAGTAAATACATACTTTCTGAGCCACAATTTTTATTTGCTGTGTTTGGACAATTTTTAAAAATCATTTGTTTCTTTAAAAAATACATGTGCTCATTTAATTCTACTCTGCTTATAAAAACATTCTTTTAAAAGACCAGAGAGTATTCAAGTGATTATAATTCTTCTAAGGTTAAGACTCACATACCATCTCTATTTAAAAGACTCTCACCAAATAGCACAGGCCTACTGACTAGTCAGCTTTCCTTTCCCTTTCTCTTCTCCCTGCCTCTTACCTGCTCTCCTTCAGAGTGGAACAACGTGCATGTTCTCAAGTCTATGAATACATGGAAATAGTTCTTACTCGAGCACCAACAGGTTTAAACTGAGATAACGTCCTTAGTAGATTGTTATAAGTTGTCTTTTTATTCACAAAGCTGCAAATACTAATTGTAGAGAATCTGACTATGTTCAAGACCCCTGAGTAAAAATGTATTGGCCCTGGAGCTTACACTTTACACAATAAAAATAATTTTGTATAAGCAAAAGGGAGCAAAGTTAAAGATCAGAAGTTTCCTTAAAAGTAAAAGGAAGAAGAATAAGAAGAATATGACACAAACAGATTAGAAAAGGAGCAGAAAGTCAAGAGCAGGTTGAGTATGTGTGGGGAAAGGACAGATTCACTTTAGGGACAATTGAGAAAGCGTTGTTGCATTTTAGATATATTTAAATCTCAGTTATTTGTCAGAATTTTGGAAATTTGCACTTTCCCCAGAAGTGAACACTGACAGTTTATTTAAAGTAACAAAATGGCAAAAGAGTAGTTAACTTATCATTGATAGTCTAATATACCAACAGACTATCTGCTGTAGGATTTGGTAGCTAAATATAATAGTATCTAAACATGTTGGCTATTATTTGTAGACGTGAATAAGTCAGAGCGGCAAAGAGACCAACTGTTCTTTAGCACTATTCAACTAGAACCAAAGGAAAAAAGCGTGATGATTACTCTCTGACTAAAGAGGGTCAGATTAATAAATTAATGATGCATTCTACTGAGTGAGGATAGAGAGAATTGAATAGTACAATACCTCTTTGGAAATAGATGTTAATAAACTCTGTGTATGGAAGGTAAGTAATCCAAAAGAATCCTAGGTATTTGGCTTGAGCTACTGTGTGGATACTGCTATCATCTGCTGATAGATGGATAAGGTAGTAAAATCAACAGCTCCATTGTGAACATTCTAAATTTGAAATATCAAACATATTTATTGAAGATGTCTAAGGAGAGGTAAGAGTGATAAAGAGGGCTGAGAGTTTAAAGAGAAGTGACACTAACCATTCAACATGTAAAGACAGAATACAAAATAAAGAGCCATTGGAACGAAGGTAGGCATGAAGTAAACTAAGCAGAAAGAGGAGACCATGATGGCATAAAGAAAATAACAAAGTTTGTTTTTGTTTTTGTTTCCTTCCCTCTCAGGAGAGGATGATCAATTGTATCAAACATTGCTGAGAGATTAATAATAATAAAGGCAGCACATGAAAATCACTGCTGACCTAGAAGGTTCAGTGGAGTTTTAGTGAGGGGAGTCAGATTTGAAGAATATGAAAATAAATTATTGGTTATAAAGTGGGGCAATAAAATTTTAAAAAAAATATACATTTAAGAAGTTTTATTGTGAGAGTTGCAAAAAGTATAGCAGTAATCAGAGATGATATGGAACAAATATATATATATTTTTTAAGATGTGAGGTATTAAAGCATAGTAATAGGCATGTAATGAAAATATGAGGGAAACCCTGATATCTTTCAGTTGTTTTATGAAGTAAAATATAGCATCAGATAGTGTGAATTCAACTGTAGCTAATAGAAAAATAAATGGATACCTCTTCCAACCTGAGCCTGTCAGTGTCACTCCTAAAAGCTGGAAGTGGGAAACTAAAATACCCACACATGAATCTCTGTGAGACATGAGTGTTAGAGTGATGGCAATCTTGTTCCAAATGCCTCTTTTTTGTTTAAATAAATTTGAGTGGATTTCTCTATAACATTCAAAGATCACTAGGAAAGAACACTAAGTTAATGTTAAACTTTCCTGAAGTACTCCCAATCTGTAATATGCTTTTTTACATTGTGAATCTTCAATGAACAGACATATCTACAGTGTTTCTCAATATTTTGACCTTGAAATTATTTCTTAAGAATATTTCAAGGGACTAGTAATGATAAAAACAACAACAACAGCAACAACAACAAACCTTTCAATATTACCTAGTTCTTGCTTTCATCTCAAATTACCTGGATGGTCAACTTCATATTTTGCTTCTGGGTTTACTTCATTCTGTTCTTATTTTGGCACTCATCTCTTTACCTTCTACTTATTTCACTCAAATTTCATATATCAAACCTATACTCTCCACATTAATTTTACTCTTGACCCCTCTAAAATTTTAGGAGACTCCAAAATCACTGCGATTTGTTATTTGAGATGAGAATTTTATTGTTTCCCACAAGTCCTCTCATTTATGTTCTGGGAAGTATCTCCTCAAAATACTTATATCGATTTTTGAAGTTAAGTAATTGCAATATTTATATTTTCTTTAATTCAAAAAAGATAATAACAGAAAGTTAATGAAATTATATTAACCTTCCAAATCAATAGTACCATTTTCAATTATCTTGAAAGAGAAACTGCACATTCCTTGTTACGGAAGTTCGAAATGCGCTATTTTCATACATTCAGAAGCTTAGAATGCTCATAAGTATAATATACACAAAACACAGATTGCTGTTAACTGTGAGATGGTGTTTAACTTTGTACTGCTAGTTACGTTTCCATTTCAATGGTGTTTGAATTTAGCATAGCAATTGAATTCTCTTTGAAATCCACTACATTGAAATTCCACCTGCTTATCCACACTTTTTACTAAAAATTAAACTCTTAATGTTTACCGTGAGAGAAAAATACAGTTAAGAACTTCCTAAAATGTACTTTTCAGTACTTATATTTATACCAAACACGTGTTGCAATGACACATGTTTTGCATTTCAAACCATAAAACCTGGCTTATATACACTTTCATGCATTTATAGCCTTACTCAGGATAGAAACCATTTGCTTTTCACATAGCAATAAAAGCACAGAAACAATTCAAGATCTTGCTAAATAGGCCCCTAAACTTCATTACAGTTTGTTTAGTGTTTTTGTGAGGAGGAACTATTATTTCTGCTCCAAGCTCTTGATGTCTCCAGGGAGTGGAAATTAGCATCTATTGAGGAACAGAATGGAAAGTGAAGTTCGGGGGAATGGCAATGTGGAGAGAAGGAAAATGGGAAACCCACTCTTAGTGCAGCAGAAAAGCTTTCATGCAGAAAGTCCTGTGCCCTAATCAACCCTAGCTATCATGAATGGCTTCAAGAGCCAGTCAATTGATTAGAAGTTAGACATTCAGTCTCCGTAGAAAAGGAAAAAAGTGATGAGCAGGCAAAGGAAATACAAAGAATTTAAGAGAATAAAGAGTGAGGTAGGAAATGGAGAGGGGAGAAGAGAGTAAGAAAAGAGGAGAAAAAGAAGCAGAAAAAAATGAATGAGAAAGAATCAAGAGATTTCATAGCTAAGTTTCAACATGGGACAACTAGGAAAAATATCTGATCGCAGTCTTAATGGACTTTTCATGGCTGATCTGACTGCACTATAGCCAGATGGGTTAACAGTCTAGACAAGACTGAGTCATTTTAGGAGTATCATATATTATTGATCCATCTAAGATTATGTTAAGGTGATGATCTACTTACTTTAGGAATAATAGAAAATATGTTCCCTTGTTTTACAAAATTATAAGTGTATTAAGAGAAATAAGGATATGTTTTACAATTGCATATATACACATGCATATAGACTCACATACACACACACAAGGGTCTCTGTAAGAGCAATACCATATGTGTATAAGATTATTTCCCCTTCAATAAACAGTTAACTACATTAAAACAATATTGACAAGTATTCTGACACTTAGATTTTTATTCATGCAATTCTTATACCAATTCTTTGAAGTTAATATTTGCTCTCCTTTTATCTAAAACAGACTGTTTTTACAAAAGCTTTGTCTGCCTCTCTCCATTAATATCCAATTCAGTAAGAAAAGAGCTGACTTTGATTTATATAAGACAATTTTGAAGGTATTTTAAAGTTTCAAAATTAAAATATTTTCTTAATTTTTAAATTATGCTTCACGGAGAAAATAAAGAATTAAAATCAAAAGATAAGACTGACTTTGATCTTCAAAGCCAAGCTACATGCTTGTTGCATGAAGCTTCCAGGAAAATATACACACTTCATATCCACATGGTACCTAAATAGCCCTTAATAGCCTTGCAGGCTGCTGTTTGTAACACAAATCGGTCTTTTGGATAAATTGATTGATTGGAATTAAAATGCATAACTTATTAGTAAGGTTTCAGCTAGGTGAATAAATTGATACAAAATTTTTAAAATTGGAAAATAGGACACAGTTTTTACTAGCTGTGTTTATACCATTCATATTATCTACCCTCACATGCTCACATATACATACATATATATATATATATACATATATATATACACACACAATATAATCATAATATTTATGAATCATTTCCCTCTTTGAATATGAGATTCACTTAACATTTCCAATATGTCTATTCATCTAACCTAATTCCTCACCGACATAGCCAGGACTTGTTTAATTTCAACAGTCAGAAACTCAATGCAAGCATTTTGGGCAAAATAGGAAAATGTTTGTGGATCGTATAATTGGAGAAGTCAAGAGTGAAGCTAGTATAAAATATATATATATATATATATATATATATATATATATATATATATATATATCTGGAACCATTGACTTGATAAATACCAGAAATGTCTTTCTCTCTCACGTTCTCATACCTTTGATTTTCTCTACACATAGCTGAATTCTCTCTTGCTGCTGATGGGATTTTTTTTTTTTTTTTTTAATGAAGTAGATAGTGGCTTCTGGAGGCTGATTATTTGCACATCATTACAGCAATTTTCTCTATGCCTACCCTACTCCCCCAAATCCCTGGATAGTCATTTGATTGGCCACCTGGTTCATGTGCATGTGCCTATTTCTGGACCAATCTCTGTGGCCATGAGCTTGAGGTGCTGTGAGCCATGTCATGAGCCACCCTGAGGTAGGTCCCTGTTCTTGTAGTCAGAGCATGATCTTACCTGCAGAAAGGTGAGAAGCGAAGGTGATACAAGACAGACACACATTCATGACCAAAGTTATCATTTCTCTTTTTATGAAATGATATGGTTCTCCAGTGGTTATTACATCCGTGTGATTAATTCAGAAACAAATTCTTATTGAATAATAACTATGAATCACCACAACCACCACCGTCACACACACACAAAATAACATTTAATTCTTATTTCGGGGCAATCGTGCAAGGTATTTTTCACATTATCTCACAGGATTCTCCCCAAAATATTAAGAAATAGACTATTTCTGTTTAACATATGAGAAAACTGAAATTGTATGTAAGCATCTCAAACAAGCTAACCAAAAAATATAAGGTGTATTCAATTTTAGAATCTGTGTAGCTCAATCAAAGATCTTAAATATAATAGTAAGAGACATGGTAATAGTATAGCATAGATTTTAGGACTCTGAGGGATTCATTGCTGATGGTATGTATGATAAGACCAAAAAATTTACTGATAATTATGATGCAGCTATCATTACATATAAGATTAGGTACATTTGAATGTAATTGAATATGAAATAATAGTGATTTACTAAGACACGGTCTTATATTTTTCTCCCATAAACAAAGTCTGAGGGAAAGGGCACGATCCATTGTTGAAACAATGACTTTACAATCATCAGAGATCCACCCATAATATTTTGCTTTATGTTCCAACGGGCAGCAGATGTAACATTTCAATCATCATGTAGAGAGCATGAGAGGTGTGTTTCTCTGCCTTTAAAAATACTTCCCAAATGTTGCACACAGCACTTTTAGCTGGCACATTATCATATTGCCACATCTAGCTTACAAGAGAGTCTTGTAAATTGTTTTTATTTCATTCAGTCATGTGTGCATGTGTGCCCCTGAAAATCTAGGATTTTCTAACAGAAGAAAGGGAAAATGGATATTGGAGCAGGGAGCTAGGAGTCTCTGCCAAGAACTCTTACTTTCTCCTGCAACATATCACTGACATCAATCGTTCTTGGGGCACAACTTTTGTTGTTCTAGCCATGTTTCTTCATATAGTCAAAGGGTAAAATTCTTACCTATTATATTAAACATAAGATGTTTCTTTGTGATTTACTTCAGTAATACTATGTTTCAAAGTTCACGGTGAATTATCCCGAACAACTTTCTTAAGTCTAAACAATCATTTAGCATAGTGTATCCAAAAGTCATTTCCAGATATTCTAACTCCTCCTACGTATAACTTTTTATCTTTATATATCTCAAATATAATTTTAAATTTTGCTATATCAGGTTTTTACTGCTAGATACAAACCATAGCTCAGTAATTATCAACACTGACTGCATGATACAATCAACTGTGTTTCCTCTGGAATCATAAAATCTTTTTGTATCACTACAGGCCTATTGAATAAAAATCTGGGTGCATGCTTGCTTATGGGGATGTACCTATATACCAATTCAACATGTCATTCTAATTAATAGACACTGTTGAGACTTATTGATATGGATCATGTTCGCTGGAGGAAAGCTTCTTTATAACAGAAAATTACAGGTAAAAAAAATATCAAATACATTCAACTCTGAATAAATCCTCAGACTGCATTGCTTTTATTTATATAAAACAAAAAAATAAAAATAAAAACAGCTGTTTATATTAGATTTAAAAAAGAGAGAGAGAGTTGTTCTATCACATAATCATATTCTATATTATATTTTCCTAAGATTCTTATATGACTTTGTCCTTGACTGGCCAGGAACTATGCTTGGCAATAGAATTTCAAAAATGAAAAAGACCTGTCAGTTTAATGAAAAAGGGTTTTCAGAAATTTGGCCATTTCAGGTTGCGATATAGCTGTAATAGTACATTCAGGTTGCCACAGGATCACAGAACAAAGGCCCTTATTCCAACATAGAAGCACTCAGAGAAATTCATAAAGGAGACAATACCTGAAGTGACTCTTAAGGAATCAATCATAAATGTTATCTAGACAAAGTTGGAGTTTGTATTTAAGAGGGAGAGAGTATAGCTTAGGGTCAAGGGCCATATTAACCCTACTACCTATTTTTGTGACTATAGTTTATTTAAACATAATCATGCCACATTGTTACAGTAAAGTTTGATAATCACAGACTATTAAAGCCAAAGATATTTACTATCTAGGCTTTCATTAAAGACTTCCTGACTTCTGTATAGAATGGAGATAGTACCTGAAGCAGCACAATGTATTCAAGAAATTACAAAAGTTTAATATAACAAAGTATAAAAATTAAAGCTGAATAAAGTATTTTGAGTTTGGAATTATAAGTAGGAGACATGAAGAACTGTCTATGTTAGGTTAAGATACTTGTGTTTTATTGTTTGTGTCATGAAGAATAAATTATGAATTTTAAGAAGTAGAGTTATATGGCCAGATTTTGAAAAGATTACTCTGGTTGCATTTTGGAGGTACTTAAGAAATTCAAGATAACAAATGAAGAACCAGTTAATAAATGAGATGTCTCGAGATTCTAAACTAGTGCCAAAAAAAAAAAAAAGTGATGAATTGGAAAGAATCTACAGAGGCTCTTTCGAAAGTAAAATTAATAAGATTTGCTAAACTCATTTGTCCTCATTTTTGAAATATGCCTGCAAAATTTTGACACTCCTCCTTCAAAAGGTGGAACCTAATTACCCTTCTCTTGAATGTAGGACAGACCTAAGGACTCCTTTCTAACCAATAGAATGTGACAGAAGTGATGGCATGTAGCTGCCCAGGCAGGGTTATAAAGAATATAACTTCTATATGATTCTCTTTGCTCTAGAGAAATCCAGCCACCATGCCATTAGGATACTCAAGCTGCCCCAGAACAGCTTGAGTTTCATGGGAAGAGAAATTGACATCTCTCCCAAACCAGTTTGCAAGAAATGTGAGTGAGCTACCTTGGAACTGGATTCAACAACACTACCGAAGCCTTTAACTGACTGTAGCTCTGGTTAACATCTTGACTACAACCTAATGAGAGATCCTGAACCTGAATCCTTTTGCCAAGCTGCTTTCAGATTCCAGACTCCAAGAAACTGTGATAGAAATACATGTTTTTTGTTGCTATCAGCTACTGATTATGGGGATAATTTATTATGTAACAATACATAGTTAATAGATCAGCACTGACAGAAATGGGAAACACAGAAAAAGAAAAAAAAATTAGGGGGAAAGTGCTATGTTAAGTATGAGCCATGCTGATTTTGAAGGTCATTTGGGAGAGCCAAATGAACTTGAAGAGTAGAATTGAAATATTCTCCCCTAGTCTGACACTTGGGGAGAGGCCAGAGATTAAACTAACATTTTTGGGGGTAACTATCTGTTCTAATATACAATTTCCAAACTCTACTCAATTCGATTTTTATTTTAGCGAGTATATCTTCATTTACGGTAAGTTGTTTGTCTTTACTCTTTGCTTCTATGTCTGTTGATATGTAACATCTCCTAGTTCAGCAAATAGCAGTTACAAAAAATAAAAAAATTTTCTAAAAGAAGAGAACTTGCAAAGATAGACTTACAGTTTTTTGGCTTATATTCAAACTCCTGGTAGAGAAGCAAGGCTCTGAACCAACAACCAATGTACCTGGAAGGTAGAAAAGGTTTCAAGAGCCAAACTACAGACAGTATCAGTGATTCAGGAATTCAAACCCCAGGGCTTGATGATATTTTTCTTAGATATTCCAAACATATTCAAATGCAATGTACTCAAGCTGAAATCTGCTTGGATATGTTCAAAAGATAAGAGCAGTGAGGTTTGTGAAATCTCCAAATGTTTGCATACCACATACAGGAAATGCCTATATGCTGTTATATTCCTGAGCTCGCCTTCTAGCTTCCAGCATAAAAAATCTCTAGCACCATACTTTGAAAGTCAGCAGATTCACTCTCTGCCACAGCTGAGAGCATTGGGATAAGAAATATATAGTTAAATATTTATATATCAATGAGGAAAATCTACAGAAAATATATTTACTCTAGTTTATAAGAGGTTGAATTTGAAACTCAAAAGCAAGAAAAATGTGTCTAAAATGCCATCATAAATTCAAGAATATATAAATGTCAAATAATACAGTTTTTAAATTAGGATTTACTTTTTCAAGTTTTTTTTAATGGACATTTGTAACTCTTTGTGTTTAAATGTTCAATATACATTTAATAAGTTACCACTATTTGTGAAGCATCATATAGACATCGAGGACATGAAGTTGATAACACAAAATACTTTTCTTGACTAGCTGATGATCTCAAAAAATTGAAATGTGTCACCTTTTTCTATCATGAAAACTAAACTTTTTATGTCCACAAAATTACGCACACATACACACAAACACGCTATTTCAAAGAAAAACTGAATTACTCCTGTCTGTGTCAGACATAATGGGTTCTGATGCTCCCCTTAACACCCACAAACTATTCTGCCAAGTTTAGAACAATAACCATATGCAGCTTCACATGTCTTTAAACTTTCTTTTATAACATTCTCTCCTTGCACCGGTATAATTTCTCCTTCTCTTGAGTCTGATTTCTTCTTCTAAAAATTTAAAAAAAAAAAAAAAAAAACAACAACATTACTGAACTTTTGAAAGACCCTTTCATCTTAGATACAAAGTTAGGCCTACTCCGTGACTTTCAAGGGTGTAGATGGTAAGCAGAATTTCACTCAGTAGACCCAAAAGTTAGTATACTTTTTTAGTATTGAATACAGAATGGAAACTAATTTCTCATCATAATGGATGACCAATGTGGTCAACAAGAGGAACATTAGCCTGACTTCAATTAGTTGTGGTCAAAAAAAAAGAGAGAGAGATCTTACTATTTATAATTAGATGATGCTAATAGAGCCTACTTTATCCTAAGAACTGAGAATTAATTAAAATATAATCATTCCATCTGACTTTAATTTTCCTATGAAAATAACAGCAAAATGTCCTTGAGGTCCTTGTGAAGCTCTGAAAGACTGTACCCTAAGCAGCTAAGTGGGGGACTTACAGGATTGTCCAAGAGAGGTAGAATTGACAGCTCCTTAATTTGTTCAGACATAACTCTTATGAGAGTGAACTATTAAAAAGACATACACAATACCCACAGCACATAGTCACTAGAACATCTCTTCCTTACAAGCCACCTTCTCTTCACCCAATACCCAAGTATACACACATGGGTTCTTATTGTTGATTACAGGAAACATATTTAAAGAATCTCAAAGGGAAGAGGGAGTTATAACGTTTGTAGGATAATAAAAATTTTAAAATAAAATCTGTATGATATTCATAGATTGCCCAAAGACTTTTGTTTGTTTTATTCCCAGGAAAAGACAAAATTTAAGATACACAATCAAGATTTTAGGGGGCATTATAAATAATAAAGTTTATTATAATTCCTATTTTGTCTTTGCTTTCTAAATTTGTGTTATAAATATGCACCTCATATCTATACATATATCTATAGATACATACATACATACATATATGCATACATACATACATACATACATACATATATATTTTTTCTGAAAACAGAAGCTATCCTGGAACAACAGCTGGTTATTTTGAAACGTACTTTATGTTCCAAAGAGGTGCTATGACTTGTTCTCAATCCATGTGAAGAAAAAATAAGTGTGTGAAAAAATATTTGCTCTCTGTTTTTTAATAAGTTTTTAGGCACTACATGTTGAAACTTCTGACAGGGACAAAAAGCTGAAGACTTGCAAGGACTTAGCCCATAATTCAAGTAGATGCCATTGCATTATGACACTATGGGACTGTAAGTTTACAGTAGAATCATGAGCGATTGTATTTGTTGTCATAAATCAATAAATAATGCATTTATTAATTATTTCTTGAGTCTTGCTTTTAGTTTTGCACAGAACTTTATCTTTGAAATGATTTTGAGATAAAAATAGCACCACACCCTCATTATGTCATAACCACTATCTCAGTAGATCTCTGGAACATTATTTATATAAGTAGACTTTACTTATTGGCCTCATTAGCAATGAAGTAATCATATTTGTTATCCAAAGTTAATATTATGTACTTTTGGCTTATTGTCAATTTTAGATGAGATAAAATCCTGGCATATATCTAAAAGATTTTACATGACATAAGATACTGTATTTTTCTTTCTATACACTGTTCGTTTCGCAGGCACAACAGATAAATGGACTCTTGTGGAATAAAATATATAAAAGTTGAATATAGGGTAGAGTAAGGGATTATCAAAGAGGATAGAATAAGATGGATTGAGTGGGTTGATATACCACTTTAATATTTTAATTTTGTTTCTGAAAGTCTTAGGTGTGATAAGAATTAATCAGCATGTTTAACAAAGCCTTGAAAGGGAAAGTCTACTATGGAATGACCAGATAAATAAGACTGGTTATTGAAGGAGGTGAAAATGAAAGAAGTGAAAAAACTGGATGGAAAAAGTAGCACTGCACTTACTAGAAAAAGCTCCATTGATCCAATTACTAAAGAACATTTGTGAAACACCAAACATTTGCAAAGCACTGTATTGCGTGCTTTATACCTTAGAGTATGGGATATCAGGAGGAATTTAAAAATGAGCAGATATTAAACACTTGTATTTACATATTTAGTTTTACAGCAACCATATAAGGTAAATATAGATATTCCCTTGTTCCATAGGTTCAGAGACATAGGTAAACTGCTCTTTGTTAAACTCTTACATAAAAACTAAATTTTGGAACTGTTAATTGAACAAGTTCTTCTCCAAAAATCCACAATTAATCAATAAGTTTATCAATGAGGAAAATTCACAAATACTGTAGGAAATAACTTTTGTTTCCAAAATTATTAAATAGCACCTAGATTATTTTTCAAACACAGATACATTTGTGCATATAATGATGTAAAAATAAAAATTGTATGTAATGTTGAATATGTTCGCTGTTTAGTATTTTAATTTCTTTTACAGAAGATATAAAATTCATGGCAAGAATAATAGATAGGTGAATTTATAAGTTTTTTTAAATTTATTCTAAGAAAAAATTCAATATCTAATTTAAGCTTTATTTTATTCAGATAGTACTAAGGAAATTAAGAAATTTTCAGATATCTAAGTTATTTTGGCTATAAAACTTGAACTTTCTCAAGTCTTACTCTGGAGTTGATTTTAAATTGTTAAATTTTGAGTAGGGGAGGTAGAAGGTATATGCAAATAGTACTGAGTCATCAGTAGAAGAGGGATATCTACCTCTAAGTCATGAACTAACTCTGGTTAATGAGCCTAATACTAGCCCTTCCTCTGGATATAACTAATCTCATTTGGTATTTGATCATGTCCCAAGCCTTGTTAACAATTGGTAGAGAGTGAGCCAGTCCCTGGCCTGACTGTTGCACCTAGAAACATGAGCGTGACTTCACAGGCCATGCTGGACAATGGGAACTCAGGAGTATTGTCTTTGGCCCTCATATATGCCTAGATATGCCATGACACCTGTCTTTGTTCAGACTGCTATAACAAAATATCACAAACTGAGTGGCTTATAAATGACAGAAATTTATTTCTCACAGTTCTGGAGGCTAGAAGTCTAAGGTCAGGGTGCCAACATGATTGCTTAAGGGCCCTCTTTCGGGTTTCAGACTGCTGACTTCTGGCTGTGTCTTCACATGGTGGAAGGGGCTGAGAAGCTTTCTCAGGTTGCTTTTATAACAGCACTAATTCCATTTATGAGGTTTCTGTCCTCATGACCTAATCTCTTCCTAAATGCTCCAACTACTAAATGCCATCACCTTGGAGGTTAGATGTCAACATGTAAATTGGGAATGGGGCACAAAACATTCAGACCATAACAACAACTTTTCTATTCTGTGGCTAATACATCATGACAAATTCTGAGACTTTCTTTTGTTATATCCTTAGTTCCATCTAGCAAAAAGGACACTGATTCTCTTAGGTTTCTGATATCCAAATTTAAGGAGGTACTATATAATTTTATCCTCCTCTTCAGATTTAACATGTAAGGTGAATGTGGCTGTTGTGGAGAGGAGGGGAGACATCTCTAATTCTTCTCTCCTTCCCAAAGCAAAAGCTCTTTTATATCATGTGGAGAGGGAGTAAGACATACTGATCCTTGCTGACCCAGGTTATTTGAGCTTAAAGAAAAGACATTTGCCACTTTCGTATATTCTTTATCCCCCAGCCTCACAGTAATGGTGGCTCTAAGAGGAAAATCTACAAGGGAAAAGTCACAGGGTAAAAGAGAATATATAAGAGAAAAAATAAATACCTGGAATCAAATGGTATTTCTACCACCATTTGTCTCTGGAAAACCAATGTTTATCCTCAAGTAGTAATAATGAATTTTAAATACAATCAGATTTAAACTGAAATTACTAACTATCCCAAGCATATATTTGGTTAGTCTCCAGATGTTTTCAGATATTTATTATCGCATATTCAATAAAAATGCTGAATCTGTTTCCATTCTGGGGACTATTTGAAAACTATGTATACCAATAATATAGAACAGATTATTTTTAATTTTAAAGCTAGTGTAAAAAAATAAACATTATTGAAAGAAACTAGAAGAGTAAGAAAAAATAACATAATCTGTGTGATACACACACACACACACACACACATAGAAAGAAGCTTATTTTCCTCTTGCACTATTTATTTTACCTTAAGGGATGGCTAGTTGTATTTTTAATTTGGCTGCAATATTTCATATACTATAATAACCTTATAGAGAAACAAATATTCTTATTCATAGGGGCTTTTCCTATGAATAAGAACTGTTTTCTATATGCCTACGTTCTTGTGATTATTTTAGAAGAATCAGAAAATGTCCAAAAATATGCTTATTTTCTAATCACATGCTGCATTTTTATTAAATTGTATCCTTTAAAAAGCCCGATGCTTCACAGCCTCAAATAGGTCATGCATGAAAGTAAATAATGTCTTGATGATATAATCATTTACATTCTACAATTTCTGTAAACTTGCTTAATATTTGACAAACACATTTTTGTTTTGTTTTGTTTTATGAGAAATGCAATATTTTTAAGGAATATAGAATATGTTTTTAGGCAAAAAGTGGTTTATGCCATAATCAATTACTCAGTTACAGCTTTAAGATGGTTATTTATAAATTGCTTAATATGGTTGCCTTGTTTAATGCTTATTTTCATTATTTATTAGATTAATGGTGTAAACACAGTATTGATTCAAAGGGCAATACTTTTCATAAAATATACCTAACCATAAAATTGAGCAATAAAAGTTGAAATATAAAAACTCCTAGATTGGTTTCATCATCCCTTTAGAAACATATGTGAACTTTTGTTCTTCTGATGTATAGACACAGGGGACAATATAAATATTAGATGCACTTATTGTGCATCCCGATTAGGGGCAATTATCCTATTGATGTATTTTAATTCTGAACTTTTTAGAAAAGTATTTTGATTTAGAATACTTTGCTTAATAAAAAATCATTTCATATATGCAAAGCGTAAATTGAATTACATTTGAAATTATTATGCCCAATGCTTTTAATTCTGAAACTCGGTGAGATTGAAAACTTGTACAAGGAATCATAATGTATAATTAACCAATTTAATATTTTTTTCACTTTATACACATCCTGTTATCACTACCTACAGTCGATTTCAGGCAGTTTTTAAAATTTTAAGTTTGTTCTGTGTATAAAATCACCACAAAAGTATTATAATAAACACACCTGTGTTTGGCCTATGAAGTATTCTAAATACTTATAAAATTCTAAACATCTTCAAAATGTCTCTTGTATAGATCTCCCTCTTTCTGTTAACTGTTAATTTAGTGTGTACCCTCTTAACTTCTTGTCTACATGCTGCAATAGTCACCTAACTAGTCTCTGTTTCCAATCAATACTACATTCTATGGCCAGAGTTATTACCATTCTCCTGTTGTAAAATATTGATGTCCTATTGTTTGGAATAAATAACCAATTACTTAGCCTAGCATTTAAAACTCCCCATTATGTGATCCCAACCTATATTTCAGCCTTCTCCCTCCACATCCATTCTCACGTGCGGGTGTCTATTTGCTATTCCTCGTGTTCGCCCAGAATGTTCTTGGTCAAGTTTTCTCCGTCATCTGAAACGATCAAATAAGATTCATGATTCAGACTAAATCTCACTTTCCTACAAGCCAGTCACAGATGCTCCTATTCAGAACTCATCGTCATCTCTTCCATGTTGTCATAAGAGTGTTTAAATGTTCATAATGACACATGTTATAGTCTCCTTCTAAATTTGTTTGTGTATAGCTGTCTTCCTGCCTAGAATAACAGTACTCGGAAGCAAGAGAAAATTTCCATTTTGTTTCTCTTAGTTTATGGTGTCTTCAGCAACAAACACATGATGATTGATCTGACTGGAAACTTGAGTGATCTTTACATAAGTTACATTATGCATACCCTTGCCTCCTTAAAATGTTATATCATATAATTCATTATTTCTTGATGATTCAGGGCAAAATTTACTAACATTTTGTACTGGGTTATAATGTCCTCAGGTACTACTAAGGCATATTAATTTCCTTGTCTCTAGAGTAAATGGCTACAAACTGCAGAGATTTGATTCAAGAAGTTTTATATCCTGAGAATCTTTATGCTAGCAGCTTCATTTTAATCAGTTGCCTGGGGTTGGTATGAAATCTTACATCCTATGGAATGAACATCAACGCCTTTGTAGCAGCAGTTCGCTTCTGAGACAGTTCTCAGTTCCTGAACATCCTTGAAATGCTACATAGTATTTACTCCAAAGAATGTTTCTCCATGAAAAATAAGAGATGGTTTCTTTAAAAATGGGCAAGAAAAGTTAGAATTTGACTTTTAAAGGACCCACTTTTCATTGGAATGGATACTTTTTATTTTCAGAGAACAAGGGAGACTTGGACTGAAGACTAGTGTTCTCAGATGTGAGGATTAATTATGTCACAGTGGGACCCATTCCCTCACTCTTCCTTTTTACTTACAAAAACAAAGTGAAACTTCTTTCTAGTCGGGGATACTCTTAGTCCAGTAGCCTATCTATTATTGCTGCCTTCTCAATAGAAAGAGAAATTGTTTCAGCACTGTTTGTTGGTTGGAAGGTGAAGGGGCATTAGGTCGCTGGAGCCTTTAAGGGAGGTAAAATATAGCAAGGACAAAAATCCAATGCCAGTTGAGGGAACAGAGTTTTGATTTCCTTCCTCTCCCTGCCCTCCCCAAAGTTATAACTTCTGGTTTCAATAATAGCCATTGTTCTTTTTATTTTTTCTTGTAGTTTTCCAAGAAGCTTCTGTTTTTCCAAGTGTCTCTTTCTCTCATGAAAGTTAATATATGTGTTGATTTAACCTGATCAATCAGAGTAGTACAATGATATTTTGCTTTAACTTTTTTAAACAAATTTGGTATTTAAAACTTTTATTTCACAGTTTTTCTCACAAGCAAAAATTATTTCAAGAGGCATTTGAGAACACATGAAGCATATTCACAGAGGGAAAGAGAGAAGTTGGTTTGTCTTTCTACATTTTCTCCTGGAGCTCAGTTTATGTTTGGCTTCCAGAGGAACAAAGCAACCTTAAATAAGTTGTTACGGGAAGCGACACCCTACGGAGGAAATTAGACACTCAGACAGCTTTGTTAGAGGAAGGAGAATTTAATGCTGGGGGAGAGCGTGGGGCATTCAACAGATCCAAAGCACAATCTCCCCTTGGTTAGATTTCTTACAGTTTATATATACCTCTGCAGTGTCTATGCAAGGGGTGCGTGATTCTTTTGACTGAGGTTTCACGTATGCTTCCTGACTCAGGATGGTATGGGGAGCTTCAGGTGGGGGGATGCAAGGGAGGAGGAATTTCCAGACCATTGGTCTTATAGGTTGTTTGTTTTGTAGAACTTGCAAAATTGGCGTTATCAGCACCATTATAAGGTTCTTGAATAGAGAGAGACGGGACATTGAGGCTAGTAGGAAGCAACACTTATTAATGCCAGCACCTGCTCAGCAGATTCCTTTTCAAAGGCTGAGCTCTAATTGTAACATAACAAGCAGTTTTTACAGTCTTGCTATTCCTACACAGCTACAGAGATAAGAACATTAGTTGGAACGTAAGCTATGAATCAACAGATGTGAGCTGGAGAGTCCTTGAGGTGGGGGAGGTAGCTATGGGAAAACGTGTTAGCTGGAGAGTCCTAGACAGAGGAAGAGGGCAGTCAGGAATGGGCTTTAAATGGCAGAGTCTGCAGGCCTTTTCCTTTGCATTTTTTTCAGATGCCTCCTCTCCTCAGTTTTCTTCTTTGTCAAATGGCGATAATAATCTCTGGCCTCATACCTCATGGCATTGATGTAAAGATCAAGTAAAATTGTTTAAAAAAAAACATAAAAATATCTAAAACATAAAATATAATGAGATCATTTATATGACTATACTTTGTAAATTCTAAAGAGATATACAAGAGCAATTATGCTTTTTGATTATAATTGCTCTCTAAGTGTACCGAGAACATTGGCTAACCTGCAAGGGCAGGCAGAGCAATACTGCACACTTAGTTGCTACTTTTCTGTCCTTGCTATATTATGCTTTCCTCCAGCATGCCCTTCCAGAAGGCTTTCTACTCATGATAACTCAGCCAGTTTCTTGTCTGCAGCCATAAAATCAAGCCATTTATACCTTAAAAAGTAAAGTGTGTTTATTACTTAATTGTGGTGATGGTTAAATAGGTATATGCAATGCCTAAACTCATCAAATAGTATATATTAAATATCTGCAGTTTTTTGTATATCAACTATATCTCATTAAAGTTGTTTAATTAAGAATATTAATATGTTCCAGACCCTATGATAAAGTACAAAGAAAAAAAAAGGATGAGATATAACCCAAGTTTTGTGAAATTCCAATGTCTAGTGAAGGAGGCATACTTACAAACTCAACTGTAAAGTCTCCAACCTTAGGGACTGGGTCTGCTTTTGCACACCATTGATACTCAATTCTGTGCTTGAAACGTAATTGCTAGTAGAAAAAAGCAAGAAAGAATGGGAAGAAAGGAGGGGAAGGTAGAAGAGAAAAAAAAGAGGAGAAGGGATTACAATCCCAAATGTGGTACACAGATTGGTTCAGATTTACATCCTTAAGAACAGTCCATGTACAATCGAACAGGTAGGGCAGGTAACAGAATGATCCTTTTGACTCTTTGCCTTAGAAAGGCAAATTTATCTTGACGCCAATGAAATTAAAACTTCAGAGTTTCCTATCTCTTCCAAGGCCCTGTACTTTATTATTTATTAACAATTTTGTGTTTTTGTTTTTTTCCCTCTTTGGAGAGATCCTCCTGAGTTGTCTCAAAAAAAAAAAAAAAGAGCCCTGGATCTACCACCCCTTACCAAGGTGTATATGGTTTTCACTTAAAATAGAGATGGAGTGCATGTACTAAAAAAGGCTGTTGCTCCTTAGTATTACTTAGGCCCACTGAGAAATTGCTGTAAGGAGTGGCAATGTGAACTCTAGTAATGTTTTTCGGTTAGAATATGAAACAAAAAAATAAAAAATTTTAAGTTAACAGGGAAAGGAGATGTTTCTAAAATATTTCTAATGCAATAATATTTGCTGTTTCTTTTAAAATAGAAATCCAGGATATACAATGTTTTTATTTAGCATTGCTCATTTTTTCTTATAAAATCCACTGTCTTACTCAGAATCACCTTCAGTTGACACCTAAGCATCTGCAACCTTAAAATATTTTTATGAAGACCTACTTAAAAATTTTATTTACCATTAAGTGAGCTTTAGTATACATATCTGAGAAACTATAAATATAAACCTTTTCATAATTAACAATAAAATAGGTTATAAGTTGTAGCCATCTTCGCTAAAAATAAAGCTTTAAATCTGTATCTATTCAATTAGATTTTTTTCTATTAATATCTCTTTATAAATTTCTTTGGTGGTACATAATAAATTCAGTTCTCTCTCAAATCACCAAGCTTTGAATTTAAAAAAAAAATGGATGTCTAACACTCAAGGAAACAATCATAGTCATTTATTTCTTCAGTTCCATTAAGATGAAAAAAAACAAATGTTATCAAGCAGAATATACATGCCCTTCACATTACTTGCTATTTCTAGACTAATTTACTTTTTAATCAGAAATTCTATCAGTTAATCATATTGAAATAAATTTTAGCCCAAGTTAAATACTTATCATTAATTCTGGTAAATCTAATAAGTAACTTTGGAAACATTATTATGTTTATTTACTCCATTTTATTCTAAAATATTCTAAAATACATATTAGTCAAGACAGAAAACACACTCAAAGTAATTAAAAATATATACTTATACCAACTTTTCCAAATTTAACTCAAATGTTTTTATGTAGTCTCTTAAAGTATAAGTAACATTTTCACTTAAAAAAATTGTTGACACCTGAATCTGTTTCTAATATCTTTCTCTAGTTAAAGAAGAAATGGCTGATTCTAGGATGGGACTGGAAATATACAGATGAGCCTGGAGCATTTTATAAGGTCAGAAAGCAAGAAAGTGCTGAAAACGCACACACACATACACACACACACACACGACACACAGTAGTATGTCAAAGGAAAAGAGGAAGCAATGAAAAGATCTCCTAAGGACCAAAACAGAAATAATTTCAGCAATATATAAGTAGTATTAGCTTATAACTTAAAGCATTAAATGTTCCATATTGATATAAATAAATTAAATGAATATATAAGTAAATGAGAAAGAATAGACAAATGTCTCATATAGGAGAGCCCCAAATTATTTATGTAAGTAAGTACTCTACCCTAAAAGGCAAAATAACACTCCACTCCTGTAGTGCAGGCCGCACACAATGACTTCCTGTTAAAGAGTACAGCATAAAAAAGGGAAGAAAAGAAAAGTAACTTTACTGTGGATGATAACTCTGATAAAGAATACCTCAGCCAAGTGATCAAAGTTAACATTAACAATGTTAATTTGTGTTGATAGCATGTACCTTTGATATGCTGCAACGAGACTGGCACTTTACCTCTGTGGTATTTCTCCCCGAGGTAGCTCTTTAATAAATAGTTCATGGAATTCTATTTTAAATAAAACTATTGCTTTTTATTTCTCTTCTTTGCATTTCCTTATCATTATGTACTTTACAGTTTACTTCACTTCAACATATGTTTAAGTTACAAAAAGATAATCTATATAAACTAGTAAGATAAATAGAAAAAGAGATTAGAATAATTGTGGGTGGAAAAATAATATCTTCTGAAAACATAAATACTGGATGAAAAAAATCTTAAAGGGATGAAAGATAAAGCAAAGAAGAGGCAAAATATGACTTGTACGCTGTTATCTATTTGTTATCCTATGTTCGTTATGGAGTATTACAATTCATGATTAATAAATAGTGGTCAAAATGGCCAATAAATGAATAGAAAATTATTCAGTTCCACTAAATACCATGTAATTGTCAACAACAACAAAAAAAGTGGTACCAATATTCACCCAATCGAACAGCAAAATAAGTCAGACAAAATCAACTCTGTAAGGTCGTGAAACAACTGAGACTCTCCTACACAGCTATTGAGGTGGGGTGTAATAAATTGCTACAATCATTTTGCAAAACTATTTGCCAATATCTACTAAAGGAGGGTATATGCATACCCTCTTACTGAGCAATTTCACTCCTAAGAAAACACTCATCAGAAATGTGCACACAGACTCACTAAAATACGTGTTCTAAAGTGTTCATAGCAGTACTATTTGTAATAAACAAGGTTTACAAAGATAAAGTTACTGATTTGGTGTTTAATCATGTATTTGCTCATAAAACCTGTGTCTTTAATCATCAAATTAGTAAGAGATAGGATGAGGAACACTTTCTGAGAGCAGGTTACAAGAATATATTCATATGTAAACATTCATGATGTATCTACCTTTCTTTCAATGTGTTACTTTTCTTTTAATGTGTCTGTAATTTAACAACCACCACAAAAGCTGTTGTCAAGCTGTCTGGCTTGAGGTAATATTCTTCTGTCTCACAATATGACTACATTTACACTCGGATTGTCTTCCCAACTTTCATTTATTTTTACTCCTCTTCATAACTTTGTTTAGTTAATCTATAAGAAACTATGTGTGAAGGGAACTATTTTATAATAATAAATAATAAATGTAATAATGATAATGAAAATCTGTATATTTACTCTTTTCCAAATCTCTCACTTCATAACTTGTTCTCCAACATTTATACCATTTACCCACTTAGAATGATGTTTTAAGAGGACATAAACTCAAAAATAAGATATTTTTCAGAACTTTTTTGTTAGATCTTTAAAACATAGGATAGATTCCTATCTGAAAGTCAAAGATCTGTCTTACAAGCCTGTAACCAAGGCCTTTCTATAATAACCCTAGAGAAACAATTTATAAGAAATCTAATATAGCGGTAGCACTAAAGAAGATGATGAGCAATGCTTAAAAACACTTGTATATTTCAGCTAAAGGTTACAGAACAACTTGAATTCTGTTTTCTTGATTCAGCAATTATAGGCATTTTACAGCAATAAAGCTTACCAAATACCAAAGGAATAAACAAGCACTAAAATTAGAAAGACCATAAGACTTCTTTGGTATACATAGCAATTAAGAACTTATTAATGGAACTTAGGTAATTGAACATTAATAATAATTTTTTTCATGCTTAGTAACAGATATTGTGCTAAATATGCTTTATCTTCTTTAAATCTTACAAATCCTTTGTGATAATATATTACCACTTTTTTTTGATTTGTTTTGTAGATTGACAATAAGTCTTACAAAATAAAGTGACTGACCTCTGACCTCATATTTAAACATTTATTTGCTCTAAAACCTATATCTTATACACCAATATCTTTTTAAATTATATCCATTTTTTAAAAAGCTAGGGATCAATATAAACAAAATAGAAATGTTTCATGTCTTTAGGAAACTTAAATTATAATAAGATTATTTGTTTTGGATACCTAGTAAGTTTGGATTTAAGACTGAACAAATAAACTCAGTATAGACAGTGTTCATTAATTTAATTTCTTGATACAAGCAAATTAATATTAACTTAAAAATATTCTTGTCTTACATTTGTTCTGATTAAATGTACTAAAATTAGGCTGATAATAAAAAAAAGTGATATATTTCTTGTTGTTGTTCATTAACAGTAAACAAATTAAAAAGATATAAAAATCACTCCAAAGCTCACCCTTCAGTTATACCTATTGGAAACATTTGGTGGACTTCCTTCCAGACACACCCCAAAGAATCTAACACACTGTTCTATGTTTGCAATAAATGATCTATTAGACTGACACATCAAAATTTATTCAACTAGCTCCCTAGTGACAGACATTAGGTCATTATTTTCTATTTTTTTTTATTTTTGGGGAATGGAGGACTTCTAAAAACCATTCTGCAATGTAAACATCTCTGTGAGGTTTTATACAATCATCTCTTTAGTGTCACATTTTATTATCGTTTGGCATAGTACCTAGAAAACAGTAGGATCTGTAGCTCCAATGAAAATACAGTAACCACTTCTCACCTCTCCAAGCTGACTATAGACCTCCTAGGAGTGTTGTTCTGGCAGCCTGTGGGGCCCTGCAAAACTGGCCTTGATAGCTCTAGTCAGGAATTCCACAGACAGGTCTTAGTAAGTGCAACCACATAGGTTGGCCTGAGTTTGTCCCCTATTATCTGGACCCATGCCTGGAGTAAAAAAAAAAAAAATAGCTCTTTTCAAGAGTACTTATGGGCAATTCTTTTAAACCGTATATTAAAAAAACAAACAAACAAACAAACAAAAATCACACTTTTATATTCCAAACATAGTGGCCTAAAGTCATCCGCTGTTTTATAGTCAAGTTAAATGGCTGGTTTTTAATGTAAAGAATTTATGTAACTTATGGGACAGTCTAGTGACAAAGTAAAAAAGTCTAACAGAGTTGCTGATGAAAGAGGATCTCAGACCCCTAAAAAACACATTTTCCCAGAATCTCTACCAAAACATCTACTGTGTAGGGTGCTGTGATGATTAAATGATATAAAAGTCTTAGTTCTATGTCGAAAATACTAAGAGACCAATAAATGTTAGCTGCTATTATTACATTTCCTCAACGTCTTTTCTATATATTTTCTTTGCCCATTTTCTCCAAATGAAAATTGTGTTCTCAGGAATTTTCCTGGCTCTGTATCTGTGTGTGCATGTTTCTTCCCATAAAGTCCTATCAGTTCTACTGCCAGAAAAATATTGTGAGTTTATCTACTTCTTACCAAACTCCTCCCAAAATTTCAATTCAAACATCCAACGTCTCACCTAATAACTCACCTAATAACTCCTCAATGATCTCTCTACATCTGCTCAAACTCCTTTCTTTCTCCTTCTCTATAGAGATGAAGAATGATGTTTTCAAATGCAAATAAGATCATATATTTTGCTTGCTTAATACTGTTCAATGACTTCCCTATGCTATGGGATGACTTGGCCCCACTCTTGTAATCTCTACTCCAGCCACACTGGACTTCTGGTAGGTCCCCTTCCTTAATGCACCAGGGAGCTCCTCTTGATAGCCTAGAAAATGTTATTACTTCTTTCTGAAAGCCTCACCTCTTGATCCAATATCTGTCTGCATAGTGCCTTTTATGTTTCAAATTTGTTTAAAAGGTCTTTTTGGTCTCCTTTCCACCCCTCTAGTTAGGGCAAGATTCTCTGTTGATAACTCTCAGGTACCTCTTAACAATTACCATCGATATATTTCTTATATATTTGTTTTGTCTTTTATCAACTTTCCATTCTCCTGAGTTCTATAAATTTCAGACTCATATGTCCCTTCTCACTGTATCCCCTCACCTAATACAGTTCAGGGCAAATGGCAAATGCTCAAAACTACCTGATGAATGAGTGAACATTTAAAAAGTTAGTTTCAAAGTCAAAGTAACTTATTTATGTATTAGTATGACATCAGTTTCTTCAGAATGGTCTATGATGAAAACAATACTTGCTTACTCACAATATCTAAAATAACTTTATACTAAAACAACCTATCAGTTATATAAACACATACCACTATTAGCTCATTATAAGATAGAAGAAAGATTTTAAAAACTAGATATATTAGTCTATTCTATTCCCAAATATCATATATTCATTTCAACATAAGTGGAATCTGACATTTACTAAAGTCTTTATAACACACAATAAAATATCTATGTAAAGATAAAGGTAAATTAAGTCAAATATATGTGAGTGTGTGTCTATGTGCTTGCATGCACGTGTGTGTGTGTGTTTTGAAGTTGTATTGGATTGGTAGGTTGCCATAACAAAAAATTGTAGATTGAGTAGCTTAAACAACATAAATTTAATTTCTCACAATTCTTGAGATTAGAAGTCCAAGATCAAGGTGTTGACAATTTGGGTTACTCCTGAGGCTTCTCTCCTTGGCTTGCAGATAGCTAGCTGCCTTCTCATTGTGTCCTCACATTTTTTTTTTTCTCTGTGTGTACTAATCTCTGGTGTTTCTTCCTCTACTTATAAGAACACCAGTCATTAGATTAGGGCCCCACCCTTACAATCTCATTTAACCTTAATTATCTCTTTAAAGATCCCATCTCTAATTATAGTCACATTGGTTATTAGGGCTTCAAAACAAGAATTTGAGGAAAACAATTCAGTCTATAACAAACATCAAATTTTCTTATCTCACAGATTATCACCACAAATACAAAAAAATCACCTGAGTAGCAAAACAATGCTATCAGTTACAACATGTATATGCTATTGACACTTACAGTGTTTATATAGCCCAGCAGAATTCATTTTTTGTGATAATGACAAACTTCCCTCATTATTATTATACTTGGGTTTCTGTTAACACTTTTTAAAAGAAATCCAGCAGATCAATATTGTAAATAATTATCACTGTTCCTGCATGCAGACTAACCTCTAGGGCCACACAAACTGCGTGTGTCATTTTTTTTTTTTCTTGTCACCCTCTTTTGACCCTTGAAGCTTCTCTTGGGCATACAATGTGAAAGCTGACAGAGTAACAAATGTTAGAGTTAAGTTTAACATTGTGGTTGCCATTCATCTCCTGTATAACATTGGCATTTCTAGTTAACATTAAAGGCACATTTTTATGTAAAATTTTCACAGTGATTTCATATTCTTAAAAATTAAACATATTTCTTTATTAACTGCTGCTTTCAAGTCTCCTGATAACTAGACTATACATCATATCAAAATTTAATGGTTATTTATTTACTTAATGGAATATTACTGTTTAGAATAACAGATTTTTATTCCCATACTCATATTTTATATTCCCTTAGTGTTTTCCCGGTTGAATTTCCAATCTTCACTCTTAGACATCTTAACTTTAATCATGTTCATTTCAGTTCTGTGCTCCGAATACAAATAGCTCATTTTGCAACACAAGCATATAAATAATTTTATCTTTTTCTTTTTCTGACCAAGTTTCTTATATTGTAAATCCACCTTCCACCTATCACTCTAGTTCAGGTTCCTTTTCTATGGGGTTTTTAAGTAGTTATGAATATATGTTTTATGCTTTAGCCTCTGTAACAACTCCACTTTCACACCATTGAAGAAAGAATACCCTAACTTGGAAATTATTATTTTACTATTCTGATTTGACAATAACTCTAGCTTAAATTCTATATTTCTTAATATGACCTTTTTTTGTCTTTGCCTTTGTAGAAGAAAGTCCATTAATCCATTCCTCTAGGTATAAGAACACAGCTGTCCATTCAAAAACCAGTAAGACTGTTCTAATTGCTTATTCCTATTCCTCGGGTGCAATTATTCTACTGCTCTCAGGAGCCAGAATGATTCTTGTACCTCATCTCTGCCACAGAAGATTTTTTTTAGAAGTTTAGGATGTGCTCATTCTTCCTACTACTTGCTTTTCAAGGGTTGGGAAAGAGGGATGAGGAGGAAAATCCACAGACAACGATTTCCAGAGACAGGGTCTCAGTTTGGGAATGTCTTTGTGACATTGCAGATTTCAAGTAATACACAGATATTTCTGGGAAGCATGAAGTTATAGTGCTGGGTGCCCAACTATTTAATACATGAGTACACTCTTATAATATATATATATGTAAAACATATGTACATGTTTTACATATTTATATGTTTAAGATTCATTTATAAAGAACTACATATTAAACATTATTCCATTTATTATTTTTAAATAAAATTGAATTTTATCAGATACTAGCATAGATATTCTTTTGACAATTTGTACACATGTGAGGAGGATATATTATATACTCAATCAATAGGTTATACTGTTTATGTATTTGGAGTCTTATAACCTCTGCAATATGCAATACAGTGTAACCCCTTTGCTCATTCACACCTTCAGATCTGAAGGCCACAACTTGGAAACTGGTGGGAGAGATAAGAAAACTAAATTATATGACTCCCTCAGGCTGTGTAATTTGGGGCAAATTACTTAGCTTTTTAGGTCCTTGAGCTTTGTGAGGCTTTCAATTTAATAAGATAATGTGTATGAAAGCACTCTATGAACTGTCAAACAGGATAAAAATAAAAAAATGTAATTATCCCAAAGGACAAGAGGTAAAGGCCTGTGTGAGAATAGCATGTGACATGGTCAAGAGGGCTCCGAATCTCTGGCAGCTCCCTTGGAGAAACACCACTGTGGAAGTATTTTATGGATGGCAGCATTACATAGGTTTGGACTTCCTCCTCCCTGAGCCAAACTCTTCCGGGGCAAGCCTCTCTCAGCTTACCACAGTCTTCCCTTTCCATGTTTAATAACGTGCCTCTGCAAAGGAGAAAAAAAGTGTCTCTTCTACTTTGCTCTAAGTTTTTTGCTGGGACCCCTATAACAAAAGACAGATGCATACAAATTTATTTAATATAAGTTGTGTGATACGGGATCCTTCCTGAGCAAATGAAGACCCAAACAGATGATTAAACCTGAGTGCTTTTATATTGGGCTCATAACAAATGGAAAGTTGTGGAAATATATGATAGTACAAAAGATATGAGGTAAGTGCAGTAAACCAGGGAAATTTTCTTGTCTGCAATCCATAGTCTTCAGAGGTAAGAATTTTTGTTCTTCTAGGTCTAAGTATGGCTCTGCTCACATGAAGGTTTTAAACCTGCTTCAAGACTGAAATATTCAATAAGCCAAGTACACTATTTTGAGATAGATGTTATTCTAAATACCATCACTTCCAAAAATCGCTTACTCTGGTTTTCCACTGAAAATCATTTTATGTACATAAAAACATAGCACAGTTCTCAATGTTATGTTTTCTTTAGAATGTCATTTGAAGAATGGGTAAAAGAGTTTGAAACAATTTAATTTCCTTTCTTGTTCTGGTTGGAAACATGAAAAAAAAAAAAGGGCAGTTTTATAACTTCTAGGATTATGTCATGCATTGGAATAAATCTATAAATTAATATGAACACCTCAGTGTTTAAAATAATATATATCTGAAATATTCCAAGCTCTTTCTTGAATATACTGTGTGAAATATGAAATTTAGATCACTTAGTGTCATGGTTCTAAGTGTACTCATTCAAATAAAAATATTTATACTGTTAGTTTAAACAAAATCAGACTATATATTAATGGATATAATTTGAGAAGTCAGCTATATGGTTTTCACTTCAGTAAATATTAAGCCAACTTAATAAAACAACTAATAAGAGTGTCATTTAGTGCCAGCGTGACCAAGGGTGTCTCATACATGGTGTCACATGAATTGTCACTTGGGTATCTGTCTACCAACAGATTGCAACAGAGTCCACTGACTCATTTGTGAGAACATTACGAAACCATCCACTGGTAACAATTTTCAGTCACGGCTGATCTAAACCATATTTGAACTGCTGACCTGGAGGTGTAAGATTCCATATCCGGCTTCTCATTACTTGTGGTAAAATTCTTTGGTTGTAAATAGTCTTGCTAAAGAAACTGTTTAGAAAGGGAATATATATTGCTGTAGTGTCTTCAAAGGACTTTCTTAATATACTGTTTCGAAAAATGTCTGTTTCACTATTTTTCTTATTATTAATATTAAAAGAAAGTAAGATATGTTTTATGCAAGGAAAGAATTAGGGGATTGAATCAACCAATTCTGCTGTGAAATATAATCAGTGTTTCTTTATGATTTAAATTTTCCTAAAGAATAATGGAAAAGAGCAATTTACAAAAATATACCTTTCTACTCATCACCTTATTTATGATTTATTTAAAAAGGCTACCATATCTTTCCTAAATACAGCAAACTAGTAACCAACTGAACAAAAAAAAGAACAATGTCTCACAAATCTTGTAATGATGTTGACAAACAAAACATTAAATATCTAACAAAAACGATCAAAAACAAAGGGTATGAGTGAATAGATGAAAAATACATTTATAGCTTTTGCCTATTCAGTCTATGTCTCCTCCACAGCAGATTCTTATAACTTGGAAAGGGAATATACATCCACCTGAAGCAGTGATTAATTATATTCAACTTTTAAAGAAAGCTGAGTAGTTGAACACCTTTGAGAAATGATTTTCATAAATTTACTATTAACATCACCGCACTAAATTGTAAAATTCTTTTCCCATATGTAAAGATCTTTTCTCGCACTTTGTAAATTATTTCCTGACCACCCTCTGTAAATATCTTATTACTTTTCTTACTACTGGCATGACTTTCTGAGCAACCCTGTAGACTCAAATTCCTATCCTAAAAGTTTTTGCAGAGTGAGAGATCTTTGTCTCAAATATTCAGTTACAGATAGTGTATTTCTTTTAAGTCTGTATCCTGCATGGTTTAGTGTAAAAAAAATCACATTTAAGTGGTTCAGTTCAAAAAAGAAATTATTTCTAGATATTGCTTTGAAACTTTAAGGGTGTCTAAGTACATGCTCCATGGCAATTCTGAGTTATTTATTTTTCCAATTGCAGAGCACCCAAGCTCCTGAAGCTTCTTATTGTCTACTTTACAAAAGCAAATTTTCTATTTCAACACATCTTATGACTACCCATCGTATACCCTAAGTCATGTTTCTTTTTCTATGCTGAGACTTCTCAAATCATGGGAATGTAACAAGTCAAGTAACCTTCACTTCTGTGCCCCATTCTAGAAAAGCAATTAGTTCATCTGCTTCTATTATTTTTTTAAGAAAAAAGAAAAGTAGAGCATTTAACTTTTGTAGGTTTTTCTTGACCATTTTCAGAAATTGCGAAGGTATGTGTTGGAAAATGTGTAAGGTTGGGTTATGGGTTATGCTGAATGAAGGCAGGAGATTAACCCATACGGTGCTTTTTTTGTCCTGCATATATGATTGAAATTCAACTCAAATTAAAAGACATTTTTTTGGGGGGGGGTCCAATAACAAGTCTAAAACATCTATAATGGCTTATAACTTTGTAAGTAAACTCGCCTTTTATGTATTTGATTATATTATTTCTATAATAAACTTACTAAAACATAAGTTTTGGTAACACTCAAATGATTATTGAACAAATAATTATTCAAATATAAACAATTATGTCTTGTTTAATGTGGTAAGTGCTTTACAGGTGAAGCTTAGTTCATCCACAAAAGAACTCTGTCAAGTGATTAATATCTCATCTTAAATTTTATGAATGATGAAACCGGGGCTTAGATTAGTTAATAATTAGCTCACGGTTAATGAACTACCAAAATACTGAATTTAAAACCAGAGCTCATATCTAGCACCTAAAATCTTTAAACACTGTCTCATTCTCCATGACCCCATGTTAAGGGTGGAAAACTTTCAGGTGAGCAAACTAGCTAAGTCAGCTACAGGGAAGAAATATCTTTAGATATCAGGAGTTGTCCTACTTGCTTGTGTGTGGTTTAGGAAGTGTATTGTATAAGATATGAAGATGGCCAATGTCTACTTCTGTAATCCATTTACTTGTTAATTAAGGGTGTTGTTCCGGGCAAAGATATGCTAACGGCCAACTTCCACTTCTGTAATCTGCTTGCTTGTTCAGGAGACCACCAGGGTGTGGTCTTAGGCTTTATCAGCTGCCTCCTCTGAAAGCTCGGGGCTGATCTCCTCTAACCCTGCGTGGTAGAGAGTCAGTCACCGGCCAGCTAATAAAGGCTCATAATTAATCTCAATTGGCTCCGTGGGTCTCAGAATTGTTCGCGCCATAACACCCATAGAGGAAGAAACTGAAGGAAAGCTGAATTTGGCACCCCCAAAAATTTATTTTGGAATATCGACTATTTTAAGCTAGTACTTTTAAGATGCAAAAGAAACTTTAACCCTCTCCCTCACCTGCTTAAAGAAATTCAAATAGAAAAATCTGCTTAAAGGAAGTAAGCTGTTCACTTTACCATATTCTCTTTAGCATGTATGGATTAAGTGTGGTACACAAGAAGGATCTAAGAGAAGTCTGTTTTTTAGGCTCTCCTCTGTTTCCCACTGTTTCTGGGTGGCCAGGCAAGAATTTGTTTACCGCATGTTTGCTCCTTCTCATCTACCTGTTAATGGCTTACTTCCCTTTTACAATCCCAGACCCCTGCCTCCCATTCCTTAGTTGAGAATGGCATGGAAACCTCAATAGCCTATGTGCCTTCTGCTCTCATATTTTCATTGAACTCTTGCTCTTGATCTCTGGATAAACATAAAAAGTTACCGATTTTTTCAAGAATAATCAGAGATTAATCAATAAAAATTGGAAGACTCCAAAAGAAAATGTTTCAGTTAATTTTCAAACTGAAGTTTCCCAATATTCATTTCAATGTAGTCTCTTAGTGTTATGGCGCAAACGATTCTGAGACCCACGGAGCCAATTGAGATTAATTATGAGCCTTTATTAGCTGGCGACTGACCCTCTACTATGCAGGGTTAGAGGAGATCAGCCCCGAGCTTTCAGAGGAGGCAGTTGATAAAGCTTAAGACCATATCCTGGTGGTCTCCTGAACAAGCAAGCAGATTACAGAAGTGGAAGTTGGCTGTTAGCATATCTTTGCCCGGAACAACACCCTTAATTAACAAGTAAATGGATTACAGAAGCAGACATTGGCCATCTTCATATCTTATACAATACACTTCCTAAACCACATCCAAGCAAGTAGGACAACTTCTGGTATCTAAAGATATTTCTTCCCTGTAGCTGACTTAGCTAGTTGGCTCACTTGAAAATTTTCCACCCTTAACATCTGGAATTTTAACTTATCTTTCGGTGTTATCTCTTTCCTATCTGGCATCTGCGAGAGAGTATATAGTGCTAGAGTGAACATAAGATTTACGTACCTTTCTTTGGAAATTTAAAATCTTTGAAATAAACCAAAATATGTGTGTATATTTATAAAACTGGAAATTATTTCTCTCCTTTTTCATGTCCTTACCACTCCCTATCATAAAAAAATATGTTTTTCAAGCTCATTACATTATTTCCATAAACATATAAATTAGGGATAGAGAAAAGCATTAAGCCTGAATTTCCTTGGTTTTAGTTGGGAGGTGATCCAAGCCATTAATGGTGTTTAAATGCCTTTCCTCTGGTATTCAAAATTGCAACATGCTGTTTCCAGGGGATATAATACTGAAAAATAAGATTTTAATGATAAAATAGAGGAACAAAGACAAGCTACTCTTGTCAGTGTCGGTAGGTAAATAGCACTAATCTGTCTTCATTATAGCTATGCATGCTATAATACCAGGTGGGAGGATGTATAATATCTTTTACCATTATGCAAGAACTAAGTACCAAGCAGAAACTTAAAGGCAGAATTATCTTTGATCAACAAAATGTGGCAATCATTTCAGTCTGAAAATAGCCTTCAGAAGGATTTTGACATCTCTGTTAAAATGTGAAGATCTCTCACTTTCCTCATTCTCATCATTTCTCTAGGTTGTAAATTTTGTTAAATTTGAATACTTAGCACAAGCTTTTTTTCAGTCAAAAAAGAAAACTTCCAAAACAATAAAACACCATGGTTGGTAGGTTCTTTTTTTCTCTTTGCAATTCTTCAAGGAGATAAAATTAATCTAAAAAGTATAAGATAAGTTGGGAGATTAAAAATGCAACCTGCAATCAGAATTAAATCTATCATTTTGCTATTAAATCTGTTGAACAGTTTTGTTTCTGATCTGTATATCTTTGATATTTCTTAAAGATATTACTTTTTTCTTTCCTTTTGAAATTTTGTACATACCAAAATTTGCTAAACTTGACTAATTAAAATTGACTACATGCAAAGCTGTTAAATGACATTTGTCTTGGGGTTCTTGCCTTTTAATGTCTCTTCCACCGCCTCCAGGATGTATTCTTTAAATAACTCATTACATCCCAAACTGATCGGTGACTCTTTCCTCACATCCAAGCCCTACCCACTCCTCACCACTACCACCACCTGCTACTTATTCTGTGTTCTCTGTTAGGAAGTGAACCCATCAGTCACAATGAGTTATAAGTGAAAAAATAGTCATCCTTAATTCCATATTCAACCAATTTTCAAATGTTATTGAATCTATCTTCTAAATATTTTTTGAACTTGTCCACTTTATTCACATATATACTTTTCTAATTAAAATCCCTGTAGTCTCATGTCACACTCGGCCTGTTTTCCGCCAAGCAATCAATGAGCTGGTTAAATAAAATTTGATCATTTCACTCTTCTGTTTAAACATTTCAATGTCTTCTCGCTTATTCAAAATGAAACCCACATTCCCATGTTGCTTACAAGACTCTTTCTGATCTAAATTTTTTTATCTTCATTCTCTTTTTCTCAGCTCTCAATTTTCTCGGTTATTTCAAAATCTACTCAATGACTAAATATAATTAGTAGTTAACCAAATTATAAAAATATATAGCAAATCTGGTTACCCGTAAGGAGTCAGGTGTAACTTTAATATAAGTAATATGAAAAGATTTAGGGAGATAAATTTGGACAAGTAGATTGTGATTAATTCAGAGAGATAAATGACACACTAAGAAATAGAGATTTAATTCTGAAGGAAATGGAAAGTCTTCAAGGTTTTGAGCCAGGGGAAGACATGATCAGTGCTGTAGTTTAGGAAAATAAAGCTCTGAAAAAGAGGTAAAATTAATTTGGTGTTGTGTTCAAGAATGGATCAGGAAACCAGTAAGGAAGCTATTGAAATAAATTAGAGGAAAAATAATAAGAGCTTCCAACATGGTGTGGCTGTGAGAATAAGAAAGAAGTAATAAGTGTTAGTTATTATGAAGGAAAATCAATAATTTTCAGCAATTGATTGACTCTGAGAGGTAAAAGAGAGGGAAGAGTCAAAAATGACTGAAGATATAAGCATAATGACTTGGAGGAAGATAACATATTGAAGAAGCACAATATGTCCAGCTTCAGTGATATTGGATTTGAGGAATATTGTGATATGCCATTCAAGTGATGTTCAGAGTAGAAACTTTTACTTCAGATTATTTTGTATGTTAAGTCAAAGGTTTGCACCTGATTATTATTATTATTATTATTATTATTATTATTATTATTTGAAACATATTTCCTGTTGCTAATATGAAAAAAAATACATAATCTGGACTTTTATAATTCCATAAAGGAATATTCAAATTATATTTGATGAAGCACAGGGCAGGATGAGCTATATAATTTACAGGACTCAAAGCAAAGTTGAAATGTGCAGCTCCTGGTTCAAATATTATTAAAGATTTCAATATGGCAACAACAGAGCATTAAACCAAGCCCAGGGTCCTTCTACGTAGATGTCATACCTACAAGGCCAGTCCTAGTACAAGGATAGAGTATTCTATCTCTATTACTTTTGCGATTACTTGGAGAAGAGATTTCAAGAGTCTATCTATGTCCTTTTATGCATTTCAATATATATTTTTAATTCTACTGGGGTACAATTAGCTTTACTCAGCTTATATGTATCTGATAGAAACATTAGTCCTAATTCATCTTCTTTGACAGAACTCGTATATCCACTGTCAACAAAGATAAAAATATTGAAAAAAAATAAGAAAGTTGAGAAAAGTAAAGTTGTTCAAATAATTCTGATTTTGGTCCATTCCTTCCTGTTATTATGTTAGATATCTGATACTAAGACTAATAGTTTATCAAAAATGCTACAAAAAAACTGAGACATAGATTGGCATTGGAAAACTTAATTTGGGAGCATGCACACCACTTTAAAATCTAAAGTCTTTAAAATCTAAAGTCAAACTTGATATTTTATTTATTTTTTAACAAACATTCTCTAGTGCATGTTATGTGCTAGATAATATTCTAAACTCTTTACAAACATTAAGTGATTATTCATAAAAAAAAAACAAACACAAAACTATGAGATAGGGCTATTATTCCCATTTTACAGGTAAAGAAGTTAATTCTTTGCCCAAGATTATACAGCAACAAGTGGCAGAGCCAAACCTTGAACCATTGGCTTCTGGCTCCAGAATTCATGTTCTTACATAATACACTGCTATTCCCTCAATGTGCTACATTTCTTCACAAACATAAGCAGAAGTGGAATGAAATGTTACACAATTAGAAAATTTCATAATTATATATATAATTTGAGTTTTAAAAAATAATTTTAAATAAAATAAACAATACTGAGAATAATTAGTGGGAGTATTCAAAAGAGAAAGAGTAAAACTTTGATTTTTTTGAAGTCATTTAGTATTACAAATATGTACTATTTAATTTAATTTAATTTAATTTTTGCAACTATCTACAATGTGAAATTTAAGTCAGTAAATTGTAATCTAACACGTAAATTCTGATTTTACTTTTTTTTTTGAAGGGAGGGGAATAGGATTTTTTTGAAATTTTTAATTGACCGTTTGGTTTCTTGCCTCCTCCCTGCCTTATGCCTAATACACTGAAAAGTCAAGGAACCCTTATTTTATTACTCAGTATTCAGTACCATACTATAATACCTTTAAACCAGAGGTATTTAGTTTGTGTTTTTCAAGAGTTGGAAGTATCTGAGGGAGAGTGAGAGAGTGCTGATGGAAGAATCACTGATTGCGAGGAGATTTGAACTGGTTTGCAGTCAGGCTCCTAGACAGCAGTTTAATATTAGCTTTTGGGAGAATTCAGTTTGATATTCACACAATTTTCTAACACATATGAATGAAAAAGCAATAACTTATAATTAATACCTATTTTAATTCACTCTTTACCTATTTTCAAAATTTTCTGATACTAAGGTGATCATAAAATTTCTCTTCCAAAACATGGAGCACTTTTGAAAATGAAAAGGAGCATCACTAAAAATTATACTTGGATAGCAGATTCATACCAGTACTGTGCCAGGCAAACCAAAGTATATGATCACTCAATTTACAACCAAGCTCATGAATTTTGATTCATTTCCTGTGACTCAAACATGTATGCACAAATGTTTTTCAGCTCACATACTCTCACTTCCTAGACATAGATATATAGAAAATAGAAGTTTAGAAAAGTAAAACTTCAATTTTATCATTATACCAATTTTGAAAGATATGAGAAGAATAGAGGAGAGAGGAAGAAAAAGTGGAGGGAGAAAGAGAGTAGGGAGGAACAAGGAGAGAGATGTCTACTGAATGTTTGAGCAAAGAAGGAGGGTGATAATAAGTTGTAGCACAAATACCTGTGAATACCTGGGTCAGTAATTTAATTTTATAAACATACCCAGATTTGATGAGGCTAAGACTTATTAAGAATCACTAATTAATTTTAAAGTAATACTATATATCAAACAGATATCAATGTATACTCTAGAAATCTGATATTTATAGATTCGATATTTATGTTTTCAACTAAGTGTATGAGAACCAAGAGTCTATGGCATGTATTCATTTGTGACAGTCCTAGGTCACATATTTTATTTATAATCTGAGCATGGGATGAAACCATTATCCACCAAGTGATCCCAGTTTATTATGGTCACAATATTCACCTCTTAAAATTGGATGTACTGTTCTTCACTCACCATTATCATGTATTTTATGGGAGGATTATATGCTATAATAATATCAAATAATTCAATAGCTTGGTGTTCCCTATACTGAAAAAATTTCCTTTCCCAAGAATAAAGGTCAATTGTGTATATTGGAAGCAACTTCATTCTAACAGGAAAGTTCATTCAAACCTGAAAGTTAAGTCATAAGACTGTTTAGAGAAACTGAAATTTGGAGAGGGGAAGTTGGACGTTCTCACAGAATAGCACAAAGCTATGTGAATTGATGGATAATCCTTCTCTACTCTAGCAATTCTTCTATCTAAATAACGTTGGCCCCTTGAATCAGAGTACTGCTTTCCTGCATGGTGTTGGATAAACAGTGAGAATTCAAGTTCTACAGTGTCTTTTTTCTCTTCGAGTGTCCACAAGCATCATTATGTTAAGTCAAGCAAGGTACATGATTGAATAGACTGCAATTTTCTTTTCCATATTTGATCATGTCTGATCACATTTCAGACATGTCTACTTGAGGCTGTACCCTGGTCACCTTGATGAGACATAGCCATATCCCAAGTCTTTACCACCATACTATTAATAAATTATCTTTTAAAGTATGACCTGCTAATGTCTGCTCTTCTCAACTTGTATTATTACAAGTTGCTTGATATTTTTTTATTTGTTTTATTCTCAGAGAGAAACTTTATTTCAAAATTCTAAGATCTACTTTAATAAAACACTGTTACAAATGCAGTTTTAGGAAAAAGTTACTTTAATATTTAGACTTATTCTAAATATTGTAATTTAAATCTCTCACAGAAAATCAATTTTTCTAATCTACTAACCATGATATGCATTGTTAATCCTAAGAAAAAGAAAATTGAGTTTAATATAAATAAAGAGAGGCAGAGAGAATGACATAACAAGAATAGATATTTTGTCTGTAAAACTTAAGAATCTTTAAGTCTTTGCTTTTAAAAAATCTTTGTGTCTATTTTTTGATAGGGAGATTTAGTTATGAGAACAGGGATTGGCATTGCTAAATACTTGTTACTTTGGTTATCTATTGTTTTGTAACTAAACAAAACGTGGCTTAAAACAGTGTTTTTGTTTTTTTTCTTCATGATTCTGTGTTTGATTGGGCTCAGCTACATGATTTTTCTCTGTGTGTGTTATTGGCTAGAGTTATTAGTGTGGTTACCTTCATCTGCACATGTGGTATCACAGCTGGGGCTAGATGTCCCAGAAGGCCTCACTCCCATAGTTAGCAATTGATGTTGGTTGTTAGCTGGGCACTTGGTTGGGCTCCATTTGGCCTCCCTTTCTTCAGTAGTCTAGACTTGCATCCTCCCAGCATGGTAACTGGGTTGCAACAAAATGAGAGCAGAAAATAATTGGCCTCTTAAAACCTAGATTCAGAACTGGCACAGTATCACTTTTACTATGTCCTTTTGGTCAGAGTAAGTCATAAAACCAACCCAGACTCCAGGTGAATGGAAATTGTCTTCACCAGTTAGCGGGTAGAGAGATGAATGCATGTAGGAATGGGTGTAATTTTTGACAGCTGTCTGTGGAGGTAATCTATCATTCAGGTGATACCTTCTTCTGACATGAATTGTCATTGAAAAAGTCAAAGCTATATAAATGTGTATATTATTAAATCGAGGAAGCAAAAAACATTGAATGCTTAACAAATTTTTCTTCCTTGTTATCTTGATATAAGTTGTTCAATAATTTAATAAAAGTTACTACAAATTGTCTTCTCTTAAGTTTACTTTTGTGTTGTAGGTATTTTCTCAGTTTCCTGTTTCTTAAAATGTCCGTTCTGGGGAAAAGAGTTTCTTGCTAAGACGCAAAAGCAAGAAAACTTTTAAATTTTCTTCATTTTGGAGAGATGTAACTAAGAAAACCAGGTATAATGAATTTTAATTAAAACATAGTAATTAGTTAAAATATCATTGAGTTTAATCTATATGGGTTCATTTCTTCCAACCAAAAATTATATGCAGGAAATAATCATTTAGTATAGATCATGATGATTTATTATCACTCCTACCTCATACAAAAATCTAATTAAATAAGTTTTAGTTTTGTTAATGGAAACATTTAATATTTCAAAAATATTCTACTTTTAAAAATAAAATTAAAAAAACCTCATGAAGACGTTTTTTCTCCAATACTATATTATTTTTAAAAGAATGTTTTCTTTTTATTTTCTCCAGAAAGTATAACAAGCCTGGAATCACTCAGAGCTACAAATTCTGCAGACAGTCTATCTGAGAAGAGAAGGCAGAAAATTCCTGTGTCTCCAAATGGTAAGGTACACTCACACAATGGAGTGTGATACATCATCATCTGCTGGGAAGTTCTGATTGGCCCGATCTAACCTGGCAGAGGCGATTTACAGTTTGTTTTATTTGAGTCAACCCCTTTTCACAATAATATATCTACTTTGGTTTATTTGGGCAACAATGGGATTTTAGACTTTTTATGCAGACATTCTTGGAAGATATATACACACATATTTAAACTTTAAAAAATAAAATCAACCTGGTATATGTATCTAGTATACATTTTTCACAGGGGGGAAAAAAATTCTCTCTTCAAAAGTTATATGTAAAAAATAAAAAAATTTATATGCATCTTATAAAAGTTTTTTGAAAATCGACCATGGGATATTTCAAATTTTAAAGACAAACTAGTAAAGTACACTTTTAAAATTATCTCGGAATGCAACAGTGAATAATTTTCATTGAACTTAGGAAAAAAATTATCAATGATAGTGAGCGAAAAGTGCCCTGTGCCTCCAAAGATGTTTATGCTTTAACCCCTGGAACATGTGGACATGATACTTTACACAGTAAAAGAGATTTTGCAAAGGTTATTAAAGTTAAAGATCATAAAATAGGGAAGACTATCCAGGATTATCTGGGTGGGCCCAGTCTAATCACATGAGTCCTTAAAATAGTGAACTATTTCAAGCTGTTGTGAGAGAGGGAGATGTGATATGAAAATGACTCAACATGGCATTGCTAGCTTTGACCATGGAGGATGAAGGACACTGGTCAAGTAATGCAAATAACCTTTAGAAACTAAGGAGAGCAAAGAAATGGACTCTTTTCTAGAACTTCTACAATGAAACACAGCCCTGTCAACATCTTGATTTTAACCCAGTGAGACCTATGTTGGACTTGTGACCTATAAAACCGGAAGGTAATAAACTTGTAATTCGTAGACCACTAAATTTTAGGTATTTTAATTTTATTTATTTATACACAATACTACAAATGAATTGCACCTTAAGATACACAAAATATCCAGGAAATGCCAACATTCAGACTATTTTTGTGTATTTTTATATTCTAATAATTTTACACTGGTGAAATCAAACTATTGGTAAATTAATATGGCTAAAATAAATTCAATCTATAATAATTTAAACTGCATGTGTTCATAGATATGTTGTCTGTTTTAATTGTATTGTTTTAAAGAACAGTTAATATAATGTGGTAAACTTTTTACCATAAGTACTATTTTTTTCTTCCAGTGGTGAAAGGGGACTTTCATTTCCATGAAAAGAGTTTTGCATACTACTTGTTTGCCTTTGCTTGAAATTTTGATGTCATGAGCTACAGCAGACATCTTGCTGCTATAAGGAGATAGATACACATAAATACAAAAGGTATACAGGACAAAAAGGGTGGAGTAGAAAGATAAAATAATTTACCTTTGAAATGCCTACCTCAATCTCAAATGCCTATCTTAACTACTTAAGGACTCATAAGTAGTTAAATGTTTGTTTTAAATAACTTAAAAGATTTTTATTACATAAACTACCATTATCTGGTTTTCTACTACTTACCTCCAACAACATGTTAACTGGTATAGATGAGAAGATATTTCTTTAGACACCAAAGTAGGTTGAGTCTGTTTGGTGCCCTTCGCCCACTTCTCTTTTTCGGATTTAGTCATACCTTCATTTTTTTTTTTTTAACTCCAATTTCTTGTCCTCATCCTCCGACTTTTGACACTGTATTTTTTTCTGCCGAAGATTCCAGTAACTCTCTTTCCCTTCCCCCAAATGCTTATTAGTCCCCTCATTTCTGCAACTGATATCAGCTAAGAAGAAAATAATTTAAATCCATTCACATTAAAGAATGACTGGCTGATAGGCTCAGTTACCCCCATAATTATTTTTATTTTAAAACAAGAAGATTATTAACCTAAATTGCACTCATTAGAGAAGCAGCTGGCATATAGGACTATGTTTCCTTCTATGTTCTGTCTCTGTGAAACTGACCACGTCATTCATTCCCACCAGGATTCACTTTTATCATTTTTTAAAAGACAAGTTTGGATTAGAAAATTGTTATTGCTTCAAAAAAAGTCAATATCTTACGATTATGTACCTATGAGAAGAGGATAATTTTGAGTCAGGGGACTTATATGTTATACCTTTTGTGGAACACATATATGAATGATCTGGCTAACTGGTTCTACAAATTTCCTCAACTTTGACCAAAAAGATGGTAATACTAAAAAACAAATATAATTAGTAATTGTTAAGCAAGAAAGAAAATTCTCATAACCAAGTTGTTTTTTTTTTTTTTTTTTCTGCTTGGTAATTAACTCACCAAAGAGTTTTTCTGTTATTACCACATTGAGGATGAATAAATAAAGATTTATGTGGGGGATGACATTTGATTATTGTGTTCATTTATTCTTTAAGGACAAACTCCAGCACAATCAGAGCCAACAGCTATAGAAACACACTGCTACAAGGAGCCCTACACCTGCATATAGAAGCCATTAGCCCACGTAGAAAACTTAGAAAGTTCACTATAATCTATGATTTTCCTTTGAAATTTTGCTTACTACCATATCCTAAGTAAACAATGACAATAATTAAGTTTAGCATGCCTCCTTCAAGCAAATTCAACTCCAGTTATAAAAAGGTAAAAAATATATATATATTGTCTGGATTTTAATTGGCTGGATTTGCCATTCATCTTATATATGTGATGAAAGGTTACCACATGAAGAAAAGCAGCAGTAAATTCCAGTTATTGCTCAGGAAATTTCCATAGCACTTTGTTTTAAATGCAATTCAAAGTGAAATGCTATTAATAAAAAGGCTCCTGACATGAAGTTTATTTAAAAGTGGTATAGTGCAATTTAGGGTGATGCTGGAATTTCAGTGTGGAATGTTAGACTATCTACAGAGCAGGGAATAACTTGCATTAAAGAAAACTAGAATGTAATTGAAGTTAGGAAGTATAGACAACAGGGATTCTAGGATTTTTGCAATATACTGCTTCTCTCTCAGTGCACTACTAAATAGTGGAGGAAAAAGTTTTAAAATATTATTTGCATCATGATATGTAGCTTAGAAGTACATGAGATTTAAATTTAATGTGAAACTAGTAAGTGGCCCTATCTTAGTACTGTGTTGATCAATTTTTACAGAATAATACGGAAGTTTGGAACCACGTTAGTTCCTGACTAAAATGGAACAACTGACCCTTAACTTTGCAAAGTTTTCCAGTGTGTGTTCCAAATTCTTCAAACACCCTTTGGACATATCCTGTAGCATAACTTCATGTAATATATTTTAATGCTAGTTTTTTACACATTTTCCTAAGATGTCATTTGCATGAAGAAAACATGAACACAGCCAAAATCTCAATCCAATTCATATGGCATGCAGGATCCTGATCCAATTCTCTGTAGAGTAAGATTTAAGATTACTCATTCATTTCAACATGCAGAATTAGAAGATATTTTTGTTAGATGATGGATACTTAATGCCCACATGGAGATATAAATGGAAAAACAAAACAAAATACAAAATAAGATCATTCTATGTGTATATACAAAATGATTTATTTGATTTGGACCATTGGCATCTGTTTATAAAACAGAGCTTTATTTGTGACATAGTGCCCCCATAACATTACAAAAATTTTGAAAACTAAATAATGTGTATAAAAATGGGGAGTTTTGTCTTTTAGATGCACTCAATAGATCACATAATAAATCTCTCTCAAATTTCTAACGAATTCATCAGTCTCTTTGGCCATGCCAGTAGGTACTGTTTTTCTTGTTTTAAAAAAGAATCTATTGTCATTGGCTTCCCATGAGACTCATCTGCATGTTGTCATCTCTCTCACCATGCTGTAATTTTTATCCTGGGTTTTGACATGTCCACCACCATTCTGCTTACTCTCACAAAGAACATACACAAAGTAGCTTGCCTAGAGTAACTTCAATCTTCCTTTCTTTATTCACCTTGATCTGTCTGTGTTTCAAGATGTTAATCCATTGTTAATTCATTGTAACTATAGCCAATAATGTAGCATTAGAAATACATACATGCATACATACTTATGAAACAAAGCAGCTACTATAAGTCAAAAATACAGGTATTGACATTAGGCTAATGCTCTTCATCTCTCTGCCTGTGGGTAGATATGGCAACATTTTTGATTTTCTTAATTATTTTTACCTATCAAAGTTACAGTGTCTTCTGTTTAAGAGTAGAATTCTATAGCAACTTTCATCTCTGCATTACTAAATAATTTTACATTAAGGAAATATAAACGTTGCTAAATGCAAACTAGACAGTTTATAGCAACCCATCCTTTTCAAAGTTTTATACAAAGCATGTTTCAATACTTCTATCTCATTTAATCTTCAAAACAACTATTTTTAGCCCCACTTCCTGATGTGAAAAGTGAAATGCAGTGAAAAAAGACTTGCCTGTGGTTACAAAGTTAGTAGGTGTCAAAGACAGGCAAACATAAGTCTTCTCTATCCTGGTAAAACGTTCTTTGAAGCATGTAATACTGCCAATCAAAGCTATTCATAACATCTTCAGAGGATATTAAATGCATAGCATTATTTGAACACATTAGTTCATAACCTTATGTACATCTTCCTCAGCGCCCTTGAAGAAAGAAGTTACTTGCCAGCACAATGGTTTCTGGCTTCATTTAACACAAGCTTCCAAACACAGTTGTAGCCTAATGAATCAAAGAATTTCCCAGAGCTGATATTCTCTTCTGAAATAAGTTACCCAGATCTTTTTGTATGCATGGATGCATGAAATGAAAATGGAAATATGGATCACCATCTTTAATTCTCTTGCTCAGATTTAGATCTGCAAGAATTTTTTGAGAGCCTAATATGCATCAGATATTGGGGTCTGTGTTCTTAGATATAACTATTAAAGAAAATACTTGATACTCTATCAGCTCTGGCTGGCCTCAAAACACCTGTCTGACCTAGTCTTAGGGTTTTGCTATCTTTTTCCAAAGAGGAAACTTGCTTTACATTTTCTGAAGCTCAGGTTTACTGATGTTGAATGCTTTGTAAATTTAATAGATGTATTTCAGAAGTTAAGATATTGACCTTTCTATTCTTCTCTTATCTGCCAAGCTTCAGAGATTATGAACAATCTAGCATGAGGGGTCAAGAAGCATATCATCTTCCAGTATCCACATGGTTAAGAATGATTTATGCAATACAAAAAAAAAAAATAGATTCAAGTGTTGCCAGTAAAATATAGATATAGGAGTCTTATGCCACGAGCTTTTGACCTGTTTCTCTAGATAATCTTGATTAAAAAAAAAAAAAAGGATCTGACTACATTATTATGTGTTAAGGAAACAATGTGCAATTTCTGAATAGTGCCTTTAGAAACTGTAATGGTTTTTTTTGTTTGTTTTTTTAAGAAGATAACTCTAATAATAACGTGGACAATAAAGTAGGTAAAATAGAAACAAAGAGATAAGTTAGGACACTTTTGCCACAATCTAAACCAAACGAAAATGGGACCTGAAAGCCTATAGAGGCAATGAGAATACCGAGTAGCAAAAAATTCAGTAGAATTTTTAGATATTATAAAGAATTAAATATAGGAGGATATTTTAATGTTTCTAGTTGAGAGACTTAATGCAAAATGGTGTTCATAGTAGATAATAAGCACATTAAGGTAGGTTCAGAAAGAACATAAGTTTAGTTTCCAGAAAGGTTAATCTGAGATCACTTTGAAAAACCTATATTGGGTGGTTGGGGAGAGGGAACTAGTGCTCGAGAAAAGTCAAGGATGATGCTTTGGGAATCAACAATGTTTAGACTAGAATCAAAGTCATGGGCATGTGGAGTGATAAGAGAAGTCTATAGGCTAAGAATGGAAACCTGAAGAAATACAACTCTTAAAGAGGAAAGGAAGAGCCAAGAAAAGATCTAAAGAAACATTCTGTTTGATATGAAAATGGAGAGAGTAGTAGTAAAGAAAGCTGAATAGAAGTTTTTTGAAATGTCAAATGCTGCCAAATTCAATTAAGAAAAAAATCTTTAAAAATTGAGAACATTTAGAGTGATGGAAATAAGTCAGATTGCAAGGCACTGGAGAATGAATAGAGAAAGGAAGTGAAGACAGCTCATAGGAAACTAATCTTTCAAAAATTTAATCTAAAAAGCAACAAAGGAATGAACATTTATTGCTTGAAATAAAAAATATAAGATCATTCAAAATGAAGAAAAAAGTTAAAGTACAAAAATAAAAACCATTGTAATTATCAAAGCATTCTGAATCTTTTAAATTTTCTATAAATAATATTTTGAAATCAGTGGAGTGTAGGTTCATAAAAGAAACACACTGTGCAGAGAAAAACAATCTATACCTTACTAAGTATAGATATTTAGCATGCCAGTTTGAAGAGTAAATTTACAGAGTTATTTAGGACAAGTGGGCAAATACTAAATCATTGCAATTATTTTCATAGTCTTTGTAAAAGTAACAAAAATCAGAATATAGACACTACAAAGTATATGAAGGTAGACATATCTATCAAAGTAGTAATAATAGTCAAAATAACCCAAAATTTAAGTAGATGTTGTCATAGCAAGATCTCCAGGGCTTTGGTGGTTAGCTTAAGAGGAATTTCTATTTCTTGATTTAAATACATCAAAGTAAAATGTCATGGTCAGCATATTAAATGTTTCTTTAGGATAAAATGAATCTGTATAGCTCTCTCAGAACAAATTACATTTGTGGCATTAACATTCATTATTATTTTAACATATAAAGTCCTCTTACACATTATTTATCTACAGATATATATTAAATTTGTAGGTGTCCAACTACTCTTTTCTCTACTTTTTTAAAAAATAATAAATTTCACTTTGGACATATGATCTCCAGCTAGAGAAAACTCTTCACACTTCCTTGTGGCTAGGTAGGGTCCTTTTTAACTCTATTTCTCCAATTAAAGTGGAAACATTTTAAATATTTTCTCTTCCATTGCATTCTTTTCCATTGCCACAGATAGAAGAGTGATGCACTTATAACCCAGCTTTAGGTAAGTATTTTACATAGTGCAAAATGCATAGATTTTAAGTGGATAATTTTGACAAAACATAGACATCTACCACTCAAGTCAAGATGTAGAATATTTGTTATTCTGAAAGTTTTCTATTGCCACTTTCCATCCATGTTGTTGCATATACCAATAGTTAATTTCTTTTTATTCCTATGTAGTATTCCCTTGTGTGAGTATACCATAATATATTTATCTATAATATTTTTATTCATTCTCCTATTGATGGGAATGTGAGTTATTTCCAGTTTGGGGTTATTATGAAGACAGCTACCATAAACATTCTTGTTAAAATTTTTGTGCGAAGATATGTGTTCACTTTTCTCAAGGTAATACCTAGAATGCAATTACTGGGCTACAGAGAAAGTATATGTTTAATTTGTATTATAGAAACTGTCAGAACAATTTCACCATTTCTCCACAATGTTTTAATAAATATTTGAAGAATATGAAGGTTTCTTTCTCTATGAGTAAAACATTAGTCATTCAGTACATTTCTTTATTTGTCTAGTGAGAGAGGCTGCATTTCATTCTACAATTCCAGCCTGCTCATGGGCTATAGGACAAAAGGAATAAAAGAAAAGGTGAAAGATGAAAATGTCCTAAGATTGAAAGTAGAGACTTTGATGGGTTCTCTAGAGCAGTTTGATAGGAAATGAAAGACCACAGACTTCTCTAAGTGCTGAGCTGATAGAGTTGATATTAGTTGCATTAGCAAAAGCAATAGAAGCAGTTCCATTCTCCATTATAAGCATTTCCACAGTAGCATAAATTATGGCCTAGGCATTTGGCTAAGAGTTTTATATACACTGTCCTATTTCATCCTTACAATAGTTCTACAAGGTTGGTTTTGTCATTGCCATTTTTTGTTGAACAATATTGAGGGACAAAGATATTTTTTTATTTTGCTTAGTTTCATCACTTTTAAATGGAAGAAGTGGGATTTGAGGCTATTTCCAAAGTTTGTAATTTTTTTAAGCAATTTCCTTTCAAGGTCCAGGAAGAGAAATGAAATATGTGCTTTCTGATAACTCACTTATTTTAATATTTGATACTGTTTTCACTCTTATTTTCAAAGCTCCTTTTGAAAAGCTATAACCATGCTTCAGCTAAATAAAAAAATTCTTTCTCAATAAAGGCAGTGGACTGTTACTTGTTTTAACAGTCTTTTCTGCTGCTAGCTCGATGTGTGACTTTTGCAAAATGTGTCTTTTGAGGCCCCAGATTCCTCATGTGTATGTTGATTAGGTTGACCTGGAGATCTTGGAAGTCTGTGATGTTTCATATGCTGATTTTCTGAGCGTGTTCTATCTCAGAATCCTGAGAAGTCAAGGAAACAGGGACTAAAAGAAAGGTGAAAAGAAAACTCGGTAGGAAGACTGAGGAAAACCATAAATGTGATCTCTTCCTGACTTCAGTTTTCTTTCACAGTTGGTATTCACTTGGTTCAACTCCCAACATCCCAAAGGACAGAGCATTCCACAAACTTAATCAATGACCACTCTGGCCTGCACCTCAGGAGGAGCTGCAGGGGGTGGTTACTACATAAATAAATAATGTAACAGTGGAATTGGACATTTTTCTGGCCTTTGGGAGCCACTAGAAACTGCTGCTTTGGACCACACAGGGCTCCTGGAGTTATAAAACTGCAAACCGCAACATGGTGTCCACTTGAAGCTTTTCACCGCAGTGTCGTTGGCCAGACACTGACAAGCCAGAGCTCCTACACAGTGTAGCACAGCCAGCACACGCTCATCTCTGGAAATCCTAACCACACTCTACACTCCAGGGTGGGCTCAGGAGTCTTCTGGGTCTGTGGTTCTCAAAGGCCTGTCTGAGGAGTTATGTCCATTAATGTAAAAGTTTCATGAGTCTGCTGCAAGACACACACACACAAAAACTACAAAAAGAGAAAGCAGAGTGTGTTTTCCCTGAAGTTAAATGTGTTCATTTAGGGGGCGGTCCTTTATTCTTCTTTTTCTATTTTTTAAAATTAAAATGTCTTTTCTCTTATGAAATTAGAGTGATAATAAGTAGTAGATTGTATATGTTGTTTATGTTCTTTGTTTGGCAGACCTATATCAGGTTCCAGACTTATCTTTAAAATTTAACTGATCCACGAAATTAAATTTGGCACACTGTTGTTTTAAGGTGTGCAGGAGGGATGAAACCTCTGGGATCTTCTCCTACACACATAGGCTGCAATGCTTCAACCTGAAGGAGGAAAACCCCTGAACCTTCTATAAGAGTTAAAGATGTGAGCCATTTGTCCTAGTTTCATGTTTTTGGATCTCATTTTATCTCTACTTTTTAATTCTTATTCAACAGGCTTAGAGAAAAGCTTAGTTTGCAGTACTACACAAAATTAAAAAAAAAAAAGTTTAAGATTTATTTAGAGATACTCAGATTTAACTTTTAAGACTTTATAAAATAGAATGCTGCTTTTTAAAAATTTCTTTTCACTTTGAAGAATGTTCTCAATATTCACCTTGATATGCATCTTAATTTTACTGGATACTAATTATGATAAGTGTGGGAATAGGAAGTCAATGATAACCAAGCTACTAATTTCTGAGCACATACTATGTGTAAAATTATATGTTTTGCCCCAACCTCATAACCCTTATAGTTTGAGAAAAACAGCTTAAAGTGGTAGTATAAAATAATAGAAATAACAAGGATTTTGATATCCAATAAATCTGACTTTGAATCCTAGCTCAATGGCCTTGGATAACTAACTGAAGTTTTTCCTCACTTATAAAATGAAGCCAACAGTGATAGTCTATGGAGTTATTATGAGAAATACATAGTATAATAGCTGTAAAGTATTCCATTTACTGCCTATTATATAGGAGGAACTCAATATTTTACTAGATAACTTTATCAAGTTTATGATTCTTTTACATAGTAGAGCTAAGAGCTCCAGTCTCTAGCTCACAGTCTATGATTCTTGCAATACAGCAAGAATAACTGGTTCATTGAACAGGCTGAGCTCAGTGGGGCATAAACCTGACATCGTTGTGGTTTCCTCCATTCACTACCTTCAAACATTTTGTCAAACTTCCCTCTCTCCTCCCTTAATGGTATCTCAGGGAGGTTCCACAGTTTTAGACGCACAGATAAAGAAATGTCCAGTGAATTTAGTCTGGCTAGTTTAAAGTCCCGATATATTTCTTTCAGACTGTGACCTTGCAGTCCCTCCATTGCCACATTAATATTTATAAGACTCACTTTTACAGCCAAATTGTGAAATACCCTCCCTGCTTTGATCAGCCTGCTGTCCAAGTGTGGGGAAGAGGAGGTAGAGGACAAGTTTGGACTGTAATATATTCTTGCCGATATGGCACAGTTCCTATTCAAATTTAGTTTTTCTTTTCTCTAATACTAAAGAACAGGCCTGCATTAGTTATCTATTGCTGTGCAACAAATCACCACAACCTTGATGTTTAAAACAAACATTATCTCACAATCTCTGTAAGTCTGGAATCCAGGCGTGACTTGGTTGAATTCTCTGACAGTGACTCTAAAAGCTGTGTTTAGTGTGTCAGCTGGGTCTACAATCTCATTTGAGGCTCAGGTGAGAAAGTAGAATGTACTTCCCTATGGCTTTATGATTTAGGACTTAGTTTCTTGCTGCCCATGGAGCCAGAAGCTGCCTTCCTCTCCTAGAGGCTGTCTGTAGTTCTTTGCCACATGGGCCTCCCAATATAGGTGGCCCACAACAAGGTTGCTTATTTCTTCAAAGTCAGAAATGGAGTAATAGACCCCGGCAAGATGGGTGCCAGAATCATATGTAACATATGATGTAATTACACACATGTAATCGCAAGCAATCTGTAAACTTTGCTTCATTCTATTATTTATAGACAAGCTACAGAATTGAAATAAGTCACTGTCAGTGCCCAGCTGATCAAGAAGGGAAGATTTCAGTGGTGAGACACCCAGTTGGAAGAATGCACAAGGAGCAGACATGAGAATGAAATCGCAAGCACCAACTTTATTGTAGGGAGCGCACTTCTGTGCTAGAGGACCGCATGGGCTTTATATATGTCAAAGAACAATAGTGGCATTCTGCCACACATGTGTGATACAATAAGCTGAATCATACTTACATAAGTTAGGAGCAAGAGCCCTACTACATTAATGTAACATTCTAAATCCAGAGTCCTATCCCTAGCCGCAAGCCTGGATCGCAGCCAGACTTGGGACCCACACTCTGCCCCTATAGGGTAGCAGCATGAGATCTGGTCCAGAGAGTGCTACCTTGGGCCCACAATCCACAACAACAATACAAAAACAACAAAATACTATAAGGCTACAGGCTACAAAGGCTAAGATGGCTACTGTCCACTGCTAGGAGGACCCCAAGGAATTCCATCAAGTTGTCAAGGGATCTTCCTCCAGGGCATAGATGGCTTGGACTTTAACATCCAGTTCCTGGAGGGTTGCTTGTGCTTGGTCAGCATGATCAGAATGCCCTGGGCAGCAGTTAGGAGGTCAAGGGCCATGCAGTTTTACAGAACTACTTTCCACATTTGTGTGGTTTCATCCATTAAAAGAGTTATAGCCTGATGCGTAGCATTCAATCCCTGTGTGGTGTACTGGGCTAAGGCTTCTACCTGCAATTCTGCATCTAGGGATCCCACCCCTGGAATGAATAACGTCAGGGAGTACAACCATCATGCTGCTCATTTCTGCCAGTGCCAGCGGTGATATACTGGATCCCAATTATAAGGCAATTGGGGCAAGGTGGATAATATGCGTCCAGCTAAATAGGGACATCCCCAGGTACAACGGCCAGTCCAATCAGCTGGCAAGTTGGGCCAGCCTATAGTGCCCACAGACCCAGAGATACCTTGCAGGTAGCGACATAACATTGCCCATTCAACCAGACCTTGGAAATATTAGCAAGTGTGGTGTTAGCACGCATCTTGGGTGGGGTAGCCACCCCATGATATGGCTGGGCACAGATCGTACTTGCTCTACGCTGTGAGGGGCCTGCTCCCGCAATCCCACATGTTCTCCTGCCAGCCATCCCCATCCATTGGAAATGGCATAGCCTATGAGAGGTGGGGAGTTGCGATGATTGTGATGCAGCAGTGCTTTCACTAGTCCCATTCAGGTATAATGTTCCAGGTGTGCAGCCATGTCCAATTCTCAGCCGTGGCTGCAGAAATGTGCCACAGCAGTCCCTCAGCTGCTTCCATTAGTAGTTCAGTACATACCCAGCAGCAGAAAGCATTTTGGATAGCAGCAAACACATGAGCCCAGGACATGACATTGTCCTCTGTTGTCAGCTATAGGATAGAGCAGACAAAGAGATCATTAGGGGCAAGTCCTGTCTTTCTGGGAGGACACAGGCCACCTGCTCATCTTGAGATAGAAGCATGGGTAGGAGAGGAGTTGCCCCTGGCCTGTGGTACCAGGCAGTTTTGCCAAGGGTAGCAGGCCACAGGGTCTCCACCGATTACAGTGTAGAGAGGAATGGGCCAGAGGCTAAGGACAAAATTCTCCATTAACAGTGAACCCTCCACTGTCATCGGGAGTGACACTTGTAAGGGTATGGGCCAAATGCAAATCCAGGGATTTACCCACAACCTGTTGCATAAGCCCTGTTCCCAGGGCTCTACTAGGGCCACCCATGGCTCTTGTGGTACCTGTATAGTCCAGGGCCATGATCAGGTGGCCTGTTTACCTGCTGCCAAAGTTCTGGGGCTGGCAAGAACAAAGCTCACTGGTAAGCCTAGAGCAAGAGCTGTTTAGCAGCGGTGCCTGGGCACACTTTGATAGCCTGCGGCAAGTCTGCTACAACCCTGTCAAGGGGAGACAACCCTGTTCGCCAGGGCTACTCATTCAGAAAGCGTATAGCCTGTGGGAATTGAGTATACCAATGGTGCCAGCCCAGGCCCAAGGCACGCAATTTATCCTTTAGCAAGCCATTGAACCATTCTACTATTCCAGCTGCCCATAGGTGATAAGGAACATGTAACTGCCACCACACATCATTGGTGTGGGCCCAGGTCTGCACCTCCTGTCCAGTAAAATGAGTGCCTCTGTCACTGGAAATAAATAAGGGCCAGCCATATATGGCTGCGAGGTGCTTCGAAGCAGTCACAGTATGGCATCGATCAGTAGCTACCACCAGCTATGTGAATCCTAGACCGGTGGCCGTGTCCAGACCTGTGAACACATAGCAGTGTCCCCAATCTGTGGGCAAAGGTCCTATGTAGTCCACTTGCCATTTCTGGAGTGGCTTATCCCCACAGGGCATCACCCCCGGGGTACTCTTTACCTGGCATCTCTCTGGGCGCTGCTCAGCATACTAGGGACATTGTGACACTGTAACTTGTGCTTGTGCCCAGGTCAACGATAGGCCCCATTGCTTTGCTACTTGTTCCATGGTATGGGCCTCTACATGTCCAAGTTTTTGGTGGAGCCAGGGGCCAATATCTGCCAGAACCAGTATTACACAGATGGAGTGGACTTGTGCCAGAGCATCAGCTATATCATTTCCCAGGGCCTGTAATGGCTGATGGCTGGGGACATGGTATATGGTGTCCCCCTGCTGAAGATCCCACTTCCACAGGTCTTCCCATGATCCTCAGCCCCATGAGGGGATGGTAGCCTATCCACTCCTGGGCAGCTCATTGGAGCAGTCACAGAGTTAGACTTTGATACAAAGCCCAACTCTCAGTGCAGACGTGCACTGGGCCAGTTTCACTCATGAAGACCAACTGCGCAGTGCAAAGCTCCACCCATTGGCTGGATTGTCCAGCACCAGCCTCATACCAGAAGGTTTTTGTAGATGACGGCAGCCCGTATCAGGGGCTGCCCATTGCACGAGCCGTCTGTGTAACAGGCATCCTCAGGAATGGGAGTCCAACCCTCTACATGGGGATTTGATATATCTCCCATTTCAGCAGGCTGTGCCAGGAGCTCTGCTTGAAACTGCACTGGTCCCAACAGGGAGTGCAATGAACCTGACAGAGGGTTCACAGAGAACTGCATCCACTGCTCCAAGTACGCCCCCCACTTGGTCAAAGAAGGGGTTTGTGCAATTCCCATATGGGGTGTCTTCACTCAAGACCAGGTGGACTGCACAGGGTACGTAGACTGCACGGTTACAGGATTAGGACCAGTGATAGCCTCATGGCCAGAGGGCTGCATATATGGCCGCCAGTTGCTTCTCTATCAGAGAATACCGCGCTTCTGCACCTTTCCATAACTAGGACCAGAAGCCTATCAGCACCTTCTGGGAACCATGCACTGTAATCAGGAATGGGAGGGCTGGATCTACTACGTGTAGTGTTTGGGCTTGTGCTACAGCTTGCTTTGTAGCCTTAAAGTCCTCTTCTATCTCAGGGGTCCAATTCCACAGGGCACCCCAGCTCACTAGATGGTTCAGGGGTCACATTAAGGAGGTAAAATGAGGAATGAACACTCTGTAAAAAACCAGCAGTCCCAAAAAGGTTTGGAGCTGCTTCACAGTTTTAGGTCAGGGATATGCCTCTATCTTATCAATTACTGCCTCCAGCATTACTTTTGTCTTACCCGACCAGACAACTCTCAAGAACTTGACAGAGAACCCAGGTCCCTGGACCTTGTCCTCATTGACTGCCCAAACCCAGTCGAAGAGCTTCTCACAGGCTGGTCGCCGCTGCTTCTAGTTCTGTAAGAGAATCGGAGGTTAGCATTATATCATCAGTATAATGATACAAGTGCACTGCGGACGGTCGTCTCCATGTGGCTAAATCTTGAGCCAGGAAACCATGGTACAGGGTAGGGTTATGCAGATAGCCCTGGGGAAGGACAAGGAATGTCCACTGTCGCCCTTCTCAGGTGAAGGCAAACTGTTCTTGACTTTCCGGGGCTATGGTAATAGAGAAAAAGGCGTTTGCCAAGTCTGCCACATAATGGTATCATCCAAGTTCTTATGACAATCGGTCCATAATGTCCGTGACGTTTGGTACAGCAGCATGTAGGGGTGGCTAACCTTATTCAGCTCCTGATAGTCAACCGTCATGTGCCATGATCCATCAGGCTTCTCCACTGGCCACATGGGGGAATTATACGGGCTATGAGTAAGACAAATGACACTGGCTTCTTCCAGCTTCAGAATGGTGTGTCCTATTTCCTCATGGCCACCCTGTAGGTGATACTGTTTTGTGTTCTGAGGCAGCGCCAATTTGGCATGGTGTGGACGTCCCCAGATAATAGTTTTCACCACCCAAATATGAAGGCAAAATTTACCAGCAGTGGTATTTACAGTTAAGCCTTGCAAAACATCGATCCCCAACATGTACTCCCGTATGGGGGATATGTACACTTGGTATGTCCAAGGGAGCAATCTGGCAATAGCCAGTGTCACAGAGACCTGCTGCATGCAAATGATTTGAACCCCATAGCCTTCTATACTTGTAGTGGGCCTGAGAAACTCGTCTGGATTCCCAAAGAGCAGGGCGCTGTCAGCACCTGTGTCCATGAGAACTAATACCCTGCACATTGCAGGGGAATCAATGTATAGTCAGTTCTACACGCAGCCTCATGTCAACCGGCTCCCCCGCCAATCATGTGTCCCTGCCAAATTCCTAATCAGCGAGATAATTGGCCAGCCGCATCTCACGAGTTGTGGCTTTCCTGGGAATAAGAGTTAATTTCTGGTCAGGGCACAGCTGATTCCACAGAGTCAGCAGCACTTCATTAGGTTGCTGCTTAGTCATTTCTGCACGACTCCTGCTGCAAGGAGATCTAACTGCATTTGCCTGCAGCTCACTTTCACAGCTCAAGGGGCAGGGCACTGCTCTGCCCCCACCTTTTCTGCCATGCCTCTGTCCGTGCACTGGCCGGTTTAGGAGTATGGCTGGCTAAATGGCGCACACTTCAGTGGAATGCTCCTTGCGTTTCACTTCCACATCCCTCAACCTAGCCATGGCAGACATTACCTCGTGGATCCTCCTATCTACATGAGGGGCTAGCAGTGCTGCCATGGTGCCAAAAGTAGAAGCCAGGCCAGAGGTCAAGATCAAGTCCTTCATACAGGTTAATACCTCCTCATCGGGGCTAGAGTACTGGGCGCGAAACATTATCTGTCTCATGCCCATTTCCCGAATTATCTAAACCAGGAATAAGTACGTGGTCCATCTGTTCACTGTCTCTGGCAGCTCTTGAGGGAAGGCCCACACTGTGCAGCGGACATGAGCCAATTAATCAGGGATTGATTGCCTGCATTCTATGCCGTTTGCGCCACATTCTGGAGGCACCACCTAAGGGATGGTATCACCGTTATGGAGGCCAGTTGAGCCATCTATTCTGGAGATAATTCAGTCCCTTCAGCCCCATCATCCCACAGCTACAGCAACCACCCTGGAACCATCTCCCTGGCTCGCTGCCATACTTGTTTCGTCAGGTCCCCGAGTTCTGCGGGTGTATATTGTTCAAGGTAGTTTGCTTTTTGGCCTGGGGACGTCTCTGGTTTGCCTTCCCAAGGGCCAACGGTTGTTCCACTTCAACCTGCTATCGTATCACCAGCCATACCTAGCCGGCAGGCTCCCAGACCAGGACAATGGCAGTAACCCATCAGGGCCCTTCAGCATGCATTCCATTGCTGCTAGCCACATTTCCAGCACTTCTTCCTGATGTTACAGTTGATGCACCTGCTGAGCCAGGTCCTGAACCTCCAGGCTGGCCTGCTACAGCACCGCCAGAAACATCCAGGCCACCCAACCTGCTGCCTCCTGGTGAGCGGTCGGGACATTTGGCCTCAGCATCTTCAGGGCTTTCTGGATGTCCTCTTGATGTGGTTTCACTGCATCCCAATCCTCTGGGGCATCCGCGTAGCCAGATACACGGCCACAGGATACCACTGGGAGGCGGGGGGACACATGTCTTCCACCTGGGTCTCCTCCACCCAGGGGCCGTCTAGAGCACTGGGGGCCATACAACTCATCCTTCCAGCTACTCCACTTGTCAGTGCCAAGCTGATCGAGAAGGGAAGGTTTCAGTGGTAAGATGCCCATTTGAAAGAATGCATGAGGAGTCAACATGAGAATGAAACGGCAGGCACCGATTTTATTGCGCGGAGCGCACTTCTCCGCTAGGGAACCACATGGACTTTTTATATGTCAGAGAACAATAGTGGCATCCTGCCACACATGCGTGATACAATAAGCTGAATCATACTTACGTAAGTTAGGTGCAGACACCCTACTACATTAATGTAACATTCTAAATCCAGAGTCCTATCCCTAGCCGCTAGCTTGGATCATTGCCAGACCTGGGACCCACAGTCACACACAAAGGAAGAAAACTATAAAAGAGAGTGAACGTGGAGAGGTGGAGCCCCTGGGAGATCTGCCTAGCCTCTGTAGGCCACAAGGGCATATCTTGAAATGTAAGAATCTGTTAATCCCTAGTGAAAGTTGCAAGCTGAAAACAAAAACAAAAACAAAAACAAACAAACAAAAAAACTCGGAGTTCCACAATATCCTCACTAATTATAAAGAACAACTTTGGAGGAATTCTGAATCACAGAGAAGCAATTAGTGGAATTACAAAAAGTATGAAGTAAGTTTATGTTCATATTAAACCTCGCTTCTTAGCCCATTGAGATTTTACAGGAAGGAACTTTCTATTTTAAAGGCATTTTGAATTCTTTACTACTGTTCATGATTTCTCAGAATTTCTCAAAATGTGATAGTTTTGAGAAATTGAGTACCAGAGGATCAGTACTGGATATCCATGAATATTTCATACTTTCATTTTGTTCCTCAAAGTGAATGTATAGTAAATATAGAATTAGGGATGAAAATAGAATTAAGAACATTATAAGAAAGTACCAAATTCTTAATCATATGAAAGTCATGATTATAAACCAAGGAGCATATGTCAGTTATATATATATATGTAGAAGTATAGTTCACTCTTTTTGAAAAATTAGTATTTTCTATGTTAGGATTTTTTTTTTCCTTTGGCCTCTAATGAGGCAACCACTCTCTTATTTCATCTTAAGAATTTTTCTACCTACTCTCACCCCTTTCTCCCAATCTTATATAGGCCTGGTTTTCTTTGGGTTCACTTCTATTGCTAAGACAATATACTTTCTCTAAGGTTATTTGAATGCCTAAAGCTTATCTGGGTTTAGAAAGGAAGACGTGTTTCTATCTCTTAAGAGTTTCTTAAAGAGTCCTTTAGATAAGTACAATTTTTAATAGATATTGTTACTTAAATGAAAACATAAATGTAACGATGTTTGTTTATTAAAGCCTTTTTCCATAAATAAAACCACAAATCAAAAAAATAAAGTTACTTTGGTGGAATAATACAGCAATTCTTGGTTCAAAAATGTGATCTCCATATTTAATGATGATTTGACTTATCTAATTTCAAATAATTTTATAATCATTTTATAAATTCTCATTTTATATATTCCTTTCTAGATCTTTAAGTCATATTTTAAAAAGAATGAGCTCTTAATACTAAATTCAAACTGTCTTCCTCACCCACCAGTTTATATAAAATAATATACATAAAATACTATACAAATGTTATTAGTTTAACTATTATAACCCTATTTTCAGGATGAGGGAATTCTTTGAAAAATCAGAGATCTTAAGAAAATAATACTTATGAAACATAAGAGCTCAACATGTGAGAATCAAAAAATCAGACTACTTTGAATTTTTAGCATTTATTTTTTTGTTTGCTTAAAGCAAAGATTTTGATGTGATGTGTTTTTAATTTGTGTTACTTCAGATTCTTCTTTTAGCAGCTCAACCCTAACTTCTATGTTAAATCCAAATATTTTATTTGATTGTTTAGTGATATAAAAAGACCTAGGAAATAACCACTTGAAAGAAGACAGAAGCTACATGGGCATCTGGTTTAATTTACAGCTCTTGTTCATTATCCCCATATAAAATTCTCAGTACATATGTGGCAAAGGCTTCTGAGGAGAAACTTTAACTTGAACCTGAATTCAATATTCCGAAGTTATGAACTAAAGTTGTTTAAAGTTAACAATAACTTTCTGTACAACTATATTTTTAATGCAGTAGAATACTTTGGACACTGAATAATAAAGTATAATCATCCAGATACCCAGAAAACCTTATGATTTTTACTTGTTTCACTTTCCACCCAAAGTCATTTTCTCCCTGAATTGTATGTCATCAATATAGAGATTAAAGCACAAAGTCAATCCTGAGTCACTAAGTTTAAGAGAAGAATTAAGTAAAGAAAAAATGAATGATACTTATCTCAAATTTCTAGCTACCTCCAAGCAGAGTGAAGGCAAAATGCCATTGGTGTGGGTAGCCAGGAGTGCTCCCATCCAGGTACTCAATGCATTAGGCTTTGGGGCATGTTGTATATTCCCAAACAACCTGACTTTCGATAATGAAAACCTAAGTCCTTCAAAATCCAGTACTCAATCTCCAATCCAGCTAACCAGTTATATAGAAATCTATTAGGTAGGTATATAGATAGATGATAGATGGATCAACAGATAGATAGATGATGAAAAGGAAAGACAGACATATACACATACATGTATGTATATACACATATGTATGTATGTATGTATGTATCTATGTTAATTTGTCAGTTTCTGAATGGCAGCCTACAAAAGAGTTATATTTTTAAAAATGGCCAATAAATCAACAGAACAAAAACTTTCCTGCTATAGTTTACCATTATATCTTAAATTCATTCTGAACAAATAAGCTCTATTATTTATACTTATATCTTTATATATCTATCTTAACATATATATTTCTGTATATATGTGTGTGTTTATCTAATAAGAGAGATGTTCATTTAGAATAAACTAAATAAAAGAAATTTTACATATTGAGAAAGAAAGTACTATCCTATTTAATCATTTGTATATGTATTGGGAGTGAAATAGTAAATACAACCAGTTAGATTTGAAATATTATCAGAAAGCTGTTCATAATTGAAATGCCGAATCATAGCATCTATGGTTCTGCCATGCCATGTCTATTTCCCTAAGCAACCACAGCTCCTCTCAACTCACCAAAACGTGATTACTACAGAGGTTTTAAAATTCTCACTTGATCCCACCATTCTAGACAGTTTATTCATTTAGGAATGGGAACCAGGCACAGGTTGAACCAATTAATCTATCTCCAGATTTTAGAACTTTATATTTATAGAGTCAACATCAAGTGGGTGTTTTACTGCCATTTGAAATAAAAGTCAGTTTGCACTGACAGAGAATAAAAACAATTTACGAAGAATAGAAAGAAGAAAAAGGATTATTTCCGAGTCCCAATTACTTAGTCTCAGCTGCCACCCTGCATGTTCTCCTTTAGTTGTTTAACTTTTTCTTGGATTCCATCACAAAATAAATTCTTCCTTTTCCAAAACACATTCAAGATGGCTTTCTGTTATTTGCAATCAGAGAATCATAAAAATTAATGATAGTCTCTACTGTTGTTTTCTCAATGTATAACACACCACCAGGGACTTAAAGGACAATAAATAATTGTTAAATAAAAGAAACAATAAAGAAAAGAATAAGAGAAAAGGTATTTGATTTCATATTGATTTCCTCTAATTTATGATTTTTAAAAAAATTGTCAATTAAAATTTTAACTGAAAGCACTGGCTGCCAGACAACTGATATGTTTAATATTACTGCTACTAATAAAGCCAATTTTCCAAATAGAAATAAATGAGATGTTAACTTTACATATAGCTGTTTTAAATATTACATTTTTTAAATAAATGGTGAAATTAAAAATGCTAATAGAGCTCCACAGTATAATCTTAGTTTCTATTTTTTAATACCCACCCCGCATCAACTCTCTCCTAACAACAATGATAACTGTGTGACAAAAATTTAAATTTCCTTTGTCTGGCATTTTATTTATCTGAAACCAAAACATAATTTTTGCCTCCTAAGTGTTGAGGGGTAACTCAAAAAAAGTTGCATGCTTTGTTTTCCAAGAAAAACGATACTTTGTTAATGAATTGAACAAAGCACATTCAGTTCACATGACACTAATAGTTGTTCTCAACATACAAGAGGAACTGCCCTTTTGGTGAACAGTTTGTCTTGAACTGAAACCAAGGAAAACACTTGTATTTAAAAACCTTTTCCTGGAAAGTTTCTTATTTTTAGAACTTTTGGGGAGTCTTTCTATAGCAGTTTTGGTATACTACTTGAGTGCTTATGGTGATTCTTAGAAAACATCTTTTTTAAACAAAGGATTGTAAAGGATGCCTCTCAGTTGTATAGTCTAATAAAATGTCCTGAGTTTCACTGTATTTTTAATGTTTCTTGAATTTCTACATAGCTTAATGTACATAGCAATTTAATTTTAGTCTTCTTTTGTTCACTATTAATTATTCACAAAGTGTAATTAGACATTCATGTTCAGGTGAAGAATAATAACCTGTTATGATTTTTCAAATGTAATATTCTGCATTAAACAAGCCTTAGTGTGAGTTGAAATTTAGACCACCTAAATTTACTCACACTAATGTAAATGGTAAACCTCTCACTTAGTTACCCTGGCACAAGTTCATACATATCCATTACTTGTCTATTGCCAATTTCCATGAGGATACTATAAACATGATAATTCAGTCTGCAAATCACAAGTAATATGTTTAGAAAAATTGAATTGTGAATGTCAATGTAATGTAGGCCTATGTGGCCTATTTGCACAGGGTGGATTTAAGATATAATGCTAAAACTATATCAGGAAGGGGTTTTTATTTGGCTTATTTATTTTGCTTTTTTTTTTTTTTTTAATATAGTACTCTTTGGCAGCCCACTATTCAGCAAATGAGAAAAGAAGACTATGATGCTTGAGCAAATCCATTTTTTTTTTAAAGAATTTTGACTAAGACCAGTACTTGGCAAAACTCCATGCTTCCATCAGAAGAGATGAGTAGGAGCCCCAGGTCCCTTGTGCTACTGATCAGACATACCTGTACCCCTTTTTCTCTTACGCACAGCCTGTCCATCATCTCCTGCCAGAGACCATGAGAACTCATCTCACTAATCCCTCATCTGTGTCTGTGACGGTCACCACATATAGACCAAATGCCCCAGGACAAATCTAATTCACTGGATTCTAATTCACATATGACTCTGTTCATCTCTTTCTGAGTCCATTTCCCACTCCTCTCTAGTTACTAAAATTTTCTCAGTGTGACTGAAACTCAATATCAAATCTCAGTAAAATCTTCTCTAAATTCAAATGTTTCTCCAAACCATCTCTTTCCCTTCATGTTCTAGGGAAAACATTTATCCCCACTGAGGACACTGATTCCTTTGTAGTCCTCTCAAATGGTGGCTGTTTTTCTTCAATGCCCTTTGTACCCCTAGGCACAGGATTGGTAAGGTATCCTTTTTACTACCCTTTACAGTCCCAGTATTTAAATGTCATGTCATTAAATTGTACCTTTCAGCATCTTACTACTTCATCTTTATACTTTGAAAGTAGTAGATCCTTGGCCATTGTCATTCATTCCATTGTTACCCTTCTCATAATTCATAATGAATTCAAATTCATGGAATGGTCCTTTCAATATCCTGAACTCTCCGTTCCTTGATGCTTTTTCTCTAATCTTCTCTATCCTGTCTTAGCCACTCGAATCACAATCATGTGGTAATTTCTTTGAATCTGTCATTACTAATAACTATAATTATTCCATAAAACACTCAAACTTTTCAACTCATCATTTCATATCGAGCTACCACCTCCATCCTTCCTTTACCCTACCAGGACCTTCAGTCTTGGTACCACTAACTTTTTATTATCTTCATCTCTACCTTGTATTCTCTTCACCAGCTTTAATTAAATGGCCAACCATTGCAATTACTCCTTTGGATATGCTTGCAATCTCCTTTTCTCTATCTTGTTTTTGTATACTTGTGTGGCTACACCATAGCCCTAGTTAAATCCAACTATCCCATGCATTATATGCCTGAACCTATGCTGGTGAACGTAGTAGAAAAAGTAAAACAAACACAAAATCAAAATATATACAAATCGTGCAGAATACGGTTAGTTTAAATATATAGCAACTGAATTCCAGTATTTCCAGGAAATCGTAGAACTTGTTTCTATTCCATTTTCTCACTTTCTCTGACAGCTAATTATTTCAGAGCTTCTTCTCTCAAGGCTCCAACAATCTTCACTCTTCCTAATCGACACTGTGTATTAGTTGAGTTCTCCATAGAAACAGAACCAATGACATTTATGTGTGTATATTTATTATAAGAAATTGGCTTACACAATTATAGAGGCGGAGAAGTCTAAAAATCTGAAGTTGGGAAGCTGAAGACCCAGAAAAGCTGATCGTATTTTCACCCCAGTTCCAGTCTAAGTTCAAGTCTGAAGGCAAAAGACTGATGGCTCGGGCTTGAAGAGAAGCAGAGAGAGAAAGATTCTTTCTTATGCAGACTTTTATTCTATTCGACCCTGCAATGAATTAGATGAGGTCCACCCACATAGGGGAGTGTAATATGCTTTACTCAGTCTACCAATTCAAATGTTAGTCTCTTCTAGAAACATCTTTACAGGCATATGAAGAAGTAATGTTTAACTAATTTCTGAAAACCCCATGGCCGGTCAAGTTGACACTTTGTTTTCATTTTCATTGAGAAAGCCAAAGCAATCAGAAGAAAACTGCTACAAATTACTCCCACAACATTCACGCAACAATCAGACTTTGTGCCAGAAAACTCTGCCATTATTCCTATCTCATTTGGACACTACATATGCTATAAGCTAAGGCAAACCCTTGCAATAGTACAATAAATTATATCTACCCTCCTTGTCTTCTGAAAGGCATTGTGTGTGCAATTTTCCCTCTTTTTTTCTCAGCCATGTTTTGTTTTTTTTTGTTTGTTTGTTTGTTTCCTATCTAAAGTGGATCATTTCCATCTTCACTTAAACATGCAGTCATGCACCACATAACAATGTTTCAGTCAAAGATTGACCACATATGACAGTGGTCCCATAAGATTATGATGGAGCTGAATTTTCTGTAAGAAATGAAAAGATACGTGGTTCAGGAGATATGTTATTTTTTCTCTGGTGGAAGCAATATCTCTGGAGTTTGACAATAGATTCTTTCTCACTCACAGTACTTCAATTTTGAGCTCACAGATTACATCTCAATCAGTGAAACAGCCACTGACCATTTTCAGCACAGAGGACCATCCCCCTAGTGCTACATATTTAAAGGGTGCTACAGTCTTCCCAGATCTGGTTTGATGGTCTTCAGTGTACATCACTGTAAATCCTTTGTTGAGAATCTAAGATCTTATACAAGGACACAGATCCACAGGAGCTACCTTAATAAGTATTAAGTGCCACTGCCATGTTGATAAAACTTTCTGTGGTAGTGTGGAGCCAGTTTGTCTCTTTATTTTGGCTATATTTTCAGGTTGCAATGATGTAAAGCATAAACAAGTTTTATTTGTTCTCTTCGACATAAGAATTATTTAAGATAAAGACAATCAAAACCTAGCATATTCAGGAAAAGCTCTTTACCTTCCCCTCAACTGTCTGAATTTATATTGAAAAGGAGGCCTGTACCAGAGAGTTATTACCAAAGACACTTTCGACCTAAGAAACTCACCTAAATGTCATTTAAACATCTCTTCCGTCTTCCTGTGAATGGCTTTCTTCCCTTTTGTGTCCCTAGACCCCTACTCCCTTATTTAGCTCAGGATATTATATAAGCCTCCAATTGCCTGACTGCCTTGGGTCTCATATTTGAATGAGGTTCCCATATGTAAAAATTAAATTTGTTCTTCTTCTATTAACCTGTCTTATGTACATTTGATTATTAAACCAGCCAAAGAACTTAAAAGAGTAGAAGGAAAAATTTTCCTCCCCAACATTATCTAACATACTCTATGAATTTACTTACTCACTGTGCTGACATACTCTATATATTTACTCATTCACTGTATTTATCTCCCTCACCAAAATTAAAGGCTCCAGGGGGGCAGGGATTTTTGTGTATTGTGTCGACTGTTATCTTCTCCATCTAGAAGCATGGTGGAGGTACTCACTAGCTATTTGGTGAATGACCTATTGAGAGAGAGAGCTTAGCAAATGTTAAGATAGTACCTGACTTCTGTTTAAGGCATTGAAAATAAAAGCAAGGGATTCATTTTACCCCATTCGGTCATCCATATAGAAATTTATAGTTTAAATAGCTTGCTTTGGATGCTCCTACAGTTCTAAAAATTTACAGGGCAGTGTTTTTCAAATGTTTATGAATAAAAGAATCAGTGCTTGACAAAAACACAGTGGTTGCCCTGTCCCCAAAGAATCTGATTCAGTAGGTCTGCAAAAGATTCACTGGAATTTGCATTTTTAACAAGCACCCCATTGATTTTAATACAGTTCTTTAAGAAACTTAAAGGTTCGGAAGTGATTCAAATTGAGTGACTTATGCAAATGCAGAGTGGAAAGAAAAGTCTTCATTATAGTTAACATGCTGAGTTAAAGAAAATGGATCTGGTCTACATTTCTGGTATGCATTCTTCTCAGGAGAGAGTTTAAAGTAGAACAGCAATTTGTAAAACATACTACAAAAACTTAGTTTAAATTCATCCTCAGGGAATATGGAGATTTGGCCTTTAAAAGTAAGATCTATGCCAAGCTTTTATAGAAAAGCAATAGTTTCTTTATAACTTTTATTTGTGAGCATTGTAGAAAATTTCAACTCATTGGCTACAGAAAAGGTTACTTGGTTCCTGGTGCCTATGAAGAGCTAATACTAGTCAGATGTATAGCATTCCATTCATGGAGAATAATTCTCTTACTTTGGATCAATAAAAAACTGGGCTCATGATAATATGCATCATAATAGTGACACTCAATTTTTCTAATTGCTACCTGATTTTTCTCAGACTTCTGCTTATAGTAAAGAAATTTTGTGTGTTTTATTCTGAGTTAATTACCTAACTTCGATAGATGTCATTTTAATAGATGTCTTCTCATCAACATTCAGAACTATTCTCAGCTTGAAAAGAAACAGTAAAGACTTCTTAATTACACTCCTCATTCCCACTCATTAACTGACCTTTCTTTTAAATAACCATAAATCAACTAATGTGGTTTACATTGCAGATAAATTAACAAATGCTCATGTGACATAGTATGTCTATCAAAAGAAATTGTCCATTTGTAATCAATTCTGTTTATTACCAGTATTTGAGGGTTAGATTTTACTAATATTACAAAAAGAAAACAAATTTATTACTTTTTAAATTTTTAAAAAAGAAATTTTCTCTGCCTCTAAAATTCCAAAGCCAATATCCAGTTCTTCAGTAGTTCTCTTTTCTTGTCTAGATTATTTCAAATACAAAAATGAGAGATTAAAGCAAACTAGAAGGGGTCTTGTACTATTTGTTTCTGTAGCTAAAGTAGCTCTGACATTCTGAACTTACTAGCTTCAGACAGGTTATTGCAGAAATACAAGGTGAAACACAAAATGGTTTAATATTCACCTTTTATTTCAAGAGCGAGTTTGGAATTTAGCAAAGGGGATTTGTTTTGAGACTAAGAGTGTTTTAAAGTACAAAAGTCTACCAATCAAAATTTGTAGTTGGCTATCAGTTGGCATAAAATTTACTTTAAAACAAACGAATAAATACTTTTCCTGTCTCTCAAATTTAATAAAACTCTCAAAGAATAGGGACTAGTGAGGAGAATGTCAGTGGGCAGAGTAAACGCCACTAGAGTACACTTGAGATTCTCCATGTAGGTGCCTCTGCCCTATGCTCCTGGCCTTGCCCAGGAGAAAGGGGAGGGCTAAAAGTGAAAGGTCATGAATTATGCTTGTTGCATAGAGGAGACAAAAAAAAAAAAATCCAACAGAAACCAATCCCATTTGAACAAATCAACAAATCAAGATACTTGTGTGACTATTAAAGACATTTAAATACAGAGTTAATATTGTCATTATAAAATAAATATCCTTATGTTTTTAGACATATATACTAAAATATGATGAAATAACATGTTATGATGTTTTTAAACATTTCAGTTAAAAGATATTAGAATGAAATAAAACAAAATGTGAATCATTGTTAATCTAGGTATAGAGAGGTTCATTATGTTATGTAGTTAGTCAGGCATGAGCAACAGGAGCAAGGCCCAGCTCTGTAACCATAAAAACTTCCCTTGAAGAACTTCCTTAAGCATCTCCCAGAAATACTTCCTTTTTAGGGCTATAAATTACCCAAAATCCTAGAGCAGAAAGGCGATAAAAACTGCTGGCTAAACCAGCTGCAAACGCATACGCAGAAAGTACTGCTCATAACTTCAGCCTCATTATACCATCATTATAATGTCATGACTATGCTTAGAAGTTCATGAATCTAATTATAACAGACTGAATTCTGGGTAAGCACATGTGCAGGAGGCAAAGCATTATGAGCAGCCAACTGTCAGTCAGGGTGACCTCATATATAAATTGTCAAGGACCTCCCATTACGGCCCAAATATAAACAGACCTTCCCATTTCTGCATTGTTCCAGAGTTCCTAGCTGAAAACCCGCCCCTCCCTTTGGGGCTTACTATCCTATCTCTTCACCTCCTAAATTCCACAGGGCTGCAGCCTTCCCTAGTGTGACTCGTCTCCTTCTAAAATGTACTTTCAATAAATACTTTTTCTAAATCTCTCTAACTGTAATTCTTTGCTGCATTGATGGGGAAAAACCGAGAAACAACACACAACACCACTGTCCACCTCCTCCTACTCTCCCACACCGCTAGGGTGACTCGGGATTTCATATCACTCCAGCGGTGACAATTATACTCTCTTCTTTTACACAGAAAGCCATATTAATAGCATAAACACACACACACACACACACACACACACAATAAGCCAGTGATACTTAGATCACGTCTCTACCTCTATAAAAAGTATTTTATTCCCTATAATTTTCTCTATATGTATTTTGTTCCTCTTTTACTTTGAGTAAAATTGTTTGGTGCCCTGACAAAGTTTCATGATAAATTTTTATGTTTCCAGGAAATTCTGTCTTTCTACATCCTCAGTTCTTAGTCATATCAAGTTTTACTTTTTCCACGATGTATAAGATCAATTTTTACCATGAAAAACATGTTTTATTACTGAATCTTCACACATATTCATTTTCTCCCATCTTTAGCTCATTGAATAAATATCTAGTCTATTTAGCTAACATATTTACTCTCCTGAACTCTAATATCAATAAACACAAGAAAATACTAAACCAATTTTATTTAAAATATGCAACATTTATTTATAGAGCAATACAAACAAATAGCCTTATTTTTATGATAAAAATGTACATAGAAGAGTAGAGATAGTACAGGCTGCTGAAATAGAAAGAAAGCTCATTTATACAGTGATATGCTGTTTTTTAAATATGTCCACATTCACATTCATCTAAATTCCTAACTCAGCATTATATAATACAGTTTCTAGATATTAAAAACGTGTACGATTATTTCTCAGAGTTGAAGAATTCAAGAAAAACAAACAAAAAGACTAGGTGAAATTCTTTATAAAAAAGTCCTGGGTATGCTTGCACATATTTATGTTTATATTAGAGTAATGAACATTAAAAAAAAAAAAAATAGTTGTTCTTTCTCCATCATTGTGGTATGTGCGGTTGAATCTTACTTGCCATGTCTTCTCATGAGACTTTCAGGATCAAGTGGTTCCTGGCCAAGAAACAAAAGCAGAATTGGCCATTTCTCAATGAATTGGATGAAAACTGGCAATAAAATCAGGTACAACTCTAAGAGGAGACATTGGAGAAGAACTAAGCTGTATCTATAAGAAATCACACATAAGATGGCACACATATTTCTGCTGTATGCAGGCTGCTTGGATCTTACCAAAGTACTGAGAAGATCACTACTATCTGGAGAGTTGAGCGTGTTTTATTGAAAATTATCGAAAAAATTATTTTCTTTTTTGTGTAATATGCATTTACACTAGTAGGTTGGTTCAGTAATAAACATGTGAGGCATTGAAAAAAGAAAAAACAAGTTGACATTAATGTAGGGAAGAAGCAAGAGAATTAAAATGTTAATCAAACCACATTCAGAGACTGCAATGTACTGATCAGTCCTGCAACCAGGCCAGGAGGACACCTTCAGAATAAAGAAAGATTTTTACTGCTAGCAACCCATTCCACACACCTGTGAAGGGGAAACAGGAACCAAGAATCATTGCTTATGGCTAAAACCATGGGGAACCTATGGATTAAAGGCTGGGAATTGTCAGCATGCCTTTCAGTCTACATATTCTTACTTTTTTTGTGCATTGTTCTCTTCCTCTTCCTCACTGTATGTCCATAACAAAGGGAATGGGACCTAAAAAATGACAGAGAAACCGAATTTCCTGAATAATCTCTGTACCTCTCAGTGCCTTTACTCTGTCTCTCTCACTGTCCTCATCTCTATTGTCTCTGTCTCTCTGGGTCTCTCTCAGTTTCTTTACTCTGTCTTTCACTGTCTCTCTCAGTGTCCTCCTCACTCTCTGTCTCTGAGAGGAGACTCACTCTGTCTGTGGAATATTATTCTATTTCTAATAAACTTTCTGAAACTGAAAAAAAGAACAATCATACTGGACTTCTTTCTTACAACATTATATCTTCACAATGTAATTAATATGTTTGAATAAAACTTTTTTTTTTTTAATTGCATGAGGACATTTTTAAGCAATTTTGGCTGTGACAGTACCGTATTAGGAAAAAATATGTAAGTATAGAAATCACTTTATCTTTTATGTTCTCAGGGATTAGTTCTCTATATCACCGTGGTATAGAATAGGAATATATATAATTTAAAGTCACAGTATACGTAAAGTCATTTTATTCTTTCAGATACCTTGTATCTAATTTGTTAAAAGAGTTTTACTTACTAACAGCATATTGGCTTTTCATGTATACACTTTCAACAAACGTTTAAGAATTTATTTTTCCTCTCCTACACTATGAACATGAGTGTACAGATAGCTCTTTAAGACCCTATTCTCAATTCCTTTGAGTATAGAAATGTAATTGTTGAATCATACTGTAATTCTATTTTGAATTGTTTTGAGGAAACACTATACAATTTTCTTTAGCAGCAACACCATTTTACATTCTCATTCACTTGATTTTAAAACAATAAGGAAAGTCCATTACGCCTATATTACAAATGAGAAATTGAGGCCCAACAAAATTAAGAAACATCTTACTTCCCAAATTTGGTAAAGGACAATTCCAGGATATGAAATAGGCTATTAAGAGTGAGGACTCTAGTCCATTCACACTTGAGTTCAAATGCCAGATTAGCTTCTGAGGGCTAAGAGCCCATGGGCACATTGCAGAGATTTCCAAACTGTTTCCTCATTGGTAAATGAGAATGATTACCTCATATGGTGGTTCTGAGTAGATTAAATGAGACTGCCCATGAAAGTTATTTATATGTTAGAAAGGAAAAAATATATTTCCCTCTATCTTTTTAAATTCTTGTCTCATACCCTTGTAACAAAAGACAGATTAGCAACAACAACAATAAAAAGTATACAAATTCATTTAGTAGAAGTTTTATGTGACAAAGGAATCTTCATAATGAAGATCCAAAGAAGTGGTTAAACCTGAATATTTTTATGCAAGATTTAATATACAATTGAAAGTTGTGAAAGACATGATAGGACAAATGGTATGAGGTAAGTATGTTAAAATAGGGTAAACTTAGCAAGGCCTATTCATTCAGATTCTTTTTGGTGTCTCTTAGTCTTCAGAGATAAGGATGTTTCTTTCCCCAAGTATAGGAAGGGCCCTCTCACATGCATGTCTCATGATCTGTTTCAAGAAAAGGTCAGAAAATCCTTCCTGTACATGTAATTTCACAATTTCCTTCAACTTTAAATATTCAGTATGACAATGTGCCATATTTTAAGGTCACATGTCTCAAACCCTATCATATGCTATCACATACTAAACATTTAATAATTAAGTCCTGAGTATATACATTAGGCTCCCTGATTAGTTTAAGTACAAGTGTTTATTCCTATAAAGTCTTTCTTTAGTTGGCTATTTTGTTGATGCTAGTTATTATATTCCAAAATTAACATCATTCCCCAGTTATTTTGTATCTGTAATTGGCTTCTGTCGTTCTGTTCTGGACTCTAATTGTTCCATGATAGTAATGAGGAAATTCTCAATCTTTTTTCTAAATGTTAAAAATTATCCTGTGGATGTTAACTATTGACAGAATTTCTTCCTCCTCAGTGTATTTCCCACAATAGCAATCTTATTTTTAAGATGATAAGTGCTGTTTCAATAGGCTTTATATGAATGGTCACTCAAGATTTTATGTTGTACTTTGAACTTCGGTATAGTGCCAATAACTTTGAGGGTCACAAGTTAGATGGTTAAAACAATGAAGCAGGAGAAACAAAATGTTTCTCTACCTTCCCTCTCAGGTATATTTTTCCAGCCTGAGATGGTTAAAACAATGAAGCAGGAGAAACAAAATGTTTCTCTACCTTCCCTCTCAGGTATATTTTTCCAGCCTGATCTGAATCAAAAACAGAACTGGAAATTGAGGCAGTATGGAGACACACTCCAAAAATGGTATCATGTGCTGATTTGCAGATTTTATTTTAATCCATTTACCTATTTTGAGCCTAGATGATTTTAAAACTTGTCAAATGATAACAGACATTTTTCATAAATAAATAAAAATATTACCTCACAGATTTTTTAAGTTTTCTCATAAATGTTTTTAGGGGAACATATATTTATCACTGTATTTGTTGGCTATTAGAACAAAGTATAAGTTATGTGAATAATAAACTCCTCTCCCCTCAAGAGAAGGATATTCGAAAGTGAGATATGGGCAATTTCATCAAGTCAAGTAACTATTACTAAGATGGGCAAAGCTGCTTAGATCTAACACAACCAAGAAACTGCTAAACATAAATGAAAGTTAGAATGCAAGGCAACCTTTCCTGTTACTGCCATTCAGGAAAGATCAGGAAAGTGTAGGATAAACAGAGAGAAACAACTGGTTTTTAGCAGGAGACAGACATTCCTCAAGAGAGAAACAGAAAACTAGAGTACTGCCCAAATAAAAATTATAAAGTATTTTTTCTTAAGATAAAATACACACAAAAATAAACTAATTCTATGCAAAATGTATCTTGGATCTTGTTAAAATATTTGATGGGACTGAAGACATGTCTCAAAATATATTAAATATCTTAAGCTGAAGGAGTTTGAGAAAATAGCAAAAGCAGGAAGGTTGTACTGATCTTGCCTCAAACCCCACCATCTTTCCTGAAATAGATCATAAAACTCCATGTGAAACTTACCCTTCCTGCACCAAGACTATTACCTGAGACTGGAAATTGAGGGTAGAAAAAAAAGCCGTATAGATGAACTTTGTTAAATTAACACTTAACTTCCTAGTTACTTCTTCACCGTTTACTAATCTTAACCCAAACCCTTCTTACTCATCAATTCTTCACAAATATATTATTTCTGTGTCTGAAAGGTAGAAAAGCTTTTTGCTCTTTGGGGTCTTTATTCTCCTGTGAAAAAACTCATCTACATGTAAAAATTCAATAAAATTTACATGACCTACTTCTGTTAATATCTTTGTTAGTTTAATTTGCAGACTCTGACAGAGACCCTAAGAGAATGAAGGAAAAACACTTTTCCTCTCTGACAGTTTGTTGAATCTATATATCTCCCTGGAATAATTCATATTTTTAAATACTTGCCTTTTTACTGAACTTAGTAAACATTTATTACCTTCTCATTCATCACTTACTTTAAGGAGAACCTTCTGGATGCTCTTCTGAGTGGTTAATGCTCAAGTCTGAGCGAATACAAAAATACATGGTATGACTTATTCTCTCCATAATCTAGCTATGTTAGGTAGTTAGGTAGCCCTAAGTGATGCGAGCAAAGGTTTAGCTCTATGATCATAAGAATGACAAGAATGATGACCCAACCAAAAGGCAGGCCCCTAGGACCTCCTAGAATTTTTTTTTTTTTTCCAATTAACAATATCCCTACATCCTGGAGTATAAATAAATAAATAGATAGATAAATAAACAAACAAACACACAAATAAATAAATAAATAGAACAAAACAGTTTAGGCCAGCCACAAATGCTCGTACAGTAAGGAGTACTCTGATCTCTTTCACCTCAGCCTCATTATATCATCATTATAATATCATACGTATGCCTGGAAGTTCATGAATTAGATAAAAACAAACTGAATTGTGGGTAAGAACATGCATAGTTGACAATAGATTATATTGCAGCCACCATCAATCAAAATGACCTCATGTACCAATCAGCTAGTTAGTACACTCTTATAACCTCCCATCATGGCCCAGATATAAGACAGACCTCCCCACCTCTATGAGGCTATAGCCCTCTCTAGTGTAGTCCATTTCTCTCTTGAAATGTACTTCAATAAATCTTACTTTTCCTAATCTTTGATGATCTACAGATCTTTACTGCATTCTTTACTGCATCGGTAAAAAGAACCGAGGTCTCCCTCAATGATACTGGGACAACATCGTATTTATATTGCCCCCAACAGAAAGAGTTGAAGAGGCAATTGTCTAGAATTTACATTATTGGGTTAATTTCTTAGCCTTAAGGTGTTTTCTCCAGAGGGAACCTGTTAAAAGAAAAATATATTTTGAGATATGGAAACACATGGAGTAATTAGAAAGCCCTAATTACTGGTATGCTTTATATCAACAAAGGCTTGGCTATTACCTATGTTTTCCTTGTATATAAGGAAGGATACATTGAAACACAATTTAAAAAAAAAAAGTCTTAGTTTTCCATTGTTGGATAGAAAAGGAATCCATGAGCTAATATTTTTAAATTCTTAAGAGAATGGAAAAGTGAGGTAAGTAGAGATTGAGTATTTCTCTATCACCAATTACATAAAAGGATTTATATGCATAATATAATTTTAATCTTAACAACGTTTCCAAGGGAAAGTTATTGTCCTCAATTTACAGAAAAGACACTTGCACTTTCTTAAGTTCACTTGACTAGAAAGGAAGACATGACATTCATTTCTTGTTTCTGTTGTTCCCACTGCATAATAAATCTTACCAATGTCTACATATTCCATCTGCACCCAGGAAATTGAAATCTTAGTGTTGAGGACTAGCTAACTATAGAAAGTGCTCAATATGGCTTCTGTAAATTTAATGAGACACCTCTTTATTTGATGAAAGGAAAAAAAAAGGAAAAAAAAAAGGAAACCAAAATGACAGAAACTGAAACTGAGATATAATATGAGAAATATATACTATTAGGCTTTTGTCAGATCAAATTATATGCTTTATCTTTATTTACAACCTTTGTCTCTAGATAAATTAAATATATATTAAAATTTATCTTTCAGTAATTTTGAAATACTTAACTAAAGAATGACTGAATCATGATTTATCCCATCTATACCTGTATTATGCTCAGATAAACAGAATCCTACATTTTGGTAGTAAACCTGTGTTACCAACTATGGGTGAAATCTTATAGCTACAGACATAAACTTCCTGAGTCCTGGAAAGAAGCTAATTTGAGAGGTCAGAAAATGCAACATGTCATAGCCACTGATAAAACAATTACGCAGGCAGTGACTACAACTTCTCTTAGTGTCCTGTGGTTTGAATTGTATTCAAACAGGTTCTCAGATGTGTAGACACAAGACTGGATTACAATAAAGCTTTATAAAAGCATGTGTGCATTTAATGCCTCATCAAGGTGTTGAGTAATGCTATCTTCAAAGCTGGGTGAGACATGGTCCTTTATTTTTATACAGATTGTAATCAGTAGTTTACATTCTTCCTGAATTAATATTGGAAAACCACTCAGGCTATGAAACATTGATGACCATAACACAGTAGAGAAGGAGAGAGAACATTGAAATATATAGTATGAGAAAGCTCACTTTTTCTCCTGGCGTTATCCCATAATTTGATGTTAACTCCCCATTCTAGCAACCCTTTTCAACCTACCCATGGGAACACTGATAAAAAGCGAAAATAACAATAGGTAGATTGTGGCACATAACCTCATGAATTCAGATTCCTTTGGATAAGAGGAGAAATAAAGGACCAAGATAGAGGATAGGTCTAGTGTCTTTCTATCTCAAACACTTGCTCTGAACATTTGTCCTATACCAGTCCCTTTGCTTGTTATAAGAGCAAAACTGAATGTCAACTAAGAAACGTCCAAACCTGTAGAGAATTTTAATGAGGTTATTTGAGCCAAACTGATGGCACTTACTGGAAAGAAAAATCTCAACAGATTAAGAAAATGCTCCAGAGAATGACAGTTTTCCAGCTTATTTTGTACATTAGAATCAACAGAGGAGACATAAGGAGGGTTAATTTACAGTAGATTAGGAGAGCAGAAAAAACAAAGTAGGGAAATCTTTGTGATTGGATAAAAAGTAAAATAGGGGGACACTTACTTCTTTTATATTGATGAGTACAAGAGAATTACTAATTCACATTTACAGCACATAGAGATTGTATGTGAGGGACAAGATGACCATGAGGGGCTCTGAAGTCTCAAGGTCTGGTGCAGTGGGCTGTGCCTTGAGGAGTCTGGAAGAAAAAGGGATTACTTTGACATTCCAAGAGTATGTTATCTTAAATGCAAAAAGACAATAAACAGGCTTACTTAAGGTAAAGACTGATCTTTACCAAGAAAACTAAAGGCCCAGGATGTGACTATCCATCATGACCTGCTTTTAGTTAGCAATTTTTATGTTCAGATCATCCTATGTTGTTAATTTTAGTTCCCGATTTTGTAGGACCTGCCATGCTGACCTCCACTGAGTTTATCAGATTTAGTATGTGGCGTTTTTATTGTCCACAAAATAAAGGTTTAATGTAGAAAAATTAACATGTAATGTGAGTCCAAAATAAATGATACAAAAGAGACTTACACAAAATTTTTGTGAACAAGAAATGAAGAATAAGTAACTGACAATGAGAGTCAGAACATTCATAGTTGAGGGATCAATTGAACTTGGCACTGAATTATGAGTAGGGGCTTAACAAAAGTTTAAGAAAATCAGAGGCCAAGAAACATCGAAATACTCTTCTACTTGAAAAACAATGAGAAGGTCTGGTCCTTTTTAACAAGGCAAGCTCCTGTGTGGTGTTTCAGTAAAAGATTCTGGGCAGCCAGAGAGTGATAGGTGATAGACATTAGTAGAATCATGCAAATCATTAAAAGAGAAAATAATTAGGAAATCCATCTAAAGCACAAACTATTTTACTTACCAGATGTTATATTTTTGTATTTCTGTAATTTTTTTTTCAAATTTATTTATTTAAATTAGTTTCGAGTATATAGTACATTGGTTAGACATCTATATAGTTCATAAAACGATCCCCCCGAATGCCTCCTCCCTCCCCTGGTCCTCCATCTAACCATTATATTAATGCAAACGTGCTCCCCATCCCCATGACCAACTATCTGCTGCTAATTTGTACTTCTTTAACTCTTCACCCCATTCTCGCAGCCTCCAACCCCCCCACCCCTCTGTCCATCACCAAACTGTCCACTATATTTGTGAGTCTGTTTTTGATTAGTTTGTTCTTTTTGCTCCTTATATTCCACATATAAGTGAAATTATACAGAATTTATCTTTGTCTGACTTATTTCACTCAGCATAATAACCTCTAGGTCCATCCATGTCATTGCAAACGATAGGATTTCATTTTTTTTAATTGCTGAGTAATTTTCCATTGTACATATGAACCATAATTTTTTTATCCAATTGTCTGTTGATGGGCATTTAGGTTGCCTCCATATCTTGGCTATTGTAAATTGTGCTGCCATGAATATTGGAGTACATAGATCTTTACAAATTATTGTTTCGGTTTTATTTGGATAAATACCCAGAAGTGCAATTGCTGGGTCAAAAGGTATATCTCTTTTTAATTTTTTGAGAAACCTCCAGACTGTTTTCCATAGCGGCTGTATCAATTTGCAATCCCACCAACAATGAATGAGGGTTCCCTTTTCTCCACATCCTCGCCAACATTTGTTGTTTTTTGTTTTTGATTATAGCCATTCTGACAGGTGTGAGGTGATATCTCGTTGTGGTTTTAATTTGCATTTCTCTGATGTTTAGAGACTTTGAGCATCTTTTCAAATGTCTATTAAGCCATCTGTATTTCCTCTTTGGAAAATATCTGTTCAGGTCTTCTGCCCATTTTTTAATTGGATTGTTTGTTTTTTTGTTGTTGAGTTGTATAAGTACTTTATATATTTTGGATATTAACCCCTTATCAGATGTACCATTAGAGAATATCTTCTCCCAAACATTCAGTTCTCTTTTTGTTTTGTTGATGTTTTTTTGTTTGTTTGTTTTTTGCTGTACAAAAACTTTTTAGTTTGATGTAGTCTCATTTGTTTATTTTTTCTTTTGTTTCCCTTGTCTGAGGAGATATATCTGAAAAAAAAAAAATCTCCGTTAGTAATATCAGAATTTACTGCTTACGTTTTCTTCTAGAAGCTTTATGGTTTTGGGTCTTACATTTTTAGTCTATTCTTGTATACGGTGTAAGGTGATCCAGTTTCTTTTTTGCATGTATCTGTCTAATTTTCCCAACACCATTTATTGAAGAGATTGTTTTTACCTCATTGTGTATCTTACCTCCTTTGTCACATATTAAGTGAGCGTATAGGTGTGGATTATTTCTGGGCTCTCTATTCTGTTCCATTGATCAATGTGTCTGTTTTTATGCCAGTACCATGTTGTTTTGATTACTGTAGCTTTGTAGTATATTTTGATATCAGGTAGTGTGATAACTCTAACTTTGTCCTTATTTCTCAAGATTGCCATGGCTATTTTTTTTTTTTTTATGGCTCCATATAAATTTTTAGGATTATTTGTTCTAGCTCTCTAGAAAATGCCATTGGTATTTTGATAGGGATTGAATACACTGAATCTGTAGATTGCTTTGGATAGTATGGCCATTTTAACAATGTTGATTCTTCCTACTCATGAACACGGTATATGCTTTCATTTATTTGTATCTTCTTCAATTTCTTTTTTCAATGACATAATTTTCTGAAAACAGATCTTTTAACTCCTTGGTTAATTTGATTCCCAGGTATTTTATTGTTTTCGATACAATTGTAAATGGGATTGTTTTCTTAATTTCTCTTTCTGAAAGTTCATCATCAGTGTATAAAAATGCCACTGACTTCTGAATATTTATTTTGTAACCTGCTACTTTACTGAATTCATTGATCAATTCTAACAGTTTTGTGTTGGAATCTTTAGGGTTCTCCATATCATGTCTTTGGTAAATAATGAGAGTTTTACTTCTTCTTTTCCAATTCGGATGCCTTTTATTTCTCTTTCTTATCTTATGACTACAGCTAAGACTTCCAATACAATGTTGAAAAAGGATTGGTCAAAGTGGGCATCCTTGTCTTGTTCCTGATCTTAAAGGAAATGCATTTAGCCTTTCTCCATTGAGTATGATGTTAGCTGTAGGTTCGTTATATATGGGCTTTATTATGTTGAAGTATGTTCCCTCTATTCCCACTTTGCTGAGAGTTTTTATTATAAATGGATGCTTGATTTTGTTGAATGCTTTTTTCTGCATCTATTGATATGATCATATGGTTTTTATCTTTCAGTTTGTTAATGTATTGTATCACATTAATTGATTTATAGATATTGTACCAACCTTGCATCCCAGAAATAAATCCAACTTTATCATGGAGTATGATATTTTTAATGTATTGCTAAATTCGGTTTGCTAGTATTTTGTTGAGGATTTTTGCATCAATGTTCATAAGAGATATCAGCCTATAGTTTTCTTTTTTTCTAATGTCTTTGTCTGGTTTTAGAATCAAGGTAATGGTGGCCTCATAAAAGGAGCCTTCCCTCTTCCTGAACATTTTGAAATAGTTTGAGAAGAATAGATGATAATTCTTCTTTAACTGTTTGATAAAATTCACCTATGAAGCTATCTGGTCCAGGATTTTTGTTTTTTGGAAGATGTTTCATTACTGATTCTATTTCATTGGTGTTAATTGGTCAGTTTAGATTTTCTGTTTCTTCTTGATTTAGTCTTGGGAGATTCTATATTTCTAGGAATGTGTCTATTTCCTCCAATAAAATCAGAAACAGTTTTTATTGATGCGGTTACCGACTGGCTCAGCAGATTCTTATCCAAAGGCTGAGCCCTGATTGTAACATGGCGGGCAGTTTTATACCATCTTATACTTCTGCATTCCTACACAGCTATAGATATTCCGTATAAGGAAGGAGAACATAAGGAGAACATCGATTGCCTGCCAAACTTTAAGAAAACCGGCTTAATCGTTTAAGCAGGTTTTCAGACTGCCACGTCAGCTGGAGAGTCCTGGAGTAGGGGGTGCAGTCAGAAACTAACTCATTTAAGCAGGAAATGGTCAGGCAGGGTCAGGCTGCCACATATCCATAACTGTTTTCCTTGAAATGCGCTCACTGTGCTAGCCAAGGTCTGTTGCCTTGGCACAACCCCAGCGCCAAGGAGGGCACAAGAGGCTGCTTGTCAATGGGCTGCGGGAATTTGATGGCTTGGGTGAAGTGGGAATCTCAGGAAAACAAGGTCCATCTGGCCAATACAACCTCAGTTTTGCTGTAACTTCTGTGCCTGGGCATTCTCGCTGTAGACACAGATCACAGTGAGACCAGCTGCAGTCTGAGGCGGTCCCACAGACCCTGAACTCCCCAGACACAATATTGCAACTCTTGCAGTCTGCCTGCTGTAGATTTCCGTGCAGAGCCCGCCTTGTGCTAGCCAAAGCTTGTTGCCTGTGTGGATTGGGAGTTCAGGGGAGGGAAGGGGCTGGGCTGTGGCAGTTCACTGACAGTGGGCCACCTGGCGCAATTTGTGAGTAGAGTGGGGTGGAGTCTTAGTGAGACAATGGCAGTGAGGTCAATACAGCCTCAGTCTTGCTGCAACTTTGGTAACTTTTCGTGAGTTCCCACATAAGTCCCAGATCCCAGCAAGACCAGCTGCTCTTTGGGACTGGCCCACAGGACTGCGATATCCGCCCAAGTTCGTGTTGGCTCCAGTGATTTGCCTGACCCTATCTTGGAAATGTGACTCACAGCACTGGTTGCCCACTGGTGATAGAAATGTGGCTCACAGTGCTGGCCGTGCACTGGGAATGCTTGGCCCTGAATCAAAGCAGGGCTTGGCAGGCATCCAGCAACAAATGCCCCAGGCAATCTGCAGGTTGGGTGAGGGGGACTAATTTCTCTGATCAGTGCTTTCTAATGACTCTGTGAGAGAAGTCTGCACAGTCAAGCTGGCTCAGTCTATAGATTACCCTGTAGAGGGGCTGGACTAAGGTACATTGATGGCTGTCCTTCCAGCCCTCGTTCTGGGGCCAGGTAATGCAGACTTTCTCAGAATGAATCCAATGCAAGCCTGTGTGCAGGTCCTTCAAAGGGACATCTGGGGATTCAGTATCCTTCCATTTCATGTATATGACTGGAATCCCCTCTGATTTCTATAGTCAGACTTATTGGAATCTCTTCTCTGGGCTGGGACTCTGGGCTGGGGAGCCCCCAGCGGAGACTAGAACCCCTTTTTTCTTCACAAGAGCCCCTGCAGCCTCACTCTCCCTTCTAGTGATCCTCCACCACCTGTGGCTGCAAGTCCAGCCCAATTTGCAACTTTGCCCCTCCTACTGGCTTCGATGTGGCTCCTTTATATTATCAGGCGCAGGTGTTATCATTAGCTGGACTTCAAGTGATTCTCCACGTTGATTAATTTATAATTTGATTGTAATTTCAATGCGGACTTTTTTCGCACGCTGTCCTCCCATAATGTTTCCCTACACCAAGAAGTAGCCTCACCTTGAAAACATCAATACTAAGCCCAGAACCATGGCTTTTAAGCAAGTTCTCTGCTGGCTATTTAATTCTTCTTTAAGTTTGTCTCTAATTCTATTAAAATATGTTATCCAGACTCAATGATGAGGTCTTGTTATTTCCTCTTTCTTGTTGCTTTTGATGTTACAATCTATAAATTGTATTTCTATACTTTTATTTTTTAAAAAAATCACTAGAAGGTAAATTTCTTGAAAACATTTTGCCTATTTTTTTGTCACTGTTGAATTTCCCACTGATTAAAAAAGTACTGGCAAATAGTAACAGGTAAATAAACATGAATATATTTGTAAATTGAAGCTGAAATCCATTCAATAAACATTTATGGAACATTGCTATATGCTGGCACTGTGACAGCATATGTGAGGTATGTTGTCTTTTTTGCTCATGAAGATTAAGTTATAGACAAGTCATAACTATAACTGGTAAGAAACACACTTTCTCAAATGATCAGGGCACCTACTAGAACAGCAAATTTCAACATGGCAGCCACTAACCACTTGCAGTTGTTGAGCAGTTAAAATTTGTCTAATCTAACTTGAGGTGTGCTATAAGTATAAAATAAACTCCCGACTTGAAAAGCTTGGTGCAAACAGAAAGAAAATTAAAAAATATTGCATTGAAAACTTTCATATTGATTGCATATTGAAATGATAATATTTCAAATATATGTATTAAGTAAAATATATAGTTAAAATTAAGTTGTCTTTCTTTTTAAAGTCTATCAATGTGGCTATTAAAACATATAAAATTATATAAGCTGCTCATCTTATATTTCTACTGGACAGAGCTATGCTAGAAAACCAACAATAGAAGTTACCTTATTTTCAATGTTTGAGTTGAAAAACCTCTTTACACTCATCTCTCAAATTATATTAATTTTAAGTACTAAGGCTAGGGATGAGTTTGATAAACAATACGAGTGACTTAAGTTATGCAATTAGGAAAGATTGCACCTAATTCGAGTCAGTAACCTAATTCAATGCTTGATGATTTGTGTACAGATAAAGAGAACCAATCTTGATTCTCTACAAAGCCTAGGATACCTTGTTGACTGAAGGAAAGGTAAGAAACTATCAATAATTTCTCTGGCAGGCATTCAGATTTGACCTATTGCTCCATCTTATACATGAAATCCATTTCTTTGTGAGGAGTTTTACTTCCTGGGTATAGTAAAATAGTACAGTCACTGAAATGGCAGAATTCAAGAGTTTCATTTGCTCTGCTTGTCAAAGAATTTTGAGACCTCCCTATGAGAGCCGTATAATCATGACACACTGTATGCTTCCTGGCTAGAAAATGCTTTCCCTTCAGCCAACTCTTCTGCCATAAATTTCTAGAATACTTTTGGTGGTGTTTGTTCTCATGTGAAGTAACAATGCTGTAAAAACTCAACTTGGAAATTCTGTGCATTATCAGACCAGGAAACAAATAGATTAGGAAGAAATTGGGATAGTGGATATCAGCAGTGATTGCTGGGCAGTTATTCTGGGCTGGGAAAGTTATAGAAGAGTTTTATCTCAGAAGAAAAAGTTGCAAATAGAGATCATATAAGCACCAAGCAAGAGAGGAGGAATCAGAAATCCAACAATTTCCAACATTATAAAATGAGAAAAAAAATGCCAGATAACCTAGCTTTTAAAATTATTTTTGCCACTACAAAATTGTGTTCACAGATAGTTATGACTCAGTCTGAATTTCAGACAGCGAAATGATTATAAGTGTGTTGTAATCATTATTCCAAGTTCTCTCCACTTCGTAGCACTTAATAGTATTTTACTTCCTGGAAATTTTGTAGTTCAGTGTGAACATCTGATTAATAATATCTAACAATTTGTGGAAATAATATAAGTTCTTTCTGAGCTAGAGAATTTTATTATCAGTGCAAGGTTGTCAATGCTGTATGGGACATAAAGCGTAGCATAAATTGAGTTACATTGGTTATACTACCTTTGATATAATAAGTAGAAACTGACCAGAATTAGCCTTTCCAAATAACTTATTTATTGTAGGATTATTTGACATATCTCATGTAAAAAGCTATCCAATCTACTAGTCTTAAATTATTTAGTCTACACACACACACACACACACACACACACACACACACATTCCTTTGGGTTAGCAGGAAAGAGATCGCAATGCTATACCCTCTAGGCTTTGTTTCTACTTTTCTACCCCCAAATCCCAATTGGTTCTCTGGAAGCTGCCTACATTGTCACTGTGGATAGTGTTTAATATGAGGGCTCTCATCTGAGTGAGGAGACAGCACCTCTGCAGTAGGAGCAAGAGCCATCGAGCTATGGAAATTCAAAGTTTATATATCCTTAATGAGAACTTCCACTTTTGAGATTGACTCCTCTAACATTGGTGTTATTCATTCCCTTGCAATGGTGGGAAATATGTAAATAGTTAATATGATATATTGATTCTGGATATAATTCATGTCCAAACTTGCTTTTTAACCTCACCTATTTGGTAGTAGATTTTACAGATAATTAAATTAGACAATACTCATACATTGATGCTATAGCTGTACCTAGAACTTAATGTGCATTTTAGATACTTGTGCACAATGAAAATATTCCCAGTGCTCTCTTTTCCATCTGATATGATGACTGCCAAGGATCAAGATAGTGGCTACTTCATTGGCTTTGGTCCCTGATCGACTATAACTGAATATTTCTATCAATAATCAGCAAAGTGTAAATAAAAGAAAATAACATCAAGCACGGAATTACTGGTCTGGATTATAATTTTGGTTATATTATTTACTAGCTATGTCACCACAGAAAAGCAGATCATTCACTTTGAGTTTTTATTCTCTCATCTCTAAAATAAGACTAATAATGCCAACCCAACTGAAGGTCATGAAGAGCAAATGAGATAAAAATAAGTGTATTCTATAGATGAATAGTAATTATTACTATAAGAAGTGGTAGGTTTGACATTTTCTATCAAAACTTTTCTAAATTCTCTCTTTGTAAAACCCCTGTGACTAATCACATTTGAACAAGAATGAAGTCAAGTCAGAGTCAACGATGGTCCTGAGCATTCCAGTGTAGATTGTGCTGTCAGCAACCGAAATGAAGATTATGGAAGGAAGAGAAATTTTGTGTCCTACTTCTGTCTCAGAGAATAGAGTGATTTGTAAAGACTAATTTATAAGAATGCGGGTACCTTTTTCTTAAATTCCTCTTTACAGACTTTAGAAATAAAATTTTCTATTTGCACATTAAGATTTGGGCTTAATTTTCTTTCCTTCCCCAATACATGAATGCTTATATTAATTTCACACACAACAGAATGTGGTGTTCTTTCTTAGCCTTATCAATCCTTCTCATATAATTCCTTAGAATTTCTCACCACTCTTTCTCCCTGTCAGTAGATACTGGAATTCAATTTCAGGACCCAGTATATTTTTCTTCACATTTCTTTATTTCTCCCACGGCTGCATAGCAAGTATATAGTAGACGCCTAATCTGGTATCTGCTTTCTTCTTTGTCTTCATTTTATTTTCTTTTGATACTATTACATTTCTATTTTTTTATTTATTCTTGACTTTAGGAGAAGATTACTCATTAAGCCAGTAATCAGTTTGTGTCTGTTGTTGCTAGGTTTGTCAGATGTATAATTGTCCTTTCTCTTCTATTTCACTCTCATGTCATAATGGCTATCAATCTTGCACCTTACAGTCTGAGCAATATTAATATTTTGACTTTGTAACTATGCAAAGTAAAATTTTAATTAATATTAGATAAGGTGTGTCTACGGTCAACAGAAAGAGGTTCAATCAATTTTCCAGAAGGTTCTCCATTCATTCAACAATTACAGTTTACTTAATATATGTACATACTATGACAAACATAGAAAAGAAATAAAATATATCAAATTATCTTTTGATTAATTTATAGTCATATTGAAGAAAAAGGAATCTCTATTAATCATTTTAGTTTTATTTTTCTAGAGAAAATAGATTTGTCAATTGTCTAATATATATTTAGGCTATGTAGAGAATCAATCTAAAAACAAATAAGGTTTCAGTGAAGCACTTTTAAAAGCAATTTTTGAAGTAAAAAATCTCTGGTATTTTTTTTTAAATCTTTATTTTGTTTACATAGTAATCTAGTTTGTAATTAAATAAAAATCTATTCACATGGTTTCTTATGTTCAGAACACCAATAGGTATACAAGTGCATAGCTAAGGGAATTCACAAAAAAAACTAAAGGGGGAAAAAACACTTAGATTTATTAATTATATTCCTAGCTAAAAGTTACTTCAGTTATCAAATTAATTGCCCCATGGATATCTATCTTTTATTGCCTTTGCATGTATCATCTCTACACACAAACCATGGAAATCTACACATTTAATTTAGTCCAATAAGGAACTATAATTCACCAAAAGCTTTGCTTGATCTTCATACTTTTAAAAACCTCCTCAGGTCTATTTCCCTGCTGTCTTATTTTCTTTCAGCTTTATCCTAAAGAAATCCTCTCTCCGTGACTTGAAACATTTCCCAGTGTCTATTGCAGTGACTAATTTTTCATCTTATTAATACCAATAATATGCTGCATTCAAGCACTCTGCAGTGTTTTGATAAGATTCCATGGGGGTCTAGCCTTTTCAAGCTACATAAAAATGTTCAAAAAGTAAAGCATAAGGGCAAAAATGTATGCCCTGCTGACCATTTGTACCAAAGGAGATTAGAACACACGGTTGAAGTCTGTTTTATAGAAGTGTTTTCTGAAGATGGGAGCCATGCAGAGGACTTCATTAACTTTCAAACACTTCAAAATGAAAAATGGGAAGAAGGTATCTTGGAAAGACTGGACAACAAGACACCATAACAAACAGCATACCAATTATGAAAAGTAAAGGGGAGTGTTTGATTTAGAGTGTATTGATTTCAATTCCTGTTTTAATGAAATGAGAAAAAAAATAATAGTTTCAAGAGGTGAAAATAAAGTATTACAGTTTTCTCAAACATTTGTCAGTTTGAGTTTGCTTACTCATGCCTTTCATCTCCCTCAGTCTCAACATAAAAAAAAAAAAAAAAAAAAGAAAAGAAAAGAAAAGAAAAAGAGAGAGAGAGAGAGAGGAAAAAATCCTGGTTTCACAGTATAATGAACAAAGAAATCAAATTTATTTAATTTATCTTAAAATTCCTTCCCTCTCTCCCCTCCCCCAAAAAGACTATAACAATTTAAGCTTGCCGCTTTTTTCAGAGGTAATCCATATGGAAAAGTAGAGTGAGACTTAGAGCATGTAAAGGTTTCAGGAAATTGTGAAATTTTGGTATACTTTAATATATCATAAGCAATTTAGCAATTCTGACTGAATACTAAGCTTCTAATTTGCTGTTGAGAGGTCATGCTATAAGCTATTTGAAGAGTGTTTTTTTTTTTTAATGTGCTAGAAAATATGAACTCAACAATTAATGATTTTTATTAACATTTTATTATAGAGGAGTAATATCTCAGCTGCAGAAAAGAAAAATATTCTGTTTCTTACCACATTTGCCATGACAAAGGGTATTAGAAGGTCTCTGTCCTCAGATATGACCTGAAAGTCATTTCTCACATCCACCTTTGGCTATGTCTTATATTAAGCAAAGAAAATAAAAGATATAGTTTAAATAAAATAAAATAAAAAAAGACTAAATTAATTTTTAAAAAACTCTCAGGATCAACTAAATGATTATGCCAGGCAAAATCATTTTTTTTTACTATTATTTTAGCCCAACTGGTAAATTTTAGGTTTCATTTCTCTGCTTCATTTTTTTAATGATGATAAAGCATTCAAATGTGCTGGAAGTGTCTGATCACTATCCAAACTAGCCATACATCAAAGAGACCTCTGTAAGTATGCCTGCTGGACCTCTTTTAGCATTGTGTACATCAGAGACATCTTATTGTACACAAAAGATTGTGACACAGAGTAATTCAGAGTTGACTCAAATTTCCTTTTCACTCTTATTAGTGGAAATTAACTACATCATCTTATTAATGTAACTAATATTTTAATCTACAAGCTATATAAATTTTTTTCTTAATAAATAGAAATTATATTTTTATTTTGCTCAGCTAAACATAAATGATTTGCTTCATCAAAATGCAAGGAAGAAAAACTGGCAAAAATGAATTATAGTTAACTCTTTAACAACACAGGTTTGATATGCACAGGTTCATTTATACACAGATTTTTTAAATAAATACTGTAAATGTATTTTTTTCTTCCTTGTGATTTTAATAACATTTTCTTTTCTCCAGCTTATGTTATTGTAAGAATATAGTATTAAACATACAACATACAAAGTATGTCAATCAACTGTTGATGTTATTAGTAAAGCTTCCAGTCAACAGTAGGCTATTAGCAGTTAAATTTTGGAGAAGTCAAAAGTTATACATGGATTTTTGAATGCGTGGGTATTGGCACTCTTAGCCTCCGTGTTATTCAAAAGTCAACTATATTTTAAATTATTACCTGTTCCTTTTCAACATGCTAGGTGAATTCTGACAATAAAGAAATTCAGGTTTACAATTTAGTTATATCAAATACTAATGACAATAACCTTAAAGTAGTTAACAATATTTTGCAGTATGGTTTTTCGGGAATTCTCTTATAAAATCAAAACACAAATACAGTCATAATATTTTCTCTCCTGATGAAAACATAGATCAAATGGTTTTGGTCTAATTAAGCTGTGGACATATTGAGATTGTCATTTAATAATTACATATTGTAGAATAAAAATATAAAAAAATAAACATATATCTTTTATATATATATTATATATATATATCAATGGATAAGTCAAACAGAGGTCCATGAGAATTATCAGCAGTCATTAGACTACAATGGAAAGATAAAAAATGGATAATATAAAAAAATGGATAATATAAAAAAATAAACATATATCTTTTATATATATATTATATATATATATCAATGGATAAGTCAAACAGAGGTCCATGAGAATTATCAGCAGTCATTAGACTACAATGGAAAGACAGCTTTTTGGAAAAACTTTAAACAAAAGAAATAAATCAAATAATTCAACATCTTCCATTGAGCTTCAGAGCTATAAATCTCTTTGTAATCATTTAAAAGAATTGTGAACAAAGACTTAAATGCATTATGACAATTATACCGTGCTTTAAAAATGTAGAATCAGGCAATCTTGACAGCTGTTTCACATGAACTATTAAGACACTTAAGTTGCAAGTATTCCCAAAAGAAGAAGAATTAATATTCTGTGGAGTAGCATGCAAGTGGAAGCCCTCTGTACTACCTGAAGGGTTCAAGGTGTGTTTAGCTCTTCTGATTTCTGATTCTGTCTACAAGAGCAAAGTTAAAAAGTAAAACAATTATATGATTTACCAAGCAAAAAATAATTCTCTGCAAATCAAAAACAAGCAATTGTTGAGGCATGAATTAACCAGATAGACAGTACTATCTATGTTGATGAGATTAGTCAAATAGCACTATACTACCTTATTTTGTTTGTATAGACAATGGAATAAAATAATATGGTAACATCATGAAGTACATATAACTTCAAACTCTAACTTTGCCTATATTTCCCTTTGGAACATGGTGCTGAAGGAAAAATTTATTCCAGGTGTCTGATCACATATTAGAATAAGATGAAGATGAAGGAAAATTCCAATTTCTTGAAATAAAAATGATAAAGCTCTAATAGATAGATCTATTCAAATTTTTAATAGGTGACATTTAAACTAAATGAATAATTGAGATCTAGGGTGAACTACTTTAGAGTAGTTAGTGAAATCTTCCCTAAGAAGGTATATTAGGCATTTATTTCTGCCTTGGTGGCTTAAAATAACACACATTGATTATCTCACAGTTTCTCTATATCCAGAGTCTTCTACAAGCATAACTTGATCTTCTGCTTTGGGGTTTTTGTCAAGACTGTAATTAAGATGTCCACATGGGCTAAGTTCTCATCTGAAGGCTTGACTGGGGAAGGGTTCTCTTTCAAGCTCAGTTATGTAGTTGTTGGCAAGATTCAGGTCTTTCTAGGTTATTGGACTGAGAATTTCATTAGATGGTTGTTGGGTTACTTCAGGTCTTTGTTACATAGATTTGACAACATGGCAACTTGCTTTATCAAAGCCAGCAAGGGTAGAGTTTTCTAGCTAGAATGAAGTAAGAATCTTTGTAATCTAATGATGAAAGTAACATCCTTCTAAGTTGAAATATCTTATTGGTTAGAATAAAGTTACCAAAGGGGAGAGGATAACATAAGGCCATGAATACCAGGCAACAAGAATCATTTGGGAACATAGTAGACATTACCTATGATAGAAGATAGCCACCCTCCCGCCCTCCAGCTTAACCATGAGAAAAATAAAAGAAGGAGTACCCCAGTCAAAAGAAAACAACAAAAGCCCAAAGCGGGAAAGTCTTTAAGTCTTTAATAAACTGAAAGAAGATGGAATACCTAGAATATTATGAATGATGGGGAAAGTGTTAAAAGATGAACTGCAGGTAAGTCTTCATAGGCTGTACTAAGAAGTTAAATTTTATCTTAAGTGTAATAAAATAATTTTATTGTTATTTGGTCACGGAGTCACATGATTTCACATATTCCCTAAGCAAATAACTGAATTTGTTATGTGGAGAGTGAAAAGAATATCATGGTGGTGGTGATGAGATGGTAATAGAGACAAGATAATTGAAAGTATTCTGGACTGATCATGTAACAGTGGCAATAGAGAAAATACAACATGTTCATGATATATTTTAGAGGTAGAACCTCTAAAATGTTCTAAATGTAAAGTGTAAGGAAAAGGGAGAATTTAATTACTGCTAAGTTTCTGGGTTAAAGAATAGGGTTGAGGGTCATGATTGTACCGTTAACTGAGATGAATAAGACTGTGAAGTGAGAATGAGAATACAATCTGAATAGAAAAAAAAATCATGACATGCTAAATTTGGGACATATTAAAAAATGTTTTTGAGACTTTAAGTGGAGATGTCAAATAGATGGTTGGAGATAAAAGTCTAGAACTTGGAAAAGATTGGCCTTATTATTTAATTACATGAAATTAATAAAGTTTGGACATAACCAAACACTCTAGAAGATAATGCACTAACAAAGAAAAACATATTAGGTTTGATCCCAAGATCTTTCATTAAATAATTACATGTTTTTAGGCAAGCTATGCTATCTATCACTTTAAGCCTTCGTTTTGTTAGTTGTAAATACATGTATGATTTTACATTTGTAAATGTAAAGAATTATTATTTTATCGACCATGTGTCCTTGGTCAAATTGCACAACATCTTTGAACCTCAATTCCTTCTCATGAAGCATGAACAGATAGCACTCTATGAGATCTGAGGTTCCTCTCAGTTTCAAAATTTTGAGATTATGATTGAATAAAATATAGTGTATATTCAGGATTACACAAAATGATGTCCTGTTTTAAAAGAATATTTCAAAATGGTGTGGACTAAAAAAGATTTCTAATGTTAAAAAGGAACATTTAATTTGGCTTCTAATTAGTGCGCCGAGTATATGCGTCTTCAAATATTTTAATATTAATCATTTTATGGGGAAAAAAAACAGGACTGAATTAGTATAATCTATAGTAGTTTTATGATATTTTTAGCAAAATATGTATTCAGCATTAGCTAGACAGAAACTATCTACTTTCAAGATTTCCTTACCATCATCATGCTCATAGTAATTCAAAATCAGATATTTTTAATAAGTTCTGCCAAAGAAGGTAAGTGAAAAGAAATCATGTTTTTTATTTTGCATCAGGCCAAAAGAATTCAACCCTTTTATTTAAAAACAAAAATTATTGTATTGGCCTAAATTATCCAAATTAGCTATCATTTTTTCTTTAGGATTTACCTTTGTTGCTTTCTTTATCAAACCCAGGCTTGATTAGCCCTATTATGATTATAGAGTTAATGTGCCTTTTACCAAAATTAACCTTATTGTAAAATAGACAATCATCTTAACAATATTTGCATATCTGTTTAGTATGAGTTGAAATGTTCATGACTTTTCAAAAAGCAACAAATTCATTATCTAAGCATTATAATTCAGATTGTAATATATAAACATTAGCAACTGCTTAAGCTATTAAGCAAATACTCTGATTTGAATTTAATTTCTCTTTGTTTCCTTCATCACAATGGTTCGTTTTCACAATGGTTCTTATGTATGTAATTTTTTTCTAAGGCAATTAAAATGTAATTCCTATTAAAATGTAGCTATTTTTAAGGAAGTGATTATAAAATTTCCACTGTGGAATTTCGTGCTTGTTTTCTCTCAATGACTCCTTAAACCACTTTTTTTGTTCACAGTTTTAGTATGACAAATAAGATAAAATCTAAAACTCGTCCTGTTTTCTCATTTTGTCTCCCTTAACACCATGGCCATGTTACAATTGTTTACTAAAGTGCTAAAAAATAATAAATAGATACAGATATAAATTAATAATTATATAGATCTCTAAACTTTAAGAGGCAAAAATATTAATTTATAGTGAGCATTACCCAAGAAAAACTTTTATAGGAGATCTTTTACATTAGGTATGTTCTTATTCAATAGGGATAACCAAACCTGCTTTACCAATTATATGAAATATTTTTTCAATAGTTAATACTCATCCTATCTAATCTACAAAATTCTAATATTTTTTACATCTGATACTTGAAAACTAAAATTACATACTAGCTGATAATAAATAATTTTTATCAATATAAAGTTTCCTTTTTATTAAACAGAAAAATTAGTTGTGATGTTTAATAAAATTAATGGAGATATTCATATTTTTATGTATGATTATTTCTTAACTATTCCCTAAAACTGAACACTAGAATTCAAACATATATGTACTTGTATTTATGAAAAAAATATTTTATCATACTTTTTGCCTCCTAAATAACTGTTAATTTTAGCTTTGTATAGCATTGGAATATTTAAAAATCAGTACAGTGAAATGGTAATTAGACTCATGATTGTTTTGTAACTTGTAATAAACATGGTTAGATTCATTATATTAAATTATATTGATTGCCTTTAGTATTTTATTTTACAACCATGTTCCAATATTTAATTTAGTTTTTGGCATTTTTGTAATATTTCTTGGAATATATTTACCATAATTATTTGAATTTTAAAATTAAATCATGCAATTGTTTCCTTGTATGTTTTTTTCTGGCAGAAAGTAAATCCGATCTGACTGGTTAGTTTGACATTAAAAACTGGCTTTGACGAATAGATTACATTGTGGACATCCTCTCTAAAATGAATGGAGTAAATCTGAAGTTTCAACTTTTTAACAAAAAGTTTTAAGGTACACGATAAGATAAAAGTATTTTATTTAAAAAATAACAAAAAACTAACAGTGTATTGCAATTAATACCATTTGATTTTCTCACATTTTGGCTGTATTAAATTAAACACTTTGTCTCCAAGTAAAATATAGCAAATGTAGCCATTAGTTATTTGATATGTTTTAATAAAATATTTTTTATATTTCTTTCAGAAAATGAGAAAACAAATGACCCATATACAATGTTTTCAATTATTTGCTTTCCACGAAGTTGAAGGAAGGCCTGGTTAAACTGTCAGCTGTTAGGTCATTAAAAATAATTTTAATATAACAAACACTTTTTACATCCAAAATAAAAAAGAATTCAAAAATTCTTCGATAACATAATTTCTTTTCTATAGTTCTGTTTACTAAAACAAGATATTTCAGTGCTTACATTTGTAGATAGCAATAAAATAGAAACAAAATAAAAAAGAAGCAAATTTTATGCTGTTTATCTCATTTTCTATTTAAGGAATATCCATTGATAAGCACACAAACTAATTGAAAAAAGTCCTCTTTTGTCTTATTGAGAAATACACTTCAAATACCCTTGGTTTATTATGTATTTATCAAAATTGCTAGAGTATTTATAGTTGTCAGTCAATTATATACAAATATTAATGAAAATGAAAACAAAAAATAAGTTCTTTAGCTTTTTATTTTGTAATAATTTTAACCATCACAAATTATTATAAATAGTAAATATGAATCCTATATATCTTTCTTTCAGCTCCCCCAATGTTAATCTCCTTCATAACAACAGATGTAACAGTAAAAATTGAAAATTAACATTGATACAATACTAATCAACATATCTTATTCAAGTAGCTCCAACTCTCTGATTCATGTTCTTTTCCTGGTCCAAGATCCAATTCATGATTACACATTGCATTCAGTTATTATGTGTCCCTAGTCTCTTTTAATTTGAGAACATTCTCCAGTCTTTTTTTTTTTTCTTTCATAACCTTGAGACTATTGATGAACATTGGACTTAATGAGTCTCTTAATTTGAGTTTACTTGATATTTCTTCACGATTAAATTCAGGTTATGCATTTTGGGCAAAACTACAACAGAACTCCCTGTTGTGTTCTTTTCAGGGCATCATATCAGAAGGCACATGATATCTATATATCTAATTACTGATAATTTCTTTTAAAATTTCAGCATGCAAATATATTCTTTGCAAATATTTATATTTGTGATAGAAAAAACTTGTTAACTGAAACATGTACAAGAGGATATGTAGTTTTTCAAAAATATTAAAAATGTTTTAAGAACATTTATGTAGGTAAGTTTACTGAGACAATGAATTATAATGAGAAACAGAATTGGCTTCTGGAAGGTATGTGGTCAAGAGAGTTTTTTTTTTTTTTAATATGAGAGACAGGACATATTTGCTTGCTAGTGGGAATAATCCAATAAAAGGCAGAAAATGCAATAGTATTTTAAATTATGACTTATAAGAAACAAAATTGTCTATTAATATGGTATACCTGCATAGTGGAATGCTATATTACTTTTTAAAATTGCAATTATAATTGTTAATATAAAATGTTTTCTATTTCCTATTTAGTAAAAATATAAAAATTTAAAATAATATGCAGAATATGAGTATACATTTGAAGTGTATGTATGTCTCTTTGCTTAGAATAATCTCTAGAAAGACATTATTCTAAATGTTTCAAAGTCTAAAATTGAATTCCTCTGCTTGGTTGACATAAATTGTTATCAAGGAATTTTATATTATAATTTTAAGAATTCAAATAAAGCAAGGTCTTAATGTTGGTTAAAATTAATTAAATGTTTAGGCTATACTGGGAGATGTATTTATATGAATTAAATATTACCACAAAAAAATACAAATATTTTTCAAATAGCAAGCTCTTTCTTTCCTCTAAAGAACACTAAATATTCAGATAAGATGTGGAATTTTCACTTTTAAATGCAAGCTTATAAAGAAACAGTGATTAGTAAATTAATTTTTTTTAATCAAGCAATTATTGTATAATTATCAGTCACCAGATATGTTTCTAGGTGCTGAGAATACAAAGCTGAAACTTACATAGCAATAAATGGAGTCCCAGACTTATGTTACCCACTATGCTGCAAAGGGAAAAGATGCTCAAATAGACTTATGATAACTATAATTCATACAATATTGTATGTGCATTTTACACATATTATCTCACTTCTGATGATGACCTTGATCAGTAAGTAAGAAAATAATATTTATATTTATCAATCAGAAAACTAGAGTTCAGAAAACTTAAGTGTTTTCTTAATTTCACAGGCTAGTAAATGTTAAGGTTATAATTTTAACATAGGTTTACAAATTAAATCACACACACATTTAATTACTATCTTATCCACATTTCTGGAAATTGCTTATTTTTTTGTTTTAATTAATGACAAAATATTTGGAAGTTTAGTTACACATCATATAATCAGAATGGTATGGATAGATCTTTTTTTTGTATCTTCAACATGGCATTTCTAAGTGTCAATGTGAAATAATTATCTAATGCCTTTAAGAGTCAGGAATAAATACAAGAATTTATTTTTCTTGTCCTTTTATTTTTAACATTAAACTAGTGATTCCACTGTGCCACGAATGTACTTCCATCATAAAATCTATAATACTTTATTATATTTGTTTGCTTACTTGTCAGCTCTTTGACATTATAGGTAATTTCATATTAATCTTCCTTTATTCTCTAAATTACTCCCTGGCATGTATTATATGCTCGAAAGTTGTTTGTTAAATAATTAAATGGATGCCTCAGATCTTAACATTATTAGATACATGAAACTAAAAGCATACTGAATTTCATTATGTCTAGTTAATACTTAAATTACATGTTTTATGAAAGAGAAACTTAAAACTAATGTTTCTTAAAAGATTTTGCTTGATTTACTACTGAAATTTTTATTTCATCTATTATTATATTTAATAATTTTATCCTCATTTTGTTTTTTCACCTGTATTTCTTGGGTGAAATTTTAATTATTACAAATATTTTATATATTGGAAAGTTACATTAAAATATAATTCATTATAACATAGATGTTAGTATATTTTGCAGTCAAATCATGACTGAAGTACACCAACTACAATTGAAACTGAATTTAGCCTACAAAATCCCTTTGAACATCATATTTAAGAAGGGATAACAGTGTAGCTGTGAGCACATTTCTGTGAACTCACATGATATATTCTATATCTAATTGGCAATTGAAAACATAGTTACCAGTGTAGGTCCTTGGAAACCCATTGCAAAATATAACCCTTAATTGCTAAAAAGGCAATCTAGTGTATGTCAACATATATTTCTCCCATAAGTAAAACTTCAAAAAAAGTAATTTTATTGACCTAAAAGTAGTGTGTGTCCATGAGGCTAGAAAGTAAAAAAAAAAAAAAAATTCAAAGGTGCGTTCAGAGAACAGAGAAGAGATTAAATTTAAAACTCCTCTTAAATGTTTCGTGGAATGGCATTAACAGCTAGTCCAAAGGGATTTATACTAATCTTTCTTGACTAAAACTAAGGATTTAATGAAAGTAATTTCTACAATGGGGGCGGGGATAAAATAGAGTTCATTCTTGCAAATTTTTTGTAGAAAGTACTACTATAGGTGATAATACATAATATTGATTTTCTTATGTTGTATTTTCATAACAGAAGTTAAGAAACAAATGTAGTTGTTTAGAGTCTTACAGGATTTAATTTTTACTTTAAAAGAATACTGCAGGCAGAAGTGAGCTAGTTTGTGATGTTTCTTCTCTAGTTGACATATAGGAATTACAGGTCCCAGGGCATTCTTCTGAAATCTCAATAAAACACTTTTCCCTGTATCTAGTTGCAAAAATAGAGTAAAAATAGAGTAAAATCTTAAATAACTGGAATAATCTGATGATTTCTGCTTCAATTCAATAATTCTACTGAATACCTTTCTTATTCTCCTGACTTCTACTCCAGCTCAAGTGACATCCTTTTTATTACTGCATCATGTTTGCTCTGCTCTACCTCAGAATTTCAGCACAAGCTCTTTTCTCTGCTTGGAATTTCTTCATCAATTCTTTGAATAGTTGCTTCCCTTCTCTGTCGTCAGGTCTCAGATTAAATGTTAGGTTCTCCTTAATTTAGACTGCTTTACTTATCTTAATTATTGTCACATCGTCATTAGCTTTATCATTAAATCTTTTTTTCTTTGATGACTCTTCACACTTGATACTGATTTATTTACTTGTGTGTTATTGTATGATGATCTCCATATCTCCTTTCTAACCAACCAGGGACTAGTACCATATTTGAAACATAGTTGGTGATTGATAAATGATAAAAATTTATACTCTAAGGGCTTAGATTTAAGGTGTGTGTGTGTGTGTGTGTGTGTGTGTGTGTGTGTGTGTGTGTTGTATTTGCACTATGTAGGTTAGAATGAAGAATTGAGTAATTTAAAAAAATAGAAAAAGGTGCTCAAAAATACTTATTATAGCTGTAACTTATCTAACATTCTTCGTGGGGATCATACATACTATCGCACTTCTGATTATGACCCTGACCAGTAGGTAAGAAAATAATACTTACATATATTGATTAATTATATAAGACCTCCAGATGAAAAATATTAATTATAATCAATATATCATTGTACCTTCACTTTCCATGCTTCCTGTGAACATAGCACATTATAGTAGCATTGATTTTTTCTGTTGTGAAATACTTGATGAAAAGTAGATGTTAAGTAAATATTTCATGAATGAATGAATGAATGAATTATAGATTTTAAAGTTGGGAAACAAGTAAGTAAATGTCAGAAAAATTTCTAACCACAAGGATTGAAACAAAAATTACTTCTGATAATCAGTTCGAAAATGCATTTTACTACTTCAGCCTTAAAATATACTGTAATAAAGGCAGTATTGTGATTTTTAGTCTTAGTTATTCTAGTTGTAAATAAAGTGTATTTAAAGCATAAAATGTGATGCAATGTCACTAGAAGAAAAGTTTCCTCTATGGTTCAATGAAAGAATGTATCAAGTCTAATTGAATTTAGTTTGAAACGCAGTTCTGGCGATATTGCTGGGTCCCCGTGCAAGTAACCTAGAGCCTCTAAGCCAAAATTTGCTCATTTCCAAAATGGAGATGATAACGCACCTGATTTATCTGATTATTTGAAATAGCTTTAAAATTTCAATAGTTCCTGAATGATTCTCTAAAATACTAAGGCTAAGGACATGTTGAAAAATTGTCAAAATATACACAGTAAAGAAATATAGCAGTTTAATGAGAGAATTAATGAATAAGAATTTTATAATAAATACTTGTAATTTTAAAACTTTTAATGTTTTATCAAAATGATGCTGTTGAAGATAGGACATTTATAGAATTTCCAGGAGTTAAAGTCAGATTAACAGCACATAACACACACTAAAATAACATCATAACAAGTACAAGTTAAAATTTAAATATTCAAGTAAACCAATAAATAACTGAATATTACAATCATTTTTTTTTTTTTTAGAATTTTGATGCCACGCTTATGCCATTTCTAAGAAAAAATAAGATAGATACCACTTCTTGTGTAATAACTCACATGATAGGACTTGATGACTGCAAAAAAAGGTTTCCATTCTCTAAAATATTTTTGTCACTGATTACTGTGACTTTAATTTCCTAATAATTTCATGAGAAGCCATTGGAGTTCTGTTAAAAGGAAATTAGAGAGTGGTAAAACTGAACTATGTGATACTGCTCTTTCATGTCAAAAACAAACAGACAATTTAATATGCTTCGATGTATATATTTAATTTATAATCAGGCATTAATATCTTATGTGAAATTATTTCCTTTTATGAAATGAAGACATAGCATGCAAAGATGGGAGCAGGAAGAGATAGGAGGAATTTTAAAATTTCAGACTCAAGGAACTTATAATGGCACTACAATGCAATCACTGAAGAAACATAAAAAAATATAGAGTAACTTGGTTTTGGATGAGTTACAAAGAGGAGAAAAAGTTAAGACATTTTAAAGAAAAAAAGAATCAAGAAAACAGACTCATAGGCTCTTTATAAATTTGTAGTGATTAAGACCTTAGCTAGACTTGACATTCATGTTGCCATTTACCACAGGCTGATGAATTTATCTTTGAAGAATTCTCAGATAAAAAACACTAAGGAGAATACCATGACTTCTCTACCAGTAGGATTGTATGTCTAAAAGCTGGAACATCACAACCAACATGAGGAAGAAAAAAATGGTAGTTTTCTTTGCCCATCGAGGCTTACTAAAAAACAGCAAACTATAGGTAATATCAATAAATTATATCTTTTTGAAAAAAAGTAAATTTAAGTACATTGAAGGTTGGATGTTTCTTTCCTCCATTTAATTTTTCTAGGCCTTCTTGTTCTAGTTACAGAAAAAAACAGAAACAAGACAAAAAACTTTCTTTAATACACATTATTTAAAAAGTGGATAAAAACACTATTGGACTCAAATTAATTAAAACAACAAAAGTAGTGTAAAATAACTATTGAATAACTTTCTTCAGTTTAGTAATAAATGTTTTGCTCTTATATCAATTCAGCACATCATGTCTTAAAAAAAAAATCTTACAATATTTTTAATTTTTCCTGCCAGTGTTAACAGTGACTCTCTTTCTTTCCACCTAGCCACACATCCTTCTATCTTTCTGCTACTGCTGAATTTGAAGAGTAAAGGGTATACCTATCTTGGTAAATGTAATCAGTGTTTCCTCCACAAATACAGACACCCATGACAACAAAATGGAAAAGGAAGAAAAAAATAAGAAGCCAAGGATATTAAATTTCTCTTAGAACCACCACCTGATTCTCATTTGACCCACTGTCTGGGTCTTACTAAGCCTACCCTGATCTGTTCTATTCCCATAGCTGTTTTAAAAGCTGGGCATATGGAATCCTAAGGCCTTGTATTTTTCTGTTACTTAAGAACAATCCTAGTAGAACAAGAGAACATTTATAAAGTTATTTTCTTTCCATCTTTTTTAGGTTGTTGGGTTCTTCTGTAGAAGCTATCAATTCTGGCAGTGTGAAGACACCTGTCCACCAGAATGAGCCTGAGATTACTAATCCATTTCACACAGATCACCAAACTCATATCAAATAGCAGTTGCTCTTGTTTATGACTAGCTTAGAACAGATTCAAACTGGAGGCTCAAAGCTAAAAGGCTTAACCTCCAAACTCTTTACCCTGGGTCACTCCCAATCTGTCTCTGGGACACTTTTAATTAATGGCAGAGTGAAAAAGATTATAAATTCCAGAATTCTCATATACCATCACTTATAGATGCCCAAGTCACTGATGGCTAAAAAGACATTCCATTAATGCATATTTGTTTATATGGTTGTATCTGCCCAACAAAATTAAGTGGAGACATGAGTAAGCAATTATGATGGAAATTCAGGCTAAAATAGAAATACTTTAACTGAGGTTGGGAATTTATCTCTTTGAGATTGGAATACCAGATGATGTTTTTGCATGAAATTTAAGTTGGCATGTGCTGTAGCCAAAGATTAAAGAAAAGTGGAAAGTGCAGGTGATTATCCAGACCATTAAAACCCAGCTTCCCAATAGTAATAGGAGGGAGGGAGAAAGAGGAAAGAGAGAGAGAGAGAGAGAGAGAGACAGAGAGAGAAAGCCTTTAGCAACCAGATTGACCTGATATAGCAATTAGCCAAAATCTAATCTGCCTTGCGGTATAAATACGATTAAGACTATTATAGAATTATAGAGTGGGAAAACAGAATTGTGAGACACTGACTTTGCAAGTTTTCTATGTCTTCTAATGGAATAACCCAAGGTTAAAGAAATCTTTAGGAAAACCGAAATATCCTTTCTGAATCATGGACTCATGTGGGTCATTTCTATACTTACGGCTTTATTTTAAACTAGTGAGAGCTAGTACTGAGAATCAGATAGTTGTGTAGGACACAATAAAAATTCTTTTCCGAAATTATTTCTGGAAATAGGTACCTAAATTAAGTATAATAGTACATACACCAACCACATAACTAAGACTGCTTAGTACTAGGTTCTTACACATGATATTAAATTTTATCATCACAGCAATCTTACGAAGACAGTATTATTATATCTATTATTATATCCCAATCTGTCTCTATCATAACGTTAAAGAAAATGAAAGTTTTAAATAGCCTACCACCTATTATGGATTGCATTGTGTCCCCCAAACAACCAAAAAAAAAAAAAATAGAAGATATTCTTAAGTCTTGGCACTCATTACCTATGAATGTGAGCTTATGTGAAAGCTTATTTACAGGTTTAGGTTTACTGTTATAATATTAATATAAAGTTAAGATGATATTATTAAGATGGGCATTAATCCTATATAATTGATGTCCTTATAAGAAGAGGAAAATTTGGACACAGACACAGAAAGAGAATGCCAGGTGGAGGCAGAGTTGGAGTGATGCATATGCAAGCCAAAGAATGCCACTGATTACTGGTCACCACCAGAAGCCAGTAGAGAGGCAGGGAACACAGATTCTCTCAGAGCTCTCAGAAGAATGACTCTGCCAATATCTTGATTTTGGACTTCTAGGATCCACACCATGAGAGAATAAATTCTTATTGTTTTAAGCCACCCAGTTTGTGGTACTTTGTTATGGCAGCCCCAGGAAACTAATAAATCACCCCATCGAGGAGAGACAAAATAGCGAGGAGGAGAGGTTAATTTTTATATTCAGCAAATTCAGATAAGGTTGTTGTAAATCTTTTGTTTCTTTAGGCAAACATAGCTAGAATATGTCCAGCAGGAAAGGGTGTATACCTGGATTAGAAAAGGGCCCTTATAAAGTTATATTTTGAGTTACATTCTAAAAATTCTAATCCTGTAACCCCTCATTTAAATAAACAAACAAACAAACAAATAAATAAATACATAAATAAAATAAAATTCTCAGTAGGAGAGACCGATGACCCCATTACCTATAAACCTATAAAATGAATTCCTAACATCTCAACCTGACAAGGCCTTTCATGGAATAGTCTCTTAAAAAGATGTGTAATAATTAAACGTAAGAATTCTCCTTTTTTGGACTTATCTTGCTTGCCCTGCTTCCTTAGAGCCATCCTATACTCGAGCTACAGAAAATTTCTGACAATTTGCCCAAATATATCTTCCTCTTTCCCACTCTTTTTCCTTTACTCATGCTGAGTCCATCATATTGAACAACTGCCATTCTTTCCTCTTCACTGACTTCAACATATTTATTTTCTACTAGGCATTAAGACTATGTGGTCAGCCATCTCCTGTATTAATTCTTTATTGATTAAAGAAACTTTTGAGTTGTTATTTTTGTTCTTTGTAGCAATTTCGTGTCTCTCTTGTTTTTCAGTTTTGTGCTCTACCATATAGTATTGTGAGAGTTTATCTTATCTCCAATATGGTTTCAGAAATTTCTTGGATCAGGTGGTATTCCTATCTATTTTATATGCCTTACCTCTACCTCCAGCACCTAAGATAATGCCTTACAAAAAGATGATCCTCTATAAATATTTGTTGAACTGGTTTTTAAGTTCGAATTAAGCAGCATGAGCTTTTCCTGGGTTGGAAAATCACATTGCAGATGTGATACTCGTATTGCTCAATATTGCTGCACCACGAGTAAGGCATATGCTGCAAATTCTTCATCTAATTGGTATGAACTATCAAAGGAAAGTTTTTTTCTCATAAATAGTTATCTATAATCTAGAGCAAAAAGAGAAACAGGCAAATGTTATATAATTTTTTTCTAGCTTATTTTATCCATCTAGTGACAATTCATTAGTCTGTTTAGTTGATCTGCTAAATTCCAATGTTAGATTCAAAATAAAGCTAATTTGCATTGGCATAGGGACTTGACTCACTGGTGTATCATTACTATGTAAGCAGGTGTACATGGGACTACAAATAAATGCTTGCTGATAGAATCCCAGCAGGGCTTCTGATGAGTTTTCATTTTGTTGAAACTTACCCAGGAAATTACTGTGTAAAATGCTTTGCTATTAGTTCTTTGCCTGAAATATCTTTTAGCTACACCTGGCCAAATTCATGGCAATTATACTAACTATACAAAGAGGACATTCCAAAATTCTCATCAGCTTTTTATATTTATTATATTTTCTCCAATTTACTACTGAACTAATAGAAATATGAAAATACACACATAGTCAGATCTCAAAAGGCTCTCCTTAAGACAAACTTAGTATTTAAAAATCAAAAAGTTTATAAAAATGATAATTTAAGGCTATTTTTTCTTAAAATAGAATCTATACTATAAGTTATCAACGTCAAGCTTCAAGCTAGTGTTTATTAATAATATTATACAATTAACCTTACATATGTCAATTGCAGCCCTAAACATACTTACATGAGAATAATGTACAATTTTTATTGCATTATATGATACATTAAAACACTGACAATAACTAAGACTGCGCTCGCTTTGGCAGCATGTATACTAAAATTGGAATGATACAGAAAAGATTAGCATGGCCCCTGCACAAGGATGACATACAAATCTGTGAAGTCTTCCATATTTTCCTACGTACAGTGCCAGGTGTGTACTAGACTAATCAGGCAGATCCCTTCGTAAATTACATAAATGTCTAAGCACTATGTTGTACACCTGAAACTAATATAAAATAATATTGAATGTCAGCTCTAACAAAAAAAGTAAAAGTTAAAAAAAAAATTTTTAACTAGAACTTTTTGTGTCATGAAGTTTGAGCATATATATCAAATTTTTACTATAACAAGTTATGTGACATGATCAAATCCATCATATATTCATAGCTGTATTATAATTAATTTTGTTATATTTATTAAAATGATTCAGTAGGTTTTGAATTTAAAAATATTTTAGTCAACAAATAGTCATTATGTGTTTTTATATGAGGTTCTCTGGAAAGATTTAGTTACAAAGAATGTAAGTTGGTCTTTGATTTTAAATTTTCATTGTTTGAAAATAAGAAATAAGATAAATATTCACATGGATGAAGATAATCAGAAATATAAGGTAATGTGTGCCAAATGGCAAAATTCTTGCACAGACAATCAGTGCTATAGACACTTAATGGTGAAGTGAGATAGCCATAAGAAGAAGAGGTTGGGAAATATTCATAATACAGAATGACCGTGCGTCCTGATTTAAATAGAAAAATTCTAGTTTATGCCTATATGCTTGATATAATAATTAATATAATCCATTTTTACTCTCAAAAGTGTTTTGATTTAAGTGATAATTATATGTTCATTCTATCATGAGAGCAAATGGACAAGTGTGGCTGTGAAAGAAAAGTAGAATTCAAATAAGCAGAAGTGAGTGTATCTGGAAATCTAAGACAGGTGAATGGAATATGTAAAGGAACAAAAACAAAGTATATAAATCTATAAACTGGAAGGAGTAGCATTTTGTGCAGTTAAGTCTTATCTGTAATTGTGAATTGGAAATAAAGGTCGCATTGAATATCTAGATTTCCCAATGCTGTCCTACTAGCTTTCTCCTGAAAGATCAATAGCACTTTTTTCCGGCGTGTGTTTTAAGGACCATTACTTCAATCTGAAGGTGTAGCAGGAAGAGAAATCATCTGGAGACATACCACAAACCCACGTAGTATATGTATCTCCTACTAAGGGTAACCAAGTTTAACAAAACAAAACCAAAACAATATGTCTAGTTATCATATTCTATAATCAATGGATAGTTTTTAGTATTATAATGTCCAAAATATTGTATGGGGCACAAAGCACAAATACTTTTTTGTTAGTATGTCCCAATTATTTCATGGACATATTTACATTAAAAAAAAATTACAGTTTGTGTAAAATTCAAATTTGACTAAATATTCTGTACTTTATCTGGCAACTATATTCCTGCCTTATTTCAACCTTTGAGGATTTCCTTTGACTATTCCTGGAGTTGCCAAATGAAACCCTTTTACAACTTGGTTCAGAAAACCAGCTTCCTTCACCGAAAAGTAATTTCTGTTTTGAGCTTAAGAAGTTTATATGAGGACTTTTACAATTATTTAGTGATGTTTTTCTCAAATATTTTCTTAGGTCTAAGTTTATTTATTATGTGCTATGAATTAAAACTCAAGTCTCTATTTCTAATTTAGATCAGTTCACTAAAATAACTAATAATAAAGGTGCTAAGTGATCTCCTAACAAGAGTTTGATCAATGCTCTTTTCCTCATCATTGGCAACTCTAAAATTTAAGGCAATATGTACGATGAAATTGAATCATGTAATATTTACTGAACTCCTGCATTTCCTCAGTTTCCTTTCATAATGGCCCTGAAAGATATTCACCACATTATGTAAGTGAGTAAACAGGCTCAGGGGCAATTTTGGGATGCATATCAAAGTCCCTATAGTGAGTTAGTGATGATGGTATTAACTTTTGAATTCAGATCTCATGATGGTATATTTAGTCAATTTATTTACACTATAATATAATTGTCTCCAACAAAGCAATGAGTGCTCCTTGTCATCATTCTTAATGGCTCTCAAAACTTCTGAAATGCAAATGAAAATGTGTTGAAGCTTTCTGATTATATATGTAAATATTCTCATGTTGCTTCTTTTTTAATTAATGAAATAATAAAAACAAGAGCAATAATATCTAATAGTATGTCAAGCACTGTGCTAAGCATATTACATGTTTATTTCTTTCAGTGTTATTAAATTGACACTAAATAATTTTATTTAGTAATCAAGAATTCCTTAAATATTTGAACCATGAAAAATGACAAAATCCATTTACAATCTTCTGATACATCGATATAATCTTTTGACAGGTACACAGGAGATAAACTTTTACAACTTAATGTTATTAATGTGATGGCCATGTGATGTTACATCAAGGAATAGACTTTGAAGCCTGAAAAAAAATCTCAACAATGAAAAAAAATTATCCTAGAAATTCAATGAATAAATAGCAAATGACTGAGCCCAGAAATTGTTTAAATAAATGAATGAATGAATGAATAAATAAATACAACTTCCATCTTTATTTTTAAAGTACAAACTCTGACCCAAAGCAGTTACCCTCTGACAAAACAGTCTATTACAACTTCACGGACACTTTTCTTGGCTTCTTTCCCTTCTGGCTGCCTGCTTATCTGCAGCGAGTGAGAGGTATTTTCTCACCATCTGGAGATATTCTTTGGTTTTCCCGTTTCCTTCGTGACCACGGCCAAGCCCAAAAGACCTATTTCAAATCTCTTCTTAGTTCCAGTCTTTAATTTGAATGGCTTATTTAAATCATGTGCTACAAATTGTATAAGAAGTGTGATGATCAATGAATGGTTTCACTTGTTAAGCAGGACTCACCTCAGATATATAACAATATAACAATAATAATACAGAGAAGTATCTCTTTATTTTAGACCAACAGTGTAATAATGCCATAGACACACAATTATCATAATACTTAAGCCAATTACACACATACGCAGTAATAGGAAAATAATTTTCTTCCATGTGAATAAAAATAAGAAAAAGATTCTATTGGTAGTGGAATCCAAGGATTACCTCTAAAACTGGCACAAAAATGAATGACAGTTGTTGACATATTTGTAAACCATCTAATAGAATGGTCCAAATAAATAAAGAGAATGGAACAAATAAAGAGAAAGTCAACATAAACACCCTTTCACTAATTATTTTTATATAGACATGCTAATTTTAGAATTTATAAAGTAAAGCAGTAGTGCTTTTATGGAAATCAAAATCGTAAATAAAAAAGTTTTAAGCTGCAGTACAATTTTATATAACATAACAAAATTCTAATTAACATTGTAGAGACCCATATAAAAGATCAAATTGTATAGAGGTAGAGAATCACTAAAAGGAAAATATGTTAATGATCTGATTTTGCAAGTAATGCCATTCAATTCCTCCTTGCACCAGAGACCCTATTTGCTTCTCTTTGCATGTAATAGTTGTGATGCTAGGATCTTCTAGCTCTTTCCCAGTTACTTGCTGGTCTTATTCCCAAGCTCCTCATCCCTGAAAGTGGTCAAAGGGGTGCCAGGTAACTATCCATCAGAGATGTTGTCAAAAGGATTTCTGCTCTAGTTTTGGGTGAGATTAAGCACCTTTTAAGTTCCTTTCAAACTTCTGGACACTATAACTTTACTTCTACTTTCCTCTAAATGATGGATGTGTTTTTCAAAGCACACTAAGACTGTGGCTATATAAGGCGGGTCAGTAAATGAATTGTTTTATTGTCATAGAATAAAAACTTCATATTTTTGTTTATATGAACCATAGTGATCTTGAGTTCAGTCTTCTTTGAGACATGAATTTAACATTTCCTTAAATGGGCATTTACCTGTACTTTGAATACCACCATGCTCCATGAGCAGGCTAATTCCAATATCAGAAATAGCATCTTCTCCATGAAGTTTTTTTAGACATTTAGTTTTTACTCACCAAGTTTAGTTGGATATATGTAAATTATATAATTCCTTGATTTACTTGTCAATTAGGTATGAGAACAAACATGAATCTCGGTCTATGGACTCAAGTCTTTAGCATATAACATATTTATCTTAGTCTTTATATAAATGCAAAAGCTAATATAAAATTCGAGTTCCTTCTTCTGGTTGTGCAAAGTTTTCTCAAGCCTTGATAGAATAAAAGCAAAATGGCAACCACCTCATAACCCCTACCGTGACTCATCTATCTGCATGAGGTGATTACAATGTCCATTGCCCCTGTTGATTTCTTCTGGTAATTTTGCTGCTTTCATGCTTATGACTTTAACTTTTTCTTTATGGTAATGGTAATGCTTATTCTCAAGGTTCTGCCTCCTTACACACCATACACACAATGTCACCTACTGCAGCCATCTGAGGACTTGCCATCTAACTTGAGGTCTGTCACCAACTGGGGAGTAAATCTCTGTTACTAGTGAAACCAGTCTTACCACCAGTTTCTTTACAGTTTACAAGACATCTCTCTTATTGCTGTCCACAATTTTCTTCTCCTGTCTTCCATTCCAGAAGACCTGACATGATCTCTTTAACAGGACCAACAGTTAATTTCAAGAAGCTTCTTTTATTCTGTTTGGCCTCAAGCTTTCCATGTCTAGTTACTTTCTTGAAGGAGAGAAAAAAAAAAAAGAGAGAGAGAGAAAATTCAAGCATAAATTAACATCTCAAAAACTATTTGCCAATATCATTTTAAGCCATTTACCTTTAATGAGCACTTGTTATTTCCTTGTAAAGAATGTAATATGTGATTCTATGTATTCATCTTTCACTTGATGTTTCTCTCTGCTATGTATATAACTAATATGGAGCTATCTATGTCAGTGTTTATGTGATAGTAAATCAGTCTTAGGTATCCATATTCTGAGGACTTAGCAGTTCCCTTTGTATAGCATCTAGCACTTATGTCCACTCTTCTCTAAAACCATTAATCCAGAAACACTTCCTTAATTTTATGAAGAATCTCTGTGATAATAATCTACTCTATTAAAGAAAAAATGAGTACAGAATAAAATGTTGGTCACCATTGTTTCTTGCTTCTCAGTTAAGCAACAACATTTCTTGATTCTATATATACTCTTTAATTTAACCACTAGCTTCAGGTTCTCCAAAAGAGCTCTGAAACTGTTATAAGAATCACTGTTTTTGTAAACTGATGAGTCTCTCAAATATATATGTAATGTATTTTGAATAGTCACAGTGTTTTCTCCTCAGATCACATTTTAAAAACCTGGTTAAGTTAAATTTCTAATTCACCCTCAGTAGGTGAAAACAGTCTTGTTATCTATATTTGTAGCTTCATTTAGATACAAGCAGGACGAAAATTGAGAAGGAAAGAAAACAAAAACCTTGCCATGTCAAACAACAGTATTTTTAAAAATATTTTTTTCACCAGCAACATTTATTAGCATTCATTTTGTGTAAAGTCCTACATTAAATGTAATGAGAAATCTTATTCAAGAGCTTATGCTCCGGTCAAGATGGTGAAATAGGTAAATGCTCTGCTTGCCTCCTCTCACATCCACATCAAATTTACAACTAAACTATAGAACAACCATCATTGGGAGTTGCCTGAAATCTATTTGAACAGAAGTCTTACAACTAGGGGCACACAGAAGAGGCCACGTCAAGACTGGTAGGAGTGGAGATGCAAAACAGACCGCTCCTTCAAACACATAAGGTGGATGAGAATTGGGAGAAATATTTCAGCTGCAGAGGTCCCCCTGGGAAGAGCAAGGGGTTCCAGCCCCACAATTGGCTCCCCAGCCCAAGGTTTCAGTGCCAGAAATTGAAGTCCCCACAACTTCTATCTGTGAAGAACCAGCTGAGATTGTGGCTAAGAGAGGTAAAGGGCTGAGGGAGTTGCCAGTGTTCCTCTTAAAGGCCTCACATGTACTTACTGGTTGATAGACTCACTCACTCTGAGCTCCAGTGCTGGGGCAGCAGCTCAAAAGGCACCAGGGACATACAAGGAGGAATTGAATTGTCTGGCTACAAGGCAAGGTCTGAAGGAGCATTTTTCTTCCAGACATAAGTGCTGGCAGAGGACATTTTTCCTTTGTTAAGCACTCTCCCACCCAGCTTGCGAACCTAGACGGACATCATATCTGAGCCTCTATCAATGTATCTAACACTGGTCACCCTGCCCTGGTGTTTTCCTTGAGACCCCGGCCCTCCCAACGTGAGGGCCCACCCAAGCCTTTTCCAGTGGATTTTCCATACGAATGGCCTACTTGGCTTATGCTGCAGACTTTCCTAAAATTTCTCAAAGTTTCACAAGACCTAAACAAACAACATCTGGCCTCAGAGTGCCCTGTATTTCTTGCAGAGCAGCCTCATGCCTGGCTCTAGTGACAGCCGGCTTTCGTTTGTAGGTTGGCCACTCGAAGCACATCCAAGCCCAATATGGGAGGCGGCCATCTACAGATTGCTTGGTAGTTCATACCAAGTGGCCCAGGCAGGGCACAGGTTGCAGCTGAATTTGGCCTGTGGCAGGCCCCACCCAGAAGGTACTGGCCTGCATGCCCAATGGCCATCTTTGGTCTGAGCTGGAGTACCACCCGGTGTCACATCTGAGGATGTGACCAAGGGCAGGCAGGGCAGGCACCCAAAGAGCAGGCAGAGCAGGCACCAGAACTCTGCTAAAGTGAATCCTACTCTGTAAGGTCAGCCTTGTCACAACAGTTCATCCACTAGTCAAGGCCTGTTATTATAACCAATCAGCCTAAGGGTTAATCCCTCCCATTGATGAGCAAATAGCGACAAAGGCTCAACTGCAACAGGAAGTCATACACAACCCATACAAGGGACATACCTGGAGCACCAGGCTTGGGTTACCAGGGAAGACTGTGCCACTTGAATTCATAGCACACTGACTACATATGGCCACTGTACTAAGACCAGGACATGTAGCAGTTCTACCTAATACATAGAAACTAACATAAATAGGCAACCAAAATGGAAAGACAAAGAAACATGTCCCAAATGAAAGAAGAGAGCAAATCTCCATAAAAAAGGAACGCAACAAAATGGAGACAAGCAATCTACCAGATGCAGAGTTCAGAACACTGGTTATAAGGCCACTCAATGAACTTAGGGGAAGAGTAGATGAACTCAATGAGAACTTTAACAATGTGATAGAAAACATAAAAGTGGAGAGAGAAAACATAAAAAAAGAACCAGTTAGAAATGAAGATGACAATAACTGAAATAAAGAATACCTTAGGAGGAACTAACAATAGATTAGATGAAGCAGAAGATCAAATAAGTGATTTAGAAGATGGAGTAGTGGAGGACACCCAATCAGAACAGCAACAACAACAACAAAAAAGAATCTTAAAACAATGAGGATAGTTTAAGGGGCCTCTAGGACAACATCAAGCGTACCAAAATTGGCATCATAGGACTACCAGAAGGAGAAGAGAGAGAAAGCAAGAAATTAAAAAGCTATTTCAAGAAATAATGATTGAAAACTTTCTAACCTGGTGACAGAAATAGACATACAAGCTTAGAAAACATAGATTGTCCCAAACAAGATGAATCCAAAGAGGCCCACACCAAGACACATCATAATTAAAATGCCAAAGGTTAAAGACAAAGAAAGAATATTAAAAACAAGATAAAAACAGTTACCTAACACGGGAGCTCTCATAGACTGTCAGTTGTTTTCTCAACAGAAATTTTGCAAGCCAGAAGAGATTGGAAGGAAATATTCAAAGTGATGAAAAGTAAGGACCTACAACCAAGAGTACTGTACCCAACTAACCTATCATTTAGAACCAAAAGACAGATAAGATCTTCCCAGGCAAGAAAAAGCTAAAAGAGTTCATCAGCACCAAGCCAATATTACAAGAAATGTTAGAGGGACTTCTTTAAAAAGTTAAAAAAAAATAAAATAAAAAATAAAAAATATGAAGAGTAAAATGGCAATTACTACATAGCTAGCAACAATTACTTTAAATGTAAGTGGATTAACTGCTTAAATCAAAAGACATAGGGTGGCTGAATGGATAAGAAAACAAGACTTTTGCATGTGCTGCCTACAAGAGACACACTTCAGATCAAAACACACACATAGATTGAAGGTAAAGTTATGAAAAAAGATGTTTCATGAAAATGGAAACAAACAAACAAAAGCTGGGGTAGCAATACTTATACCAGATATAATAGACTTTAAAACAAAGGCTATAACAAGAAACAAAGAAAGACTCATTTATTCCACTTCTGGATATTTATCTGAAGAAACCCAAAATACTATTTTGAAGGGACATATGAACCCATATGTTTATTGCAACATTATTTACAGTAGCCAAGATATGGAGGCATCCTAAATGTCCATCAGTGGATGAATGGCTAAAGAAGAAATGGTATATGTATACAGTGGAATATTACTCGCCATAAAAACAAAAAAAAGAATGAAATCTGGCCATATGCAACTAATGGATTGATATAGAGGGTATTTGTTGGGTAGACTAAGTCAGAAAGAGAAATACAAATGTCATATGTGGAATCTAGAGAACAGGATAAACAAACAAAAAAAGTAACGGAAAGAAGCTGATAACCACAGACAGCATTTTGTTGGTTGTCAGATTGAGGGGTAGGGGAATGGATGAAGAGGGGAGGGGAGTAAGAAGTACAAATTGGTGGTTACAAAATAGTCATGGGCTTTGTAGAGTATAGCATGAGAAATGTAGTTAGCATTGTAATAACTACGTATGTGTCTGATGCGTATTGGATTTATCAGGGTTATCACTTCCTGAGTTATATAAATATCTGATCACTGTGTTGTACAACTAAAACTAATATAATATCGTATGTCAACTATAATTGAAAAAAAATTTTAAAAAGAGCTTATGCTCTGAGCAATGTTGTTGAGATAAAATATAAATTTTAATGATGAGGGCAAATATTTATTTATATACCTACCCAGAAGCATCTCAACTGTGGAATTATTCTAAAAGATTTTTCAAAAACAACCATGTATTTTTAGTAGTAGACCACACTGAAAACTGAGGAATAATTTGAAACAATGTGAAGACATTATACCCTGTCCTGCTTTGACCACTAGATTCAAGCTGTCAAGACATTATACCCTGGTCACTCACAACCCATTGAGTGACCAGGGTATAATGTCTTGACAGCTTGAATCTAGTGGTCAAAGCAGGACATTTTAATCCTAATTGAGAATAGAAATAATATGGTGTTCATATGGTGACATATGGATTTTGGTGTTTTTTATTATTTATATATTTTGTAAGATAATAAATTTTTAAAGAGTTGTGGAAATTTAAATAAAAATGTATAAAGATAGCCCTTCTTGACCTGGTCTGTTGTTTTAATCATTTAATTTTTTGAAGTTAAGTTAGGTAATTTTAAATAATAATTAATCTAAAACAGTTCAGGTCATAGGTATGCAAATGAAACAATCAGCTACTATATAAAATCCAACATATTTTATGTTGAAGGTCATATGTTATGTAGTATATGATATATAATATATATGCATCCAAATTATGCAAGATTTATGAAATACTCCAGTCCACAGAAGCATTTATAAAACAAATGGGTATGAATAGGGTACAATTGACCTGCCATTGCTGGAACTTTCTCATTATTATTTTCTTTCTAGTTTCAGTATTGAACATGCATTGACTTTTCAAGTCTTTTCATAGCGGGCACATTAGAAATACATCATTCGAGGGGATAAGATGCAAATAAAAACCAGATAATATTATTTAGCTTAAAAGTATCAAAAGAACCTCAAAAGACTGATAGATTAGGTATATTTTAAACAGAAATGTGAATACAGACACAGTGTCTGGCAGAGTGCAGAATCTGGATCTGTTGTGATGCCACTACTTATTATAATAAATTATCAACCCCTAAACCTAGAAAGAACATCTAAGATAGGTTTGTCCATCCTTCCCTCTAGCATGAGAAAACTGAGACTGAGATTAAAGTTAGGTAATTCATTTAAAGTCTATAGTAAGTCTTGATAGAGTCAGGCCTACAACTCTTATTTTACCAATTCTAATGTTCTGCTTGAATTGCAGGAGGGGCCTTAACAATATGTATCATGGCAATGAAGTACCTTGTGCATAATAGACACGTATGCATTAAATGTATGCATTAAATATTAAGTTTCTGAGAACTGTTCATAAAATGAAAAAATATCACAATTTTTGGAAAATGATAGCATTTTATAAATATAATTTCAGATTAGTAAACACCGAAGCAAATTTTTTTTTCATCCAGTCTCTTCTAGTATTCATGGTCTCATAACTTCATCTTTTCTCTAACCGAAATACTTTTTTAAATTCTTGTCTTTCTTTTGATTTACTTAATTAGAAAAACAAGAAGTAATTCAAATTCTTAAGGTGAACACTTTCATTTTCCTTTGTTCTAAACCACTTACACTGGCACCTTTCAGAGTCTCTCCCTCTTATTTAATATTCCCCTGTACTCATTCTTTGCCTTTTATGAGAAAATTTCCTGAGATTTGCTCTATTCTGTGAAACAAAGCCTAGGCAACTGTTTGGATGCCCCAGCAATGCCAAACGTCCCATGTTGTTGTTTTCCCTCCCATTGCTGAGCTCTTGTTTTCTTGTTTGTTGTCAATTAAATGGCCAGAAGGGACCTACCAGAAGTCCACCTGCAATGCCTGAGCCATCAACTTCCTTCTCAGAATGAGTATTAAAAAAAACAAGATATACACTCCGATCTGTAGGTCACAGAAGTCTCATCAGTTCATATCATGCAGCTCTGAACAATTTTAAATATTCCTGTCAGGTTACATTTCACACAACACAACCACAATATATAGAATGCACTTAGATCTTTCTGAGTTGAGGGAAATAAATGTGATGATGAGGAATCAGAAACATGAGCACTAGCTACATGGAAGAACTACCTTTAGAGAGATCAGAAATCTAAAAAAAAAAAAAAAATCAATTAATAACTCAGTCAGTCTTCCACACAGATTATTGTGAAGAAAATGAGGCTATTTTTTTCAAAATAATAATCATGTTTTCTAAGAGTTGTCCTGCTAAAAATATAGCTTCTCCTGAGAAGCAGCTTCATGCTCCCTTTAAATAGCTCCATTTGGCTTGCATCACTGCTTGTCCTTATCTTAACTGAATAAGATCTAATGTCCTTCTAAATGAAAGTAATTTTTAGACTCAGTCACATTGCACATTTGACAATCCCTTCCAGATGTGATTATGTAGAACTATCTCTAACATTTACTATGAGCAAAGAGGGTTTGGAGATGTCATATAGAAAATTGCTTTTTCTGGCCCTTCTAGGATTAAAATAGGGGGGTGGTCCTTATGACATTGAATATAGGTGAGTTACATGCTGACTTTGAAAAGAGAAGCATTTCCCTGGGCTGTGAATGGGAGCGCTGATTTCCCTTTTGAGGCTAAGAGATACCCTGTGATGAAAACCACTGTATAAATGCAATATGCCTTTGTTCACAGCACTGGCAGGTGTTGTTAAAGCCTTCTATCCTAACTGACAATGTTCCAGAAACCTGACCTGCCACAACCCTGTTATTCCCACAATAGCAAGGCCCTGAACAGAATAGTTATTTGTGCAAATTGTTCAATTTCATTGTGGTACTTAATAGGTAGGAACAGCAGATTCTTATGGTTTGATTTTATACAGATAATCAGAGTAGATAAATGGATATGTTTGAGTATGAGTGTATATATATACATATATGTGTGTGTATATATGTGTGTGTGTGTATATGTCTGTGTGTGTGTGTGTATATGCACACACACATATATTAGAACTCCACATACAGGTACATACACACATAATCCCCATAATAATGCTGGGCTTAGACTTCTATCTCTAAATGCAGTGGCTCTAGAAATGTCATCACGTGATTGCAGATCTAAGACTACTCCATTTTAACCTCTGTCAAATATTCAGAGCTGTTTTTGCACACTTGAATTGGCCATATCAACAATTGTACATCCAGCTTTTTCTCTCTCATTATTACCATCTGGGACACAATATCAAGCTGCTCATTAAGATGGTAGAAAATACCTGTCAAAAAATAGGTTATATTAAATGGCACAGTATAGGGAAAAAGGGAAATTAAGACAATTACTGGAAAAAATGTAGGGGAAGTGGACTTTCAAAACAAATGTGCAAACAGAAAATACAAACATAGCAATTTAATTGATTATCTCCTAGAAAATTGCTTTAGCTGTCACCCAGCGTAGAATGTCGTTATTCTTGAGCTTCACTGTTTAAATATCTATTTTTTTTCACTTTTTTCTTTTTTTATTATGGTGACATTGGTTAATGGAATCCAATAAGTTTCAGGTGTATAATTTAGCAGAAGGTATGTGTGTGTGTGTGTGTGTATATATATATATATATATATATATATATATACACATATGTGTGTGTGTGTGTGTGTATATATATGTGTGTGTGTATATACATATATACACACACACATATATATATTGCATTATGTGTTCACTGTCTATAGTTAGATTTCTTTCTGTCATCACATATGTGACCCCTTTCACCCATTTATCTCCCATCTTCCCCCTCGCCCCTACCCTCTGGTGATCACTAATCTATTGTCCATGTCTGTGAGTTTCTGTTTGTCCTATTCATTTGTTGCTTTTAGGTTTATATCCCACATATAAGTGATATTGTGATTTTCAACCTTTTCTGTCTGACTTATTTTGCTTAGTATGATTATCTCAATGTCCATCCACATTGTAGCAAATGGCAGTATTTCATCTCTTCTTATGGCTGAATAATATTCCATTATATATATGTGCCACAAAGTTTGGACCACGCTGATCACCTAGCTTATGGTGTTAGAACCTGAAAGATCTGGGTTCAAATCATCATTATGTCATTTAGTACACATGTGACATTAGATAATTTACTTATCTCTATAAATCTCAATTTACACATCAGATTCTCCTGTTAGTTTGGAGAATTAAGCAAGGTAATATATATTTGTGCTTTTTCCAGTACCTGGAGCATAGTAAATGACAAATTGTGACTACAGAACTATTTTCAGAGAATTCTGCTGTACTGTGAGTGTAAGATATAAAGAACTTCTGAAGTATATCTTCATGCATTTTTACCATTTTAATTTATATGCCATTACTCAAATTATTTTTTATTCTAAGATAAATACAGTTTATTTTTTTAATCTGTAAGCAGGATGTATTAGTTGGCTTTAACAGACACAAATATAGCAATGGCAAACAAGACAGAGCTTCTCTCTTGCATAAATGTCAAGATAATGACTGTCCCAAGAATAGCTCTGCTCTATGAGGCCATTCAGGAGTCCAGATTTCTTTAATCTTATTGTGCTTAGAGTGTCACCTTCATCTAGCTGATCAAAAGAATATTTCTGTCTGTGTTATAGCCAGTAGGAAGGTGGGAAGAGGAAATAGAGGCCAAGCCCCTTTTCTTAAAATGTACTACCTGGAAATTTTTTTACTTCACTTTTGCTTACATCCCATTAGCCAGCTTATTTAAGCACACCTAGACACAAGAGCAGCTGGGAAATGTTGTCTACAGCTCATTGCCATATGCCTAGTCAAAACTCAGTAAATTAAACTAAAACAATTTGAAAGACAATTAAGAATTTATTTCAGAAAGTGTATGTATCGGAAAGTGTATGTATTAGTTATCCATTATTGCATAACGAACTATCTCATTATATAATGGCCTAAAACAATAACAATTTATTTAGCTCATAGTTCTAAGGATTGAATTAGAATTATTCAATTTAATAATTTTAATTATAAGATTAATTGGTGGTACTGATGGGGTTCATTTATGTGGCAGAGATCAGCTGGAAGCCTATATGGGGGCTGACTGCTTCTCAGCCGGAGTGTTTCAACTCTCTCTTGTCTTCCCTTCCAGTAAGCTAGACTTGGCCTATTTGCCTGGTAGCTGTGCAAAGTTCTTGAGAATCAGCCTTGTAACTTGCAGAATGTCACTTTCACTACATGCTGTTGGCCAAAGCAAATAACAGGGCCAGCACTGATTTAAGAGGTGGGAAAATGCATTCCACCTTTCGATAAGAGGAGCCGAAAGCCACAATGTAGCAAGGCAGAATTTTTGCAATCTACTTCAGAAAATAATCAAATTATCTTTATTATTTATAAATTTACTATAGTATAAATATAAGAAAGCAATCTTTGTGAAGTATGTGATGTTAATTCGAGACAGATCAAGTCTCGAATTATCATAATCCAAAGTATTATCATAATCCGAAGGAAAATGTTAGGTCCTTAAGTTACACACATATAGTTATGCCCACAGTTGCAAGATATTTAAATCAAATTTAGAGCTTTTACAGTATACACCCAAGTCATGTGTTACATGGTAGCAGATCTCTGTTTCGGTTTCTGTGAACTATCCAATGATCTGGGGGTGGGGGAGAGGAGTGATAAACATGATGTCGTCTGAGGACAAAATAAATCAGATAAACATTACACAATAGTGGTAAGGGAACTGGCCTGGATGTCAGAATAGCTTAATTCTAGTTCAAGCCTAGGGCTCAATTTAAGTGATTTTCACAAATTTGCTTCATATCTTTGAGCTCAGTTTTCTTTCCACAATTTTTAATGTTTGGACTAAATTATATATAACATTCCTTCCATTTTGACTTGTGTCTATGAGTTCCTAAGAATGCCAAATTTTTTTTTTCAGGCGACTAAAGTCTACAAGCATATGAATAAAAAAAGGAGTACAAATGATCAGAATATTTAGTGCCAAATACCAAGATATTCAGGAACATGCAGATATAAATTTAAATTCTGTGTGTCTGAGCCAAGTTGAAAAATCTATATGTTTGGAAGTCAACTACAGAGACTTTCTTCTTCAGAAGAAACCAATGTTATTATTAAAAAAAAAAAAATGTTGATTTTTGTATGTCAAATAATCTCATAACAATTATAATAACAATGAAAATATATTTCTAGGAGAATATAACATAAAATCTTAAGTGGATTTGTTTCTTAAAACAACCATTGAGCTCTATGTAGGATCTTATGTTTTCATATTTGTAAAATATATGAACTTAAATAAAAATTTATTATTTTTAACTTTGTAAACTGACACTAGAATAAAAAGCAATTTCTTAATACAACAAAAGGTGTTATATAATCTAGATGGGTGACAAAAACACAAAAGCAATGCTGGCATTGGCATATGGCTTTCTAAAACAAATGTTTATTTCTACATATCTCACTACAGTTTGGGCAATGCCTCAGAATTTAAAAGTACTCTATTGATTCACTATGTCAGTGGCTATGAAAGTATGGTCATACGATCAGGACCATCAGCATCAGCATTGCCTATAAACTTGTTTGAAGTGATAATTCTTCAACCATATGTCAGATACAATGAATCAAAAACTGAGACGATCCCAGTATTTCAACAAATCCTACTGGAGATGTTGATGTGCACTAAATTTTCAGAACTACTGGACTAGCCAACTTAGTGAATACTTAGTAAATCATCTACACAGTAAATTTAGAGGCATCTAGATTGAATGAACTCATTATCCTGTCGTCTTAATTATTATCTCTTTCTGCTTTAAATAGATCAACAAATGTTGCTTCTATTTTTTATATGAATGTAGTCTTTGTGCAGATTAATGTTCCCTGGAAGAATTCACGTGACTTTACCTCATTAGGAGAATGTGAGCATGTGCCTGGTATGTAAAAGAAATTGATTAATATTTGTTAACTTCATTTATTGTAATTTCATAGAAAACACAAAATGAATTCTTTAAAAAAGTGTTTTAAGAAGATAAAAATTCCAACAAAAAAGGGACTTCCTAGAGTTACATTGTTTTCAAATGAAGAAGAGAACTATATGGTTTAACAATCTTTTTAAAAAAGAAGAAATCACAGCACATAGGGTATCAGGTGATTTTTCTAAAGTCGGACAGATTTTTAATTATAATATCAGGAAATAAATTTAGGTTTTTAACTCATAGTCTAGTATTCTCTGCTTTAAAATCCACCCCTCTAGATGAATTAGAGATCTAGGGAAGTATTTTATTGTTTAAAATGATCGAGGACAGAATAATAAGACAAAAATCAAGTTAAAAAATTAATCTTTATGTGCACAGAACAATGGCAAAGGATACAATTACTCCACGTAATAATGAAGAAATAAAAATTTAGATTCTCTACAAAAGATAAGTTTCTTCATTTTTTTTTATGAAGCAATATTAAGTTTTTCATTTTAAATCTTAAATAAGACATGACATCCTGGAATGCAGAGGCTTTAACTAGAAGCTTTTCTTTATTTCTTAAAAATCCTTTAAGCATAAAGAAATCAAATTCCTTACTTAGGAAAACTCTTTTTATAACATCAAAAAGAGATAAATCCACAAAAGAGGAGAAAAAAATAACTGTCTTAGGAGATTGTCATAGCAACCAGATAAGAACAAATTTGGCATAGAAAGCAACCTGATTATTTCTCCTTTTAAATCAAAATTACATATCATCAAGATCAGAAGCAAAACAATTGGAAAAACAGTATAAGAATTTCAAAGTATATCACATGCAAATTAATGTTAACTCTCTCAGCACCTAAAGTAGATGCAATTATTAGATAATATACATATCATTTATTTTCATTGGATTTATAGCCTTATTCTTTCCTCTACTCCATACATTTAAAGATCACCTAAATTGATTATTCTTTTTTCAGAAATATTTTTCAAATTATTTTATTTTTATATTCCTATAAAACTGAAGACGTTCATACTGTCTTTTAATATTTTTATCTTGTTTTTAATAATATTCATTGCCCACAGTCGGTGTCTTATGAACAATTAATACTCACTTACATAGCTTTCAAAAATTTTTATCTTTACTTGTTTTTTGACAACAAAATGATGTTTATAAGTCTGTGTTTGTACTCTTACTCTAAGTGAACTCTTTGTAAAAAGGTATGGAGAAGAAATCTTTATGATATGTGCCCAGGTGAGAGCAACTTTTATCTGTTTCCAGTTTTACATAACTAGAAAAGTAACTGATGAAATGTAAGTGCAGAGTAGTCTGACTCCAACAAAAAAGGTTCAGCAAATTTCTATGAGGCCCAGACATGTTAACTGTATTTCTTGGGTTGGTAGCTCATTGACGCCCTCTTTAACTTTGGTAAAAGGTGAAAGATGTAGGTTATCTTGGTAGATGCTTATAAATTTTCTGAAATAGAATGCTTCTATTGCAAAAAAAAAAAAAAAAAGCACACTGATTCTACTAACAAAAAATTAATTGGGGCACCAATGCCAGAAATATTTGAAACTTTGCAAAATGAATTGACAGAAGACAAACCTTTGATATGTCTCTTCAGTCCCATATTCACAACCAGCTGTTCAAGGAAAGTGAGAAGAAAATTCCCAGTCTTCATCAATGCCCAGCTGAAAGCTGCTGCAACTGATGAAGAATGGCTATCTGAAGGTGTGAACAGGGAACAGAGCCAGAACAAAAGAGAATATTCATTATCCTATTCTATAGTGCATATCACCTGTGCCTTTGAATAAGCACAGAAAGGTTACTGTTGGCAAAGTAAACTTGTGGCTTCACAGTACCAATCAATCTGATAGCTAAATTAGTGAATCCTACCTTCTGAAGTCCTAACTACAAGTCTGAGAGTCTGTGATCCTGACTGGACACTGGAAAAAATAAAAAAGAGAATAAAGTCAAAATGAGTATTGACTGCATTAAAAAAAAATAAAAAAACATTTTGCATATACACTAACAAAGATTATCTTAGGTCAGATTTCATAAAAATAGAGCTTGAGACAATTTTTATAAAAGAAAAAATTTTAAAGATAATTTTGATGTGCCTACTTCAATAGCTAATAGAACAAGTAACAAAAATGATATCAATAAAGATATACATCTGGATAATAAACTTATTAATGTGCATGACAAAAATAAGACTAAAAGGATAAAAGGGAAAATAGAGTTAAGATGTTCTAAGTTATATGCATTGCCCAATGCATTGTTAATTAACTATATATTAATTAATATATTTAATAAAATTGTTTTTGAATTTTGTTAAAATGTCAAAAATTATTAATTTATTTAAAACATCAAGGATGAATAATAACATTGTAATCTCTAAGTAATCATTAAGGAAAGAGTAGAAGACTATCTATCATGTACCCTAAAGGAAAGTATTAAGTTAGAATCCCTGGAAATGGAGCCTTACATAGGGATTCCATGCAAGTAATTTAATGAGGAAGGAATTGCAAATAAACCTATGAGTAAATAAAGAAAGAAAGATAAAGCGGGGGAGAAAGCAAAGCAAAGATGTAGTTTAGAGAGTGCGTTAATGTCAACATTCCACAGGGTGTTCCCAAGCAATAATGATGACAGTGTTATTGAAAATTTAAACAAGAGAACCACGTTTTGTACCCTGCCATTTCAGTCAGTCACTGATTGCCATTACCCTGCAGGCAGTAGCAAATGTCCCAGGCATTTTCAGCCATGTAGATTCCCATTGGCAGAGGACAATTCTGAGAAGCACACAGCTCTAAGCCATTAGAAACCTATGCTTACTGTAGATGGGGGTTTAACACACCAGAAAAGGATAATAGGGTGGAGCACCAACGGTATCTAATACAAAAGGAAAAAATGGAATAATAAAACACTTAATTAATTCAGCAAAAGGCAGAAAATATAAAAAGAAAAAATATAGAACTTGTGGAACAAATAAGAAGCAAAAAATAGGATTTAAATCTAAATTATTAGTTACCATATTACATATAAACAGATTAATTTTTCCAATTAAAATACAAAGAAAAACAAACTGGATAACAAATATAAAAGCTTCTTAAAGAGACACACTTTAAATATAAAGATAAAGAAAAGTTAAAAATAAAAAAGTAAATAGTAAAATATTAAGAAAACACTAATAGTAAGACTATATAGCTGTATTAATGTCAGAAAAAGCAGATTTAAGAGAATTACAAAAGATAATGTTAGTCAGTGGAGAGAGGAATTGTTAGCAATTGGGAGGATCGTTTTATAAACTATATAGATGTCTAACTGATGTACCATATACTTGAAACTAATTTAAATAAATTTTTTAAAAATGTTATAACAACAGATATCAAAATTTAATAACATACTTGAAATACATAAAATAAAAGCTAGCAGAATCAAAAATAAATAAATAAATCTATAAGGCTCCTATAATCATCATGGGAAATTTTAACATGTATCACTGAAAAACCATTAGAATATGCAGATAGAAATATCAATAAGGATATAGATTTGACAATCAAAATTAACTAACATATTTTCAACATATATAGAAAACACACCAGATTAATAAAATAATTCAACTTCCTTCAAATTTACATACATTTACCAAAATTGACCATATATTTGGTCATAAAGAAAAGATAACTAGAAAATTCCCAAATATAGACATGAAATAATGTACTTCTGAATAATCTTGAATTAAAGAAGAAACAAAATAAAAATTAGAAAGTATTTTAAACTGAATGATAATGAAAATCGGACATATTAAAAACTTATGGAATACAACTAAAACTATGATTTAAAAAAATTTATAGCCTTAAATGCATAGGAAAAAACAAAAGATGAAAAGTCAATGTTTTAAGTATCTAATTTCCAAGAAGTTAAAAAAAAAATAGCAAATTAAACTTAAAGAAAGGGAAGAAAATAATAAACAAACATCAAGGCAGAAATTAATTCAGTATAAAAATGTACAATAAAGAATCTAACAAATACAAAGATCAGTTATTTGAAAAACATAACTTACATTTATTGACAAAACTGATCAAGGGATTAAACACATACACAGAGGGATAGAGATAAAAAAAGAACTACCAACATTAGAAAAAAATTACTCATTTCAGAATAAAAAAATTTGAAACATCTTTATGTCAATTAATTTGCAAATTTGCATGAAATCAATAAATTCTTTTAAAAAATGTATCATACTAAATGTGAAAGATATAAAAATGTGAATATTACTATATTTTTTTTAAAAATTGACTCATGTGACTCTTCTACAATCTTTTTTTATGAGACCATCACAACTTTCTTTTTCAAAACATAAAAATCACATTACAAAAACTACACAGGACAATATTTATCATAAATATAGATGTAAAAGCCCTAGACAAAAATTGACAAACTATGTGAGCAGAGTGTGCATGTGTGTGTGCATGTGTGTGTACGGTGAAGCCAAATTGGGCTTATTCAAAGAATGCAAGATTAGTTTAATATTCAAACTTTCAAAATTCTACCAATGCATTTACTAAATTAAAAGAATGAAAAGAAAAACCTATGTCATCTTAAAATGTATGATAAAGTAATTAATAAAATCAACATCCATTCATGATTTAAAAAACAACAATGACTGAATCTGAAAAGGGGTACCAAAAAGAACCCACACCAAACTCTTAATACTCTGTGATATTGGGAACAAGACAAGAATATTTTCTATCATATTTGTATTTGTATTGCATGTGAAATCCTAGCTTATATAATAATGCAAAGAAAAAATTAAATAAAATGTATGAGAATTACAAGAAAAGAATCTGTCAACATTTGCAAATAATATCATTTAAGTGAATTTATTAATGTTGATAGGTACAAACTCGTTGTGTAAAAGTCAACTTTATTTCTCTAAGGCAGCAATGATTAACAAAGCAAATTATACAATTTATATAGTTTTAATGGCACTAAAATTTACTGAATGTTAAGAAATAAATCTAACAATAAAGTGCAAGAGTTTTATGAGAAAATGCAAAATATTGTTGAGAGAATTAAAGACAGTTAAAATATTTTAAAGATGAACTAATAAAATGGTAAGTTATATAATACTCATGATTTGGAAAATGAGCATGAAAAAAATGTTGATTTTTACCAAATTGACCTATATATATAATGTAAAGTCTCAACAAGATCTAAAAAAGTAAAATAAAATTAGAAAACTAATGCCTGGGTTATAAGCTATTTATACCTTGATTTATATTTTAATTAGATATTGTTATATTTCTCTTACTACCTTATGTATTCTGCTGCTGTTGTTTAATGTAAATTTATGATTCTTATAAACCCATTAAATGGTTGATATGCCTTTCAACTTCAGTAGTTCTCTAAATATTTCATATATTATGGCAACTAATAAAAATTTAGAGAATCAATAAATTTAAAATATTTAAACATTTATATTTTTTTCTTAAAAACTCTCCAAATATAATTAAAACCACATATTTAATATATCAAATTCTCTCAATAATTTTAAAAAATAGATAAAAATTATATAAAATATCACACAGATCACAGGATCATTGATAACACTTTCAAATCAACACTACATTTAAATTTGAAAAACTTAAATGTGTTTGGTATTAATATATGTATACTTTTACTTTATTGAGGTTGTCTTTCTAAGATTATTATTGACACTTTTCTGTGAGTATAATGATATTATATTTATATCTTCCTAGGATTACTACTAACAATCTTGAGAACCAAGGGGATAAAATCTCAGAACATCAAATATTCTGATTTTCATTACCAGTCAACAAATTTTATTTTCATGTTTTTATTATAAAAATTTTCAAATCTACAAAATAATGGAAATATTAAGGTTAATGATTCTGTATACTCTTCCCTAAATTTACCAATTTTTAACATTTTACTGAGTTTCTTTATCCATTTCTTTTTGTATGTGTGAATATAAAAATTGCTAAACTATTAAAAGAAAAATGCAGACATTATGACACTTCTCTCTTAAATACTTCAGCATTTCTTAAGGACTTTAAAGACATAATTGTAAATCATCATACTTAAGAAAATAAATATCAATTTAAATATTATCTGAGTTCATATTTAAATTTTACAGTTGACTATGAATGCCCTATTTATATGTATTTTTTTACATTTTTCTTTAATCTAGTATTGAATACATTTCACACAATGTATTTAGTTGTTATTTTTTAGTCTATATAATCTAGAAGAGATCCTTTCCTTTTTTGCATATTTTTCATGACATTAATTTTGTGGAGTCAAAACAAGTAGTTTTATAGAAAGTTACATTTTCTGGGTATTTTCTAGTTATCTGCATAATTAGATCCTTGTAATTTCTTTTTCCTATAAGAATTTTACACAGTAATTTTGAGTACTTTTTATTATATATGTGAGTCAAATAATATCGGATTATTTCCCAACTGAAGGTATTAATTTGATAATTTTTCTGTGTTGACCCCAGATCTTATCATCTTAAAGGTATGCTGCTTTTTTTTTTGTATTGAATAAGTAATTTCTGGCGATACTTTGAGACTATGTGAATAAGATATTCTCTAACAAACTTTCATCTAATAGTTTTAGCATCTATTGATGGTCATTGTCTGAATTCTATGATTTGTGGAAGGTCTTGAAGTAATTTAAAGATTAACCCATTAAAAAGATAAATGTATAAATGTTTAACATTTAGACATTTAAAAATATTATCTAATGGAAAAAATAGATAAATAAAGTTATTTTATTGTTTATGTTGTTATTGTTGCTAAGAATTTTCATATTGTTCTTAGTAAAAGTGAGTCTCTAAGTCATTCAAGCTTAATAAGTATGTAAATGATGATCAAAATGCACAATATCTAAGGACCACAGTCATCTCATTCAAGTTAAAGCATATTAGATAATTGTTACAAGATATATTACCTTTATATTTCTCTATGTAATTTGATTAAACTTAATATGAATTGAATTAATGTATAATGAGTTTTCTGACATTTGAAAATAATATAGGATGAATAAATCACTTCCCTTTTGTTTTTTCATAATTAACAAATGCTTATGCTCAAAATTATTTTTTATGACCTACCATGAACCTAAGAAGTATCTTCCACTCTTCACCTTGAATGTCTTCAATTATAACTGAAACAAAACAGGAATATTTACCTGTCTACTTCAAAAAGTGAGGCATGGTAATTTATCACCAGCAAATAATTACTTTGGGAATTTAAAAATACATCCAATGAAACAAGTCATTAAATAATGGAAACATCATAAAATGCCTGCTTCAAGAAACATGATTTTCAGGAATAATCTGTTCTGTTTAATACAAACAGCTTTATTTTGATCTGTATAAGACTGTCAATCAACATTTAATTTAAAAATGGGAACAGTAGACAATAAATATAAAAGAAAAGTAGAAACTTTCTTCCTTTCTCTCTTCTCTTCTTACCTTTCTCTTCTCCACGGATTACTAGTTGAGCAATAGATAATAAAAAATAAAATACGATCTTCCAATGAATGATAACTAGCATTTATCAATTGGATGTAATGCTTCAATCACAATAAGCCTTTTTAATTCTGCATTATTAAATGCAGAATCTCACAAACACCTTATATGGTGGGTTTTATTTATTTGTTTGTTTGTTTATTTTGCCCATGTTATATATTAAGAAACTGAAGATTAAAGAATGTAATGGGTTTATTAGTAGTAGTAGTAGTAGTGTTGCAACTACTTACTTATATCTTCCTAAATGAATAGCAATTTTGATTGTTATCTAATCTTCACTCATGAGTTCATCTAGTAGTAGTAGTAGTAGTAGTATTGCAACTACTTACTTATATCTTCCTAAATGAATAGCAATTTTGATTGTTATCTAATCTTCACTCATGAGTTCATCCCATGCCCTTTTTTTGGAATAGGACTGATACTAGTACTTGTATATGAACCAGTTCCTTAATTTTTAAGTCATAAAGAGAAATTGTCTAAGAAACTTCTAAGAAATATTTACCTGTTAATAGCAGAGAACACAGGGAGAAATGTTTTAGCCTCTTCCTCTAAATTTGATTGTACCTGGGTAACAACAGGATTACCTGCAAGCTATTGGCTACAGTCTAAGGATGAAACTGACTATAAGCATAATAGACTATGGAGATTAAAAAAAAAAACAACAACAAAAAAAGTATCCTTGATAATTCTCGTTAGGCATTGAATAAACTAGTCCTGAAATTTATGTTGTCTTTCGATGAAGTTTAAGTCAGTTTGAATTAGGGTTTCTTCTACTTGCAACTCAAAGTGTTCCAAAACTGAGGTTGTATTAGTCAAGGTTCCATGAAGAAACAGAACCAATAGAATATACAGACATCGACAAAAGCATAGACATGGCTACAGATATATATAGACTTATTATAAGAAGTTGCCACATGCAATCATAGAGGCTAGCTAAGTCCTAAAATCTACGGGATGATTCAGAAAGTTGGAGACCCAGGAGAGCCAATGATTTAGTTGCAGCCAGTCAAGAAGCCTGAGGACTTGGAGAGCTATTGATGTAGTTGCAGTCTGAAGGCCAGCAAGCTCAAGACCCAAGAAGAGACCAACTACATTTCAGTTTGACTCTGAAGGCAGATCAAAAGCTAATGTCTCTATTCTGAGTCTATCAGGCAGGGAGAAATCTCTCTCTGCTTTACTTGGTCTACAGATTTAAATTTTAATATCATCCAAAAACACTCTCCCAGAAAAACTTAGAATAAGGTTTAATCAAATATCTGGTAAATATTGACATATCTACTTCAGAGAGAAAAAAATGTATCTCCCCAATGAAACATAAATAACCCTAAAAGATATCTCTGATACAATTTGCTATCACCATGAGTCTCTCAGTTGGCTTAAATTTTTTAACATTGTCATAAGTACTAAAGGGATTTCTTAAGAAGTATTTTGTGAGTAGTTGGTTGATTTTATTTGAAAGTTGCCAGGGAAAAATTAATGTTGCTTCAAAAGGCTTCAAAGCCTCAGTGACTTGATAGTGGCAATATCAATCAAGGAATAATTGATAAGTTTTGATGAGAGATCATTTGAGATATACATATGGAGATAGCCAACAAACTAGAACTGGATATACAAATCTGTGGTCACTAGATGTACTCTTTCTTCATTATTTTTTATTTTTATGTTTTGAGGGTTTTTATTCCTCCATTGTTTTATGTTATTAAGATCACACTGTTTATAAAAATTAATAGGTTGTTTTTTTATGTATATTTTTATTTTTTCAATTATAGTTGATTTCTTCATTATTTTTTTAAATATATGAGCTTTATTGAGATATAATTGATTTGAATTATATTTGAAGTAGATCATTCAATGTTTTTTTTAGTATGTTTCTCAGTTGTACAACCATCTTCACAGTTAATTTTAGAATGTTTTATTACCTGGGAAAGAAAATCTGTACCCATTAGCAGTCACTTTTTATTTCTACTCATTCCATAGACATAGGCTATCACTAATTTGCATTCTGTTTTTATAAATTTTCCTGTTCTGGAGAAAAGATACTGTGAGGAGACTACACAGAAGGTACTGTATAAAGAAATAAGGGATGTGAGAAGTGCCTCCAGGAAAGATAAGGAGAAGCTTAATATGTTTCATAGTTGAGAACTTAAAATTCTTATGGAGAATCTAAAGGACAAGAGAGTCACTCAACAACTGTTTTGAAGATGAAACCAGAAGCATGCAATTAGGTTGGGATCATCTTGTTCTCCCAAAATTTATTAGAACAAGGAATGTATAAATATTTCCCTTAGACCAGATGTTCCACATGAGTGAAGGAGTTTGGTTGAGGACATCCCCAGTCTTTTCTAATAGGACAACTTGAGGAACAGATGGATGCAAAAATATAAGATCCTGAAAGAAATCCCTGGGACTGAAGAAGTTGCAAGTAACAACAGATAAATATCTACTCATGTTAGAACTGCAGAAGAAAAGGGCAGCAAGAAACCTATAAGAACTCTTCTAAAGAAGGGGTCCCCAAACCCCGGGCCATGGACTGGTACTGGTCCTATCCATGGCCTGTTAGGAACTGGGCCACATAGCAGGAGGTGAGCATCAGGCAATCAAGCAAAGCTTCATCTGTATTTGCAGCCACTCTTCAGCGCTAGCATCACTGCCTCAGCTCTACTTCAGATCATCAGGCATTAGATTCTCATAGGAGCACCAGTCCCTGGTGCCAAAAAGGTTGGGAACCACTGCTCTAAAGAATCTTTCCATGAAAGTCATCAAATTTTAACACAGATCAGGCTCACAGTACATAAAGCCAAATTACCACAGTACTTTTCCAAAAAAGGATGTATATGACCCTTTTATCTATTTCATCTAGATGGAAAATATGAGTAGAAAAAACGCCAAAACTGTATTCTACTCAACTGCTCGTTCCATGCAATCTTTTGGACTGAAGCAGCCTTAAACTGAAGGAGAGATTAGATTTGATATGAAGTCCATCAAGTCCAGAATTTTAAGATATTTAAATAGAAATTATAACTTCAGATTTTAGACTATTTGCAACTTAATGTGAGCGTAGAATTCAGGTCAGCCATTTCTTAAGAGTGAGAAGATGAGTCTGCCAGAATTTTCATGTATGACCAGGGGAAAATCACACCAGCAAAATCAAGATTAAAGGACTGCTGAGAGCAAAAAATATCCAATGTCATCACAAAATGTTCAAGGCATGTTTTAATTATAAAAAATCAAGTTGAAAGGGACTATAATACAGTACTTCAAATTATGCCTCTTTCGCATACGGATTATTTTAATCTAAAGGCAATTCTGAATCAGCAGACATAAAGAAAGCTCTTTACCTCCCTCTAACTGCCCAAAAATAGAATATAATATTTCTCCTTTTGTAAAGAAAATTTAAATTTACAAGACATTTCCATTTGTAAACATGTTCCCTATCAGAAAGAGAGTTACTCTCTGAGACAACTCTTATCATCTGAAATTTTATCTGCCTAAGACATTTCTTCCTCTCGCCTTTCTGTCACTTGCCTCCTTGCCTCAGAAGCCCAAAACCACTTTTCCTTTATTTAGCCCAAGATAATATAATGAGCTTCAATCATTTGGCCATCTCTTGAATCTCATTTCTTTGTAAAATTTTTATTTGTATATAATTGTAATTAAAACTGTATGTGTAATTAAAACTGCTTTTTTTCTCTTGTTAATAATCTGTGTTTTATCAGTTTGATTTGAGGGCCCCAGCTACTGAACCTAGAGGTAAAATGATTTTCCTCTCCTAGAAAGTTAAAATAATATGACTTTTTGTTAAATAAATACCAGAATATTTATAATGAAAAACACTGATTCATTTTGTTTACATGTATATTCTAAATTCTCTGCACTGAGCTTTTGTATAATACGAGAAAACTATGTTTGAAGTACATACACTTAGAAAATTAACCCAGTGTTTAACTGTTTTAAGCTGTTTGCTCATATCTATATTTTAAAAATAATATTTAAGTTATTTCTTAAAATTGTCCTATGTAATATAAAAATGTACATTTTTAAGTTGCCTTATATTTTACAGCAAAGATATTTTACATAAAGTATCTCCTTTCAGCTTTATAAGAATTCTCAAGGTATGCAGGTTAAGTATTATCATGGCCATTTACACATGGACTCAGAGAAGATAAGAAATATGATAATGAGTGAGAATATGATATAAAAAAAGGCCTTCTGATTCTAAATTAATTTATTTTTTAGTTGAGCACATTTCTTCTACTTTAAAATTAACATTCAAAAGGAACATCAAATTTAAAAATGGTTTCACATCAATTTCCACCATCTATTTCATATTAAACAAATTTCAAGTACACAAGAGTCAAAATTATATAATTTAGTAGAAAAACATAGATGGACCGTGTTAAAATTTTACTAATTTTTTTTAGAATTACATAAATTGTAAATTTGAAAAATGAATATATAAATACATATAAAATAAATATATAACATATATTTATTATAATTAATATATAAAATGAATACCCATTACATAGGAATGTCAGGAATAGGAAGTGGTTTTTACCAGTAGTCTCTTAAGGAAAGCGATAGCAATGCTTTGTATTTCAGGGCAGTTATATATATAGGATAAATCAAAATCCCAGGAAAAACTATATTAACAATCAATTTGTATTTTAAAATTAGTTTACTCATGGTATATGTGGGACTGATTTCTAACTTTTATTAAATACTGTAGAATTAGGATTTGTCACAACATTAACTATTGCTATATTTTTTCAAAAATGTTGCTATCCCCTCAGATACGTCACAATAGTTTCAATGTACAATGTCAGATGTGATATAATTGATAATAAAAAATATATATTTAGTCTTCATCCCCAATTCTGGCACAGAGCCCCTAAAAATCTTGAAATTTCTTAAGTGATGACAGTGATCAAGATAATTCTTGTTATGTTAATGACGTAAATTTTGAGATAAGGTTGGGGGCTGGTCATCAAAGGAACAAACCATGTGATTAGAGGCTTGGAATGTTCAGTCCTGAGCTCTGGAGATGAGAGTAAAGAGGGGAGAAAAATTACCAATGGCTAATGATTTAATCAAAAGTCTCCATTAAAAAAAAAAAAAAGAAAAAGGACACAGTTCGGAGAGCTTCTAGATTGGTGAACACTGGAGATTTAGGAGAAATGGCATGCTCTCAGGGGCATAGAGGTTCTGCACCCCATCCCACTTTTGATCTTTCACAAATAGACAGATATTTCTCCAGCAATATGGGTTTATTAGGGAACAATAACAAATTCAGAAGAATTCAACAAAGAATTTGTGATGTGCTGTCTAAGCATGAAGTATGCACAAGTCCAGAGAAACAAAGAATAAAAATGCTCTTCTATGGACTTAGGAGGAACTGTTATAAACAGAGAGCCCATTGAAGGAACGTAAAAGTTTAAAGTATAGTGACTTTTCATTGGCTGAGCTATAATAATGAGCAAGGAAATTTTTTTTTTTTTCCCCTGCTGAGGTAAAGTAGTAACCATTCCTGTCAGAAGTACAAGGTACATCTCTTACTGTTGGGGTCAGTAATGTGCATTGAGTGACACATGCATGAGAGTTCTCTCTTCAAGCCTCCTAACTCCATTTTAAATGACATTTCTATTTACTAATTTTCACACCATATACCTTGCTCTACACATCTCTACTATCTGGCTGTTCCTGAGCTATATCATTTTAAAATTAACCTGTAATCTAATGAGTAAACAAATTTCTCGAGTTCTGTGAGCTACTCTAGCAAATTAATCAAACCCAAGTTGCGGGGCGGGGGGTGGGGCGGTATGGGAACCTCTGATTTATAGCCAATTGGTCAGAAACACATGTAACAACCTGGGCTTGCCACTGACATCTGAAGTGGGGAGCGGGAAAGTCTTGTGGGATGGAAGTCTTAACCTGTGGAATCTGAGGCTATCTCCAAGTAGACAGGTATCAGAATTAAGTGAACTATAAGCGGACCCATTTAGTGTCCAGAGAATTGTTGAAGGTATGGGAACACCCCTTCCTCCAGTGAAATTGGGTCTCAGAACACCAAGAGACAAAGAGACAGGCTCACTATTCAGATTTGACCTCAAGCTCAGCTCACTTCAAGCATCATGACCTATCTGCCTTTTCTTCTTACAGAAAATAACCAGAGCTTTCCAACTCCATGAAACCCAGAGAGCCTGCTGAGTGGGATGTCCTCTCAGTATATTAGGAAAAACACCTCTTGGTTGAGTAAAAGTAGGTGTAGGAGACATTTACTAAAGAACAGCTTGATTGTTCCATGTTTCCTGCAAGCTGTATAAATCCAAAAGGAAGTTTTGTTCACTGAAAGAATACTTTCAGGATTCTTGAAGGGGATCAGGACATGCCACCCTCCAACTGGGATTTTTACATGAGAATTATGTTGAGCTACAAGTATTTGAGTTCCTAGAATCCCTTATCTGCCTAAAGGGAGAGCCTCTCAAAATAAGTCAGTTGTCATAAATATAGAGCAACTCCCGGGAGCAACTCTAACCTTTATCAGATAAAATCACATCATGCCCAGACAGACATTGTCGCAAGAATCATATCTCTCATGTATGCTCCTAAGGGCCCATTTATCTTTCCAAAAAGTTATTTACTTTCTCATAAGTGCCCTTTCTCCTCCTCCTCTTTCCCTATTAATTTAGGTATATAGATGCTGTTAGGTAGCTAGTCGGACATGAGCAACAAGAGAAACAAAGGGATAGAGGACCCAGCCTAGAGACCACCCAAAGAACACCACAATGATAGTAGAATTCTGGATACACACATGTGCACTAGGTAAAGAATTATGTAGCAGCTGGGTGTCAATCAAAATGAACTCACTTGCCAATCACCCAGGAAGGCCTTTGGAATTACCCAACACAGCCCAAATATAATGCAGACATCCTCACTTCTGGACCCTTTTGCTCTTCTGGGTTCTCTCTCTTTTTGGTGGCCTTGTGTGACCTTCTTACTCATTTATTTACTCATTTATTGCCATTTTGGCCCCTTTGTGTTGGTTACAGCACCTCCTTGGGCGATACTTTGTCTCTTTCCGTGGGCTTCTTTGAGACATTCTTTGTCTTTCTAAAACATATTTTTAATAAAACTATTAAATCTCAATGGCTTGTGATTCTTCACTGCGTCATTTAAAGAACCGAGGGAAAATGCTAACTACACTTCTGTGCCGTTGTTCCTCTCCCTCCCGGCTGCCATCTGGGTGACACCGAACTCCTGTTGGCCCAGCAGTGACAATCCCAAATTCTAACCACCTCATTGACTTACTCATCACTAGGTACTCTTCTGTGTTGCAAGATGTACAACATAAATAAACTTTTGTGGGTTTTTTGTTTGTTTGTTTTTTTTGTTTGTTTTTTTCTATTGTTAATCTTGTTGGAAAAAGTAATCAAGATTAGTGACTGCTGTTTGATCATCAAGCCAACCTGGGCAATCCCTTGGGCAATGCAAGAGTCCTCACCCACTCCCCATCTTTGGAATGTATGCTCTGACTGCCATTCTCACAGTGAGAGCTGTTCTAAGAACATAGCCTTGAGAGAGCAATGTGTTGTTGAGACCATCTGGATGGTATATGCGAATGAAACCAGTTAAGGCCTCTATAAATTTTTAAGATCTGGTAGGTGGTGTGGATATCTAGTCAATTGCCCAAGACAAGCCTCATAAGTAAGTTCTTTTGCTTATTAAATGTGTCGTCTATCAATCTGGAATGGTCCATCTCTCCCTGCCCTCAGCCTATAAGGGTAAAGGAGGGCTGTGGGGCGGAGCGGGTGGGGGATAGGGGAGCGGAGAGGACCAGTTTTAGATTACACTGAGGAAGTTCCCCAAGGAGATTGCAAATCAACAAATCTGTTTTTGTTAGTCTCATTTACAGGGCTTTCTCTAGAGAACCAAAGATGGATAGGGAAAAAAAAAAAAATGTTTTTTCCTTTCTTATATTCTCTACAATAATTTTGTAGAGCACTATGTCATTCGCCCTAAATTTGTCCTTATATTACCTTAGACTCAAAAACATCCATTTGTCTACATGCACACACAAGCCAAAATAAGATACTAACGGGAGTTTGTCACAAAGAAAGTAACGGTTTATTGAAGGAGTTAGTGCCAAGTTCGGAGGCACAGGTGAGCTAGTGCTCTCAAAGACCTGGCTCCCTGATGGGAGGTTATATAAGAGAAAAATTATTAATTATGCTTACTATGGGATTTGGGGCTGGGGCTCTACTAACTGGTTGGATTGATGGCAGGGAGCAATTGATCATGGCTTCAAGTCATGATGTCAGTCGCGGCATTATTCTCTCCAGTTTCCAGGGGCTGCAGTCCATGGGGCTGTTTTGCTTTCATGAGTCCAGAGCTGAAATATAACTGAGGCCAAGATGTTAACTTTGTTTTATTAAAACCTTATTCTAGTTTGAGGTTTAGTTATTATTATATCCTGGTCATGGTTGATAGACCTGAGGCTTTATTCTATGATGAATTTGACTCTGACCAGAACCTAATGTCTTAAGGGCTTAATGATTAAAAGGAGTAGACATATAACATATGTATAGGTAGAAGGATCTGGGGCAAAGAATGCAAGGGAGTCAGAGTTTTGTCAGACTAAACAAAGCTAGCTTGTGTTAAAGTAAAATGCATGTTAAAGAAATGAAGTTCATGTGCAATTATACTTAGAAGGTACACACATACTTCACGACATCACTTTAAAGGTTTTATTTTCTTTATCTGTAAAATGATAGTAAAAATGCGTTCTTCTCATAATTTTGGGAGTCTTATATCGAGAAATGTATGTTGATGGTTTTGCTCTTTATAGGTAAAAATTATGTTTTTGCTTTGTTATTACTGTTACTATAATTTCTTTAGTACTATAAGAAAAAGATTGTGAGAGTTAAAAGCAGCATCTCTTTAATCAGACTACTCAAGGTAGAATCCTGGGTCTATTTTTTTTCTAACCATGATGCCTTGGGCAAGTTATTTTGCCTTTCCCAAACTCTTTCTTCATCCATAAAATAAAGATGATAATGCAACTTTCCTCATAGAGCTACAGTAAAATTATATGAGCTAGTTCAGGAAGAGTATTTAATAACTGTTAACCAGTTATTGAAATGTTAATATTCAGAGGTGGCTAGCAATGTAGGCATGATTTTCTACTCTAGGCCTGTTAAGACTGGATAGCATGGTGAATTTGGAAAGGGCAAGTTGCCAAGATCATGTGTAACTAGTGCCCTCTTGGGATCAAAGAAAAGAATCAATTTGTTTTTGAAAATTACTGAAGAATTTAGAAAATCAAGAGATATGAAGAGGTAGCATACTAATCCACAAGAACTCTTTATCATGGACCCCATTGGGGTGTGGAATGTTTTAGGGCCCAGTGAGCCAACTAGATTGAACTGAAAGTTATGTTTTTGTCTAATAAAGTAAATTATTTGAATGAAGTCTCAATGTGGTCTTCACGAAGCGAAGATATTGATTTGGATTGTATGGAGAAAAATAAAACAAAATTTACAACCACGAAAAAGAGTGCAAAAAACAAAACTGGCATAAGGAAATGAAAAATTATGTAGATCACTTATAATTCAGTTTCACTCACATCACTCAACCCAGCAGGATTTATGACTAAAATAAACTTCTTTCTTTACTTCCTTCCTTCTTTCCTTCTTTTTTACATTTTCTTTCTTTCTTATTTCATTTCTTTCTTCATTTTCTTCTCTTATCTTCTTTTAATTAGCCACTATTTTTCTCTTTGGATTTATCTATTTTTTAATCTAAAGAGCATACCTGTGATTGATCATGCTACTACTGATCACTTTATATTTAAGATCTGATGGAAATTTTCTACTTACTAATATTTTATTATTACTACACAATTTTATTTAATCAAATCTTAGTAGACTCAGTGGTAAAAAAAAAATTTAAAAGGAAAGAAAAAATGTTTTATTGTGCTTCGCTCTTTCAGTTTTCACAATTTTAAATTATTTTGTTGAGAATTGATTTTTTTAATTTTTCTTATAGAAATTGACTGCTCTCTAATAGAATTATGCAGTGTTTCAGTGTTTATACAAGATAAAGTAAACAAAAATTGATTCAATGTATGTTCATTGTAATAGTAGGAAGAATCTCTTCAACAGAGTTAGGAGACTTGCATATTGACATGCAAAAGGATGTAATTGGACTCTTCTATTGCGCCACAGACAAAAATCAACTCAAAATGGATTAAAGACTTAAATGTAGGTCTGAAACTGTAAAACTTTTAGAAGAAAACAAAGAGAAAGCTTCTTGACATTGGTTTTGGCAATGATTTCTTGGATATGAAACCAAAAGCAGAGGCAATGAAAGCAAAAATAGACAAGTAGGACTGTAACAAAGCAAAAAGCTTCTGCACAACAAAGATATTAATCAACAGAATGAAAAGACAACTTAGAGAATGGGAGAAAATACTTGCAAATCATATATCTGATAAGGGTTTAACTCAAAATATATAAAAAGTTCATATAACTCAATAGAGATAAAATAAAATAAAATAAAATAAAGAAAACTTCATTATTGTTGTAAGAAATGTCCAAACTTGTAGAGAATTTTGTCAGTTAATTTAGCCAAACTGATAACAGATGCTTATCAGGGAGCAAGATCTCAAATGCTCCAGATAAAAAGAGTATTATAGTTTTATTCATTTGAAATTAAGGAGGGAACATAAGGTTACATGAAGGTGTGAAAAAGCAAGGTGGAATTAGATTACAAAATAGTTAAGATTATTTACTCTTTTATTTTAAAAGGAAGGGTCTGAAAAGGTAGTCATGACCTAGAGAGAAGCATTTCAGAGGTGTGTTGACCTAGATGAATAGAAATAATGGACAGGGCTTGTGTAAGGTAAATATAAGCCTTCTACCAAATATGTTATATAGCTGGAGCATGACTATCCACCATGACCTATATAGTTAGGAATTTATAATCAGATCACCCTAAGAGGTTAGTTTCCACAGAACTCTTTTTCATCTACATTATAAAAAAGGCAAAGAATTTGAAGAAACATTTCTCTGAAGAAGACATACAAATGGCAAATAAGTATATGAAAAGATGCTCAGCATATTTAATTTTCAGGAAAATAAAAATCAAACAATGAAATATTATATCACACCTGGTAAGGTGGTTATTATCAAAAATTATAAAAGGTAACAAGTGTTGGTGAATATGTGGAAAAATTGGAATCTTTGTACAGTATAGGTAGAAATGTAAAATGGTTCAATGACTATGGAAAAGTATGGGGGTTTCTAAAAAATTAAAAATAGAACCACCATATCATCCAGGAATTCTATTTATGGATATATATCCAAAAGAATTGAAATCAGGATCTCAAAAAGATATCTGCATTCTATGTTTATTAAAGCACTATTCACAGTAGCCAAGATATAGAAACAACATAAATGTCCATCCACAAATAAATGGATAAAGAAAATGTGTTATATGCATACAATGGAATATTAAGCTTAAAAACGAAGGAGATCCTACCATGTTACAACATTAATCTGAATTAAAGTGGAGAATAGTATGCTAAGTGAAATAAGCCAAGTCACAGAAGGACAAATATTGCATTGTTGATGTAAGAAACATCTAAACCTGTAGAGAATGTTTATGAATTTATTTAAACAAAACTGACATCATATACCAGATATCAATATCTCAAATGCTCCAAACAATAACAGTTTCAAGTTTGTTGTTGTTGTTGTTGTTTTCTTTTTTTGCATTTGAAATTAAGGAGGGAAATAAGTAAGATACACAAAGTACACAAAAATGGGAAAAAGCAAGGCAGGGATTGTATACTCCTTTTGAGGAGTACTGCTTCTGGTATTTCAAAGGTGTTAACCTAGATGCAAAGGAACAAAGGACAGGGCTGGCTTAAAACCTTTCAGTAAAGAAGTTATAGGCCTGGGGCATGACTACCCACCACGACCTGCCCAGTTAGAAATGTATGATCAGATCACCCTGTGAAGTTATTTTCATAGAACCCCTTTTTTCATCCACAGCATTATTTCACTTACATGAGATATCTAAAATAGTCAAAATCATAGAAACAGAGGGTGGAATGGTGGTTGCCAGTGCAACTGGAGGACAACCAAGTCTGGGGCTCGGGCTACTCATGCCACAGTCAATAGACCAACACAGGATTTGGAATATTTAGAATAGTGTTTATTGTCAGAGCACCAGTGATCCGAGAAGGCAGCAGATTAATATCTTCAAAAATGGCATTCCTTCCTCAGTCTGCTTTAGCATATGTAAGGGGAAATCTAGGCATTATTCTAGAGGCTACATGACAGTTAGGCGGGGGCACTGTTGTGTTTCACAGAGCCTTCCCTCTGGCAAATGCAGTCCTCTGGTGGTTTAGCAACCCAGGAACAAAGATGGGAGTCCTCTGTAAAGAATGTTAGACCGTAAAGATTATGATCAGTAAGCATAAAGGCATTACTCAAAAATTTTCAGGGCAATTTTCTATGGCAGGGGACGTTCCAAGCTTGGGGTCAAGCCGCAGAGCACAATCTATTGTTCAGCTATAAGGTAAGAAAAGGCTAGGCTGAGGATGCTGTGAGGATTCTACTACAGAGGTCCCAACTGGGCCCTTTTCACCAGGGCTGGGAAGAAGAGGAAATGAGGAATTGCTCAATGAATATTGTTAAGGGTGTGGTTCTGGGCAAAGATATGCTAATGGCCAACTTCTGCTTCTATAATCTGCTTGCTTGTTTGATGATTAACTAGAGTATGGTTAACCTGCTTGCTTGTTTGATGTTAACTAGGGTGTGGCTAGGCTTCATAAGCTGCCTCTTTTGGGAGCTCGAGGCTGATCTCCTGGAACCCTGAATGGCAGAGAGTCAGTCCCAGGCTGGCTAATAAAGGCTCATAATTCATCTCAATTGGCTCCGTGGGTCTTAGAATTGATCGCGCCACAACATTTGGAGGCCCCAGCGAGATCTCTCCAGAGAGGGAGATCTCCTAAGACCCATGACCCCGGCCACCTTGGGCGAGGACCTGCCCCGTCCAGGGAACTGCTGCTGAGAGACGTTCTTCGGCCTCGGACACCAAGCGGACTCGCCCAAGAGGGCAGGTGGACAAAAGATTCAATTCTGTAACAATTGGAGCAGCTTCACTGGTGAGTCAGACTGCACTTGGATCTGTCTGTCAGTGGGCCCTAAAGAAAACTAGTGGAAGGCTGGACGCAGCAATACTTCCCTAGTTCGGTCAAGGTCTGAGACGTCAGACTTGACTTCAGGTATTCAGGTTTCTAATTCAGGTATTCAGGTTTTTGGGTATGTCAGCATTTTGTACTACCTGTAGTTTGTCTTGTCTTGTCTCTCTGTATTGTGTCTATCTGTCTGGACTGGTTAAATGTACTGTTACCCTCCTATTGCCTTAGTCTTCATAAGTTTACTCCATATATTGATGTGTGGTATTTTAATTTTTTCCTTAGGTCTGGCCTCTGTGGCCCTGTCTGACTGGACGCTAGGTCAGGGGCTGATCCTAGCCCTGGCTTATTTGGCTTATTTGGTTTATTTGGATCTTGCCTGTTTTTACTAACATGGGTCAGGCTTCTTCCTCAAATCATCCTACCCTCCTTCAGTGCCTCCTTAACCATTTTAAGGATTTCAGGAGACAAGCCCAAGCGTTCGGAGCTAGTGTCACTTCCTTTGACCTTCAGTGGTTCTGCCTGTTAGATTGGCCCACATTTGGAACAGGGTGGTCATCAGAGGGGTCACTCAACCTGCAAACAGCCTTTCAGGTGTGGGGTATTATCCACGGAAATCCTGGCCACCCTGATCAGGCTCCATGTATCAATGTGTGGATCAATATTGTTTCTGATGCCCCCAAGTACTTGAAGGACTGCCGCTGCAGCCAAGAGTCAAAGGCGACTCCCAAGTCTGTCCTTCTCTCCACACCAAAGGGGCCAAAAGAGAAACTGTCCAGACAGACACCTAACTCTCTTTACCCTGTCTTACAGGCATCCCCTGAGGACCCCGAGATCACTAATCCTCCTTCTTACTCCCCTCGTGATCCGTTCCTGTCTCCATCTAACAGGGAGGCAGAAGCCCTCCAGAGTCCTCCCCACAGCCACACTGGGATTGTGCACCAGCCCCCACAAGACCCTGATCCTATCCCTGACTCATCGAAACTGGCCCCATTCCGGCAATTGTCTTCCCTGGTTGGGGGAGAAACCGAGAGGCCATTCATTGTCTATGTCCCTTTCTCCACCAGTGATCTGTACAATTGGAAACACCAGAACCCCTCGTTCTCAGAGAAACCCCAGGGATTAACCTCTCTCCTAGAGACTATTTTTTTTACCCACCAGCCGACCTGGGACAATTGTCAGCAACTCCTCCAAGTCCTGTTTACCTCAGAGGAGTGGGAGCGGATCCTGAGGGAGACTGCAAAAGCAGTATTAGAGCCCAACGGGCAGCGTTCCACTGATCCGACCTGCGTCCAACATGTTCTCCCGAACACCCGTTCGCCTTGGGACCCCAAGGTAAGTAGGCTCTCCAACGGTATCGCCAGCTTCTGCTCCAGGGCCTCCGGTCTGCCACCCAATGACCCGCTAACTTATCTAAGGTAAGTGAGGTCATCCAAACTACCATTCAAGGATGAATCACTGGCGGCGTTCCTGGAACGACTCTTAGAGTCGTACCGGTTGTATATCCCTATTGATCCGGAGGACCCTAATAATAGGAGGGCTGTGAATTTAGCCTTTGTCAATCAGTTGGCCCCAGATATTAGAAAGAAACTGCAGAGGATGGAAGAGTTTGAAGGAAAGAACTTGTCTGAGCTGGTCGAGATAGCCCAACGAGTATTCAACAATAGAGATGAGGTAGATATAGCACAGACTAAGAAGATGACCAAGGTCCTGCTTGCAACCATGCAAAGAGCCCAGCCAAAGGTACCGCCAGGAAAAGGCAGAGGCCGAGAACAGGCACCCAGTGGGAACAATTGACCCAGGAGAGTCGGGTTAGACAAGGACCAATGTGCAAGAAAAAGGGACATTGGAAGAATGAGTGCCCTGAAAAAGGACAAGCCCCCCAAAAAGAAGGCCACCCTCATCCTCTTCGAGGACACAGAATGAGGAGGTCAGGGCTCCTACATTATGAGCCCCCGGGATCCCGGGGTAACTTCACAAGTCAGGGGCAAGCCTGTGAACTTCTTGGTGGACACAGGAGCTACTTACTCTGTCCTACAGAGTGCCCAGGGCCCACTCTCAAAGGAAAAGACACTTATACAAGGGGCCATTGGACAAGGGAAATCTTACCCTTGGACCCAAGCCAGGATAACAGATCTGGGAAAAGGAACGATTACCCATTCATTTCTAGTTATGCCAGAATGCCCGTACCTGCTGCTGGGTAGAGAATTGCTACAGAAGTTACAGACCACAATCTCCTTCAAGGAAGGGCATACTGAACTGACTGTCGGGTCAGGCCCACCGGCCATTCTACTCACCTGCCCATTGTCTGAGGAATACCTTTTGCTAGAGGAGCCCCTAGCAAACTCGCCGGGGGTCTTGCCTAAAAACCCCCTGTTAACTGAATTCCAACAAAGGATTCCTGGTGTCTGGGCAGAGGCAAATCGCCCAGGTCTGGCAGCACATCATCCTCCTATTATAGTGACTCTGTCCAGCTCAGCTACTCCAGCCCAGGTACGTCAATACCCTATCAGTCAGAAGGCCCAAATGGGTATTGCTGTTCATATTTGAAGGTTGAGGAAGGCAGGAATCTTAGTTCCCTGCCACTCCCCCTGGAATATTCCCTTGCTCCCAGTACAGAAGCCCGGCACCAATGACTACCGACCTGTCCAGGATCTCAGGGAGGTTAATAAGTGAGTTGAGACCATCCACCCTATGATCCCCAACTCTTACACTCTTCTCAGCCAACTGCCCCCAAGTCATCAAGTATATACTGTCCTAGATCTGAAAGATGCCTTCTTTACTCTGCTGCTGGCCAAAGCTAGCCAGCCCATCTTTGCTTTTGAATGGGAAGACCCAGACAGACTTTACTCAGGACAGTTGACTTGGACTCAACTGCCTCAGGGCTTCAAGAACTACCCAACCCTGTTCAATGAAGCCCTAAGTTAGGACTTAGTCGAATTCCGCCAGAGGCACCCTGAAGTAATACTTCTACAATATGTTGATGATCTTTTGCTAGTGACTGAAAAAGAATTAGAGTGTAAACAGGCTACTGAGGACCTACTCCAGGAGTTAGACAAGAATGAGTATCGGGTATCTGCTAAGAAGGCTCAACTTTGCACTCCCCGAGCGACGTACCTAGGGTACAATCTACAGAAAGGAAAAAGGATCCTATCCTCTAGTTGGATCGAGGCTATTCTGAGGATACCTCAGCCGTGCACCAAGCAACAGGTCTGAGAGTTCCTGGGAGCAGTAGGTTACTGCAGGCTTTGGATTCCGGGGTTCGCAGAAATAACTAAGCCCCTGTACACTAGTATGGGAGGGAAGGGAGAGGACCTAGCCTGGGGAAAAGAAGAAAGGAAGGCATTTGAATCCTTGAAGGCAGCCCTAACCACAGCCCCTGCATTAACTCTGCCCAATCTGGAAAAGCCATTCTAGCTTTTTGTTACCGAGGTGCGGGGAATTGTGAAAGGGGTCCTAACACAGACCCTAGGACCCTAGAAGCGACCAGTTGCATACCTCTCCAAAAGATTGGACTACATGGCAGCAGGATGGCCCAAATGTTTCAAGGCAATCGCAGCCACTGCAATCCTCACTAAGGAAGCCTTAAAATTGACACTAGGGCAGACCCTCCAGATCATCGGCCCACACACAGTTGAGTCAATGCTTCGCAGTCCACTGGACCAGTGGATTTCCAATGCTCAAATCACCCAGTATCAGGTCCTGCTTCTCAACCCATCTCACATACAGTTCCTGAAAACTGCCACACTCAACCCAGCTACCCTACTGCCTGACAATGACCCTTGCCACCCCCTGCATGACTGCCTTGAGGTCCTAGAGAACATCACCTGCACCAGACCGGACCTGATAGACAGCCCTTGGCCGAATTGAGATGCTACTCTATTTACGGATAGAAGTAGCTTCATCTCAGAAGGAGTCAGGTATGCCGAGGCTGCAGTGGTTACCACTGAAACTGTCATCTGGGCACAAGCCCTAAGTCATGGAACTTCATCTCAGGCTGAACTAGCAGCAGTGACTCAAGCTCTGCGGTGGGGTGAAAACAAGACTGTTAACATCTACACGGACAGCAGGTATGCCTTTGCCATGGCACATGTACATGGGACGTTATATAAGGAAAGGGGGCTACTGACCTCGGGAGGAAAAGAAATTAAGAATAAAGAAGAAATACTAGCCCTTCAAGAGGCAATTTGGCTGCCAAAGAAAGTAGCAATCATCCATTGCCCAGGGCACCAGAACTCAGGCTCATAGGTAGCAGAAGGCAACTCTTTCGCCGATCAAACAGCAAAGGAGGCTGCCCAAAAACCAGTGGGGCCAATTGACATTCTGCTGGCCCTACCGCCCAGGGTGCTAACGGACACCCCTACCTACACTTCAGGGGAAGTTGAACTATGCAATAAGCTGGAAGGCAAAAAGGAATCTACTGGGTGGGTTAGGCTCCCGGACAGCCACATTGTGGTACCTGAAGCCTTGAGCCTTATAACCCAGGTTCACCAGAGCACTCACTTGGGAGGAACCAAGTTGACTGAACTGTTGAAAAGAGAGTATTTCATTCCGGGGCTGCAACGAATGGCCAAGCAGGTATAAGCCCGGTGCCACATCTGCGCACAAGTGAATCCAGGGCCCTCCAAGGAAATACGACAAGGGACAAGACTTAGTGGTCAGGCACCAGGGGAACATTGGGAGTTAGATTTCACTGAGGTGAGCCGGGAACCTTCAGATTCAAATACTTGCTTGTGTTCATTGACACCTTCTCAGGATGGACTGAAGCCTTCCCCACTAAGCAGGAGACCACTCAGGTAGTAGCAAAGAAATTAGTCTCAGAAATGTGCCTCAGTTTGGCCTGCCCATACACTGGGGTCTGACAATGGCCTGGCGTTCATCGCCCAGACCAGCCAATCTCTAGCAAAAGTGTTAGGGATCAATTGGAAATTGCATTGCATGTATAGGCCTCAGAGTTCAGGGCAAGTAGAAAGAATGAATAGAACCTTGAGAGAAACACTAACAAAGTTCAAGCTGGAAACTGGCGAACTGAGTGAATCTCCTCTCCTTTGCCCTGTTAAGGGCACGGTGCACACCCTAATGTAAAGGCATCATGCCTTATGAAATAATGTTTGGAAGACCCCCACTTCTCCTCCCCAAGTTAGGGGAAGAAAAGCTAACAGAAGTTCATAATTTTTCACTGCTTAAGTCCTTGCAGGCCCTCTATCTCGCATGGCAGGAGACCCACCAACTGGTCTCTGCCTCCAGAACAACCGCTCAGCATCCAGTCCAGCCGCACAATCACACTCCAGGAGATTGGATCTGGGTTAAAAAGGTACAGCCTGCTTCTCTTGAGCACGGCTGGGACGGATCTTTCTCTTTCATCCTCACGACACCCATCGTGGTCAAGGTAGCTGGACACCGTCATTGGATTCACCATACCAGGATCAAGGCTGTGCATCCACCACAGACATCAGAACAATGGATCCTGTGTCAGACAGAGGACTATCTTAATTCTCTCCATCCTAAAGTAAGGGGTCTTTGTATGGCTTTTAGGTGAAACCTGACAGAATAGGAGAGGATTAGACCTACTGTTAACTATGTATGTCAAAAAGGGTGCAGGCAGGAATCAATGATTTGAATTCCCCTAAAAAAAAAACAGTGGGGAATGTTAAGGGTGTAGATCTGGGCAAAGATACTAACGGTCAACTACTAGCTAGTAATCTGTTTTTTCTTGTTTGATGATTAACTAGGGTGTGGTTAATCTGCTTGCTCAATGATTAACTAGGGTGTGGTTAATCTGCTTGTTTGATGTTAACTAGGGTGTGGCTAGGCTTTATAAATTGCCTCTTTTGGGAGCCAGAGGCTGATCTCCTCGAACCCTGCGGGGTAGAGTTAGTTGCTGGTGGGCTAATAAAGGCTCATAATTCATCTCAATTGGCTCCCTGGGTCTTAGAATTGATCACACCACACAAATATAAAGTTATAATTATTCGATATGAGTAAGTTCTAGAGATCTGTTATACAATATAGTGCATATAGTTAACAGTTTGGTATTATGTACTTAAAATTTTGTTAAAAGAAATCTCTCATGTTTTTACTACAAAACAACAAAACAAAACAAAAACAAAGAGGATAGAGGAACTTTTGGAGGTGACAAATATGTTTATTACTTGATTGTGATGATGACTTCAAAGGTGTGTGCATATCACCAAATTTATCTAATTATATACATTAAATATGTCCAGATTTTTTTGTATATCAATTATGGCTTAATAAAAACTGTTTAAAAAAATAAGATTTTTTTTTTCAATTTTGAAAATTCTTTACAAGTCTTTAAAAAAATCTTAGTTTTAAAAAAGTATTTTTGTACTTCAGGTCTTTTCTCTTTGTAGACAGTATTCTTTAGTGGCTTGCCCGTACATAAAGTACAGAAAGTATTGGAGAAGCACATACACATATACATAATGTAATACAGGAGAGAGGCATGGGAACTGCACAGATTAACTAAATATTAAACCAAGTGGAATTCAGAGCCTGCTACTATATGCCATTAGACTTGGAATTGGTTGACCAGCCATATGAACAGACCATGAGGAATCTACAAAACAAAGAAAGATTCTTTGCAGAGATTACTATTTACCCATACCATGAAAGAAAAATAAGAAAACAAAGACTTTAAGCAGTACCTTGTACAAATTAAAAATAAATTCAACCATTTATTTCATTCTTTACATCCTATAATCAGTAATTTTTCATAGGAACTAAGAAACGGGTATAAACCCAAATCCTCAAACATTCGGGGAGTCTCATTCTTTGACTCTGAGAAAAGACTGCTCTCTGCCTGTGGACCATTATTCCTTTTCTAATAAACTTTCCTTTGTCTTTAACTCTTGCTTGCTCTTGAATTCTTTCCTGCTTGGAGCCAAGGACCCTCTTGGTGGCATAGGACTTGAGTTGCCACTCGGGGGATTCACCCCATCGTATATTATACAAATGTGTGTATGTATATATATTTAAAATTGAAGAAACCATCAAAATTCTTAAATTAAAAAATCAAATATATAATAGAAATTATTATAGCCAAACATATCACCTGATATTTTCACACTTCACAGTGATCATAAATTAGAAGTGTGGTTTTGGAACCTACAAATAAATGGAGAAAAAAACTTTAAGGATTACTGTACATACTGCTATGTATTTTCCAGAACTGTAAACTGCTCATTCCTTTAAATATCTGTGTAAGTTTACCTTTATCTGAATTATATAATTTACTCAAGCAGAAATGTACCTTTGCCATATTTCTGTTTTAGGATGTAACATTTATTTAAATAAGAATTTTGGCCCTTAGGAGAGGAGAAAGCTTTTCTCCTCTACCTTCCTAGATTTAATGACTGGAAGCTATGAATCAAACTGATAAAAAAAAAAAAAATGACAGAAGAAAAACAAAACAAACAAACAAAAACAGTTTTAATTACAAAAGTATGCATGGGGATTCACAAAGAAAACGGTGGCTCAAGGTGGCAGTCAGATGAGTGAGTGAAGCTTATATACCATTTCATTTTATGCTAAATAAAGGAAATGGTGTTGTGGGTAGGTGAGAGGAGGAAATGTATAGTAAATAAAGGATTCTTCTTACACAGGTAAGAGTCTCAGTAACTAGCATTGTCTCAGAGAAGAGCTCTCTTCCTGGTAAGTGGACATCTTTATGAAAAGATTTTTTTTTTTTTTAATAAATGTAAATGTATGTCCAAGTAAGGACATCTAGACCTATAGAAAAATTTTATAAGGGTTTACTATAGTTTATTTGAACTAGACAGAAGATACACCTGGAAACAAAATCTCCACAGACTGATAAAATGCTCCAGACAATCACAGTTTTGCATTTTCTTTCATGCATTTGGAATTAAGGAGGGAATATAAGGGAGATTATGAGAAGGTGGTGGGGGAAAGCAAGGTGGAGAAATCTCTATGATTGGACACACAGGATAGTTAAGAAGATTATGTGCTCCCTTTGGGGTCCTTGAGGCCTCCTAGGGGTCTGAAAAGGAGGATTCCTTTGACATTTCAAAGATGTGTTAACCTAAATGCACAAGAACAATAGACAGGGCTTGTTTAAGGAAAAAATAAACCTTTTTATAGGCCTAGGGCTTGACTACCGACCATGACCTGCTTAGTTAGGAATTTTATGATCAGATCTCCCTGTGAGGTTACTGTCAGTTAAATTTATTACAGAGGCCCTTTTCTGTCCACATTTCCTTTACGAAAGAAAAAAAATATATATTCTCTATTTTTAGGCCATCAAGGGGTGGTTAAGAGTTTTTTCTTTGCTGATTCTCAGTTGCCTTCAGCTCAAAATAACCTTTATGCTAAAGTAGCATACTTTGATAGCCTTCAAGCCCAGTTGTAAATAATTGCCCCCAATAAGTATATATTTTAGGATAATAAGTTCTATTCTGGGGTTATGATCACTAATATCAAAGATGAATTTCTTTATGTGATCCACAATGATCTATTTCTAAGATATTACAAATTTTTTACTTGGATAGGCAGTGCAGTCACTAAGACTCTCCACCAGTTCCCCTAGCCCCATTCTTATTTGGAGGACTTAAAGGTCCAAAGATAAAGATAACAGAAACAACTCTCCCTGCTACAACTATAATATAGTTCTTTTCTTTAAATTACAACTCATGGACCATTTTCTGTGTAAGAGCCCAACAAACTCACCTAACCCCTTCTCTAAACAAACAAGACAATCTTTGACTCATCTTTCCTTTTGATGTTTTTATATTTAGAAGTATAATTTTTACTGCAGTTGTGTGTGTCCCTTCCTTTTAATTAGAATGTGAATCTGATGGAGGACAGGGCAAATTCCCCTGAGTCAGGAGAACTCAAGCCCTGCATAAAAAAGAGTTCTTGTCTGTGCTCAAGAAAGAATTCAAACACACACCAGAGTTAAAATCAAAAGGCAAGTTTTTTAGAAAAGGGGTAATAATCCATGGACAGAGCGTGGTCTCTCAGTGAGAGACTCAGAAAGACAGACAGACAGAGACAGAGACAGAGACAGTGAGAGGGACAGAGTAAAGACACTGAAAGGACTGAGATAAACACTGAGAAGTACCCCAAGTATTTGAAGAATTCAGTTTATATATCATTCTTAGTTTCTGTGAATTACAGTTTAAAGACTTTGTTTACCTATTTTCTTTTGAAATGGGCATACAGTGAGAAAGAGTAAGAGTATATAGCATGAAAAGGTATGAATATGTAGCGTGAAAGGCCCGCTGGCAATTCCCAGCCTTTACTCCATAGATTCCCCATAGTTTTAGCCATAGAGAATGAATGATTTTATTTTGTATAAAGAATGACTTAAAGACTCTGTTTTCCTATTTCCCTTCACAGTGTATGTAAATGCTTAGTTAGCAATCCCAGCAGAAATCTTCTTTTGTTCTGCAGGTTTCCTTGTGGTCTGGCTGCAGGGCTGATCAGCATATTGCAGGCTCTGAATATAGCTTAATTTAACATTTTAGTTCTCTTGCCTCATCCCTACATTAAATCCACTAAGGTAGGACCATACCTCTTCATTGTACACCCCAAACAGATAGTTAAGATGCACTCAATAGATAACGATTGATAGCTGACAAACAGAAATGTGCAACTTTCAAGTAGGAGCTTAGATTTTTTTTTTTTTTTTTTCCTGAAAGTTTGCCATTAGAACATGAAGAGACTTAAGGCCTACTAAAGAGTACATTACAACTGTGAGGGAAATTGTCCAAAAGAAAAACTATCAACATAAGACACTGACTCTAAGACTCCTGAACTCTTGTGAATTCAGTTCTCATGTCCTTGTAGGGGTAGAAAAATTTTTACTTCTTCCCTTCTAGATTCTTTGGCTGGTCTAATAATTAAATCGACTTAAGATAGATTAACAGGAGAAAAGCAACTTTAATTTCATATGTACAAGAGCCCTATAAAAATGTGAGACTCAAAGGCAATCGAGGCTTATATGCCATCCTGAGCTAAGGAATGAGGTAGGGGCCTGGGGCTTCAACGGGGAGAAGGGTAATTTACAAGAAGGTCAGAAGAGTAGATTTTGGTGATCAGATGTTTGTCCTGCCACGTAAGAAAGTCTTTCAAATAAAAAGTTATCTGTGGTACTATTTTTCTTTCTGGGTTAGGTTTCCTACCTAAACTCTTTTAGGCAATTAAGAGAGGGGTACAAGTTGTTTTGCTGTTTGTTTTGTTTTGTTTGTTTGGGTTTCTTAGTCAAATGGATCTTGATTGCTTTCATGTCAAAATAATTCATATGACAGAGTGGCACATTTTTGGGCGGCATCTTCTGTTCCCCTTCATCCCTTTCTTTTTCTGGAGTGAACATTTAGCCTTCAGCTGAACTCTTTTTATTTAGCCACTTCTTCTTAGTAACTACTTTCTCCATATGTCTACTGTGTGCCAGCCATCTTCCCCAGATTTTAGACAGTCCACTTGATGCATATGCTATGGTTGGCATTTTTAAAAATAATTTCACTATACTTGTTTTTTTAAAAAAATATACATTTTACTTTCCTTGATAAGTCATCAAACAAACTCAATACTAAAATATATTCAAAAAAGTTTCTCCAAAATTTGATGCACAGTTGTGATATTAAAGTTACCAGGTAAGAAATTAGTATTAAAACAGGAAATCAACATCTAAATGTGGAGAAAGAGATAAAACTAGGAACGAGTGACATAGCCAGGGATGTGAAACCAGGAGTGGTAAGCCAAACTTATCCATAACTAGGAAAATTAAGAAGGAACTCACAGACCAGGCTTCTAGACTAAATCAGAACTGGGCCTATATTACAAGTAAACATAGAGAACAAATTGATGTTGGTATCTAATAACTAATTGTTTTCATCTAATAAGTAGTTGTTTTCACATGACTGTACCTACTTGACTGCTTAACATGACTGTTCTCCCAGGAATCCTTAGCCCAAAAATAATGGTATTCAATACCGTTGAAAGAAATTTCTAGACCAAAATGGAGTCAATCACTCCTACCCAGGTTCTCATATCGGCAAACTGAACTTTCTGGTTCTTGTAAATGCTCCGCTGGATCAGAAATGCAGTATATTCAGTCCGCCAATACCCAAATGTGAAGCAAACTCTGGGCTCTATATGTATTGCCTTGTTCCTTCTCACCCTAAACAAGATTGACTGTATGGCCTATCCAATCATATTTTTGTTATTGTTGTTGTTCTTTGTTCTTTATTCTTTATCCTAGAAAAGCTTCCTCCTCCTCACCCCATATGCAGTTCTCTGAATGGAGACTACTTTCTCAATGAAATATTAGGTAAAGTTTGTATCACCTATTATTTGTTATTTTAAACAATATACAGATATGTTTTTTTCCAATTTTAGGAAATTGATAAAATTTATTACATGGGTAGACAGCATATACCTTGAAAGTGAGAAAAGTGATTAATTTTTCTTTAGGAGACAGTAGAATGTAATGGTTAAGAACAGAGTTGTTGGCAGTGGTGTACGAGCCATCTCATAGTGGTCAAAAAAGCCAGCTATTAAATACTGAGGAATTTTACAAGCCAGTTGTTAACCAGTGTTTGCTTGAAATCTGTTATAATAGGAGTATCTACACCACAGAAATGGGCAAACACTACAAGCATATATGTTTCTTAGAGAGCCCATTTACCAGGTTTTGGATCATGTGGAAACTAATCCTAGCTAAACCAGGTTTAATGAAGAAAATTAGGTAACTAATAGTGAAAAAATTATTTAAGCCACCTGAGCCTCAGTTTCCTCAATTAAAAAATAGCAATAATGATATTATAACCTGTTTCACAGAATCATTAGGAAAATATACAAATTGAGTGTACCATCTGTTTTCTGCCAGAATCCTCACTGACACAGATATTTTCCAAGCTCGTACCCTTCCTTCAGAATATGTTTATTTTCATGTGAGACAATAAGCTTTACCTGACTGATTATATTGATAATGACAGTATTTTAAACTGAACATTTTATGACATTAGGCTTTCTCAATAACTCTAAAGTCAAAGCCCACAATGCTGTATAGACACAGGACAGCCTTGAATTTGGGCATTAAAAAATTGAAAAGGCTAATATACCATTTAATTAGATAATAATGCTGACCAAAAGTTTTTAGTGGTATATAGCATATTAAACATTAAGTTCTAAGAAAATCCACAATTATATTTAAATTAAAAAAAAAAAAAAGAAGGAAATCTGAGTCCTGTCCTCTTACGGTTGGGTTGGTGACTACCTATCAAATTTAGAATCAGTTTTGGTCTTAGCTTGTCACTCTATATTATGATTTGTGGATAAATCAGTTAATCGTAAACTTTGATCAAATATCTAAGGACTGGAAAGATAAAGGTCTGATATGTTTACCTGCAAGTTTATCTTGAAGACTGAATTAGAGAATGTCTAAATAATCATATTATAAGTGTGTGTTTAACTTCTTTTCTTTTCCAACAGTGCCTAGTTATAAATAAACTCATCAAGAAAAGTAATATGTGAGAAAGACAGAGAAATATATTTTTGGTATGCATCTTTCTATTCAAGTCTATCCATTTTTAACTGGTGAATAAAGAGTTAATGGGGAATATTTTTTTTATGTTTTTATATAACAATATCATCAATTTTGGAGTGCAAATTATTAGCAAAAATTATGAAGTAATTCTTTAATTGAATATAAGAAAATATTACTCTCTATTGCATTGAGTTTTTAAGGACTCTTCTATGCCTCCTACAAGTTTATTTCCAAGAGTTCTTACTGGTTTTTGGAGGACATAATTCTGTAAGTCTGGGTGACCACTGCTACAAGAGTCTTTTGATGTGGTCAAATATGGAATTTTCAGAAGAGGAAAATGGTTCATTCCATTAAAAAACAAAATCAGATCTTATTCAGACCCGCCTTTAACTCTGCATACAAGTGTCCAGCAGCAAAGTTTCACTTATTAATTGTAAGAAGTTTGATACTTGTACATTTACTAATATTCTCAGATCTCTGGTATGAACCACAGGTGAAAATCTATGGAGTAAACCTTTTTTTTTTTTTTTTGGTGGAATACTTAACAGTAACAGTTTTTTGGTGTCATGATTCGATTTGAACCTCAATGTCGCCTCAATGGCAAGGAGGGAAAACGGCGCAGAAGTGTAATTAGCATTTTTCCTCAGTTCTTCATCATTGACACAGTGAAGAACCATAGTTCAGTGAGATTTAGAAAGTATTTATTAAAAGCATGTTTTAGAAAGGCAAAGCACACTCCAAGGAGGAACATGATTTTAGCGAAGAGAACTGTAACCAACCAGAAGTGTAAATGTCTGAATTATATTTGGGCTGTGAGAGTGGTTCTAAAGGCATTCCTAGGTAATGGGCAACTGAGGTCATTTGATTGACATGTGGCTGCTGTATAACTCTTTGCCTAGTGTGCATGAGATTACCCAGAATTTAGTCTGTTATAATCAGATTCATGAACTTCTAGGCATAAACATATTATTATAATGATGGTATAACAAGATTTAAATCGTGGGCAAATTAGGGTAATATCTTCTGTGCAGGCATCTGTGGCCAGATTAAACCAGCTAAGATTATGGTAGTCCTATCTTCTGTCTCCTGGGGTGCAGGAGGGATTTCCTACCTACCAACAGGGTGTTCTTTGTGCAGTCTCTAAGCTGGATCCCTATTCCTTTGTTCCCCTGTTGGTCATGTCTGATTAGCTACCTAACACCTCTATCATGAAGGAAGCCACTTTGCCCCGCCTCAGATCCACTACTTTGCACTCATTATTCTGAAGAGTATTTTCCAATGGGCACAGGGCTAGTACACAGGTTTCCCAGGGAGGAAAACTACTTCTACTGCTGCTGCTACTCAGATTATGAAAGAATTTTAATTTATTTTCTTTCTGACTGTGATTCTAACGGAAAATGTAAAACTTCTCCTAGACATACACACACACACACAAACACACAAACATACTTGCACACATAAAGATATACAACAGCAGGGATTGTCTCAATAGGAAAACAAAAATTCCTCATATTGTCTTTCATTTATTTATAAAATAATAATATAGAAAAGTCACTGCTTTGTATGTGGCCCTACTAGAAGTATAAAAAAGTGGTCATTTTAAAGCTGTAGAATCGTCTTTGTTTAACCAGAGGAAGGCCATCAAAAAGCAGATGATACTGCTATTTGAAAACGAAAGGTAGCATTGAGCTTTATACTTTACGCACTTGTAGATTTCTGTGAATTGTTTAAAAACAGGAAGATAACAACAACAATAACAAAAAGGCAGGGAGATGTATAAAAGTTTTCTTTAAAAATATGTATAAAACTTTATCCTTCATATGGGAAAGGCCTATGAAGATTAAATTGTATTTTGGAAAAGGATTCTGTTTAATCTGGATCTATATTTTACTATCTTAATGTTTGTTGTTGGAAGAGTTGGGTTTCTGTGGGTTCCCTCTCTGTGTGTGTGTGTGTGTGTGTGTGTGTGTATGTTTGTGTGTGTGTGTGTGTCTCCCAGGTGACTAGAAAGAATAAGGAGGGCTATAAAAAATTACTTTGACTGGAATAAATTAATGAGATCAAGACTCAGAATACTAAATTTCTTCCTGGACAATATTATTAAAAAATTCCACTTTACTCCTACTCTAGCCCATGTATTCTAGAATTAATAAGTTCGACTTTGGGTTATATGCTGTTGATGGTTATTATTTCCAGAAATTTTTGTGTAGAAGAAGAAGGATTAAACTAGAGTGATAACAGCCTTTTTATATTCCCTAAAAGCTTATAAGAGAGAGATGGATATTTATAACACAGAGGTTTGAGAAAAGGACACTTCCTCTAGGTGTGCTTTGACAAGGCTAGTATCTAGGAAATGTGTCTTTGAAATGACTGCTTGCACATGGTATGCTATTACCTCTACTTTTTATATTGTTATTTCATTCAGCAATTCCAAATTCTTCGGTCAGATCTCATCTACTAGTATAGCCTTGAATGGTGGTAGTGTGTAAAATTAAAGGAAGGGACAGTAAAGGCAAGTGTGGATTATTTCACTTTTTGCCCATCTACTGGGGAACTTAAAAGAAAGTTCCCACATTTTATCAGCTACCCAGCAGGTAGCTATAGCCTATAGCGGACCTAGAGATATCTGGGAGAACCTCACATAGAACAGTAGTTGCCGTGTGGAAAGACGGTTCTTGCTTTCCAAATATACGAAGGAAAGATTATCTTGGAAAGAAATGGGAAAGGTAAGCCTAGGATTACAGTTCTGAATAAATATATTTATTAGATATACAATATTTCTGTCTTTTTAACTATTGTCCTTTAAAAAGAATCTTGATCTTATATAGTACTTTGATATCTAAATTATAGAATCAAAAATACAAATATCCAAATAGACTGGTCAGTAATGGGTTAATCTCCATAGAAATATCTAGGTAAGTCATAGTGGTCAACTGTGAAGAAGTTTTATATATTAGATAGTCAAACTGGAATTGGGCTCATGCTATTGTGCTTATTCAAGATATAAAGTGTTAGTATTGCCACCATTTTATTTTTAAGACATGTCATTTGACAAGAAAATCACATCCTTTCAAGTCACTGATGAATGAGCATTTGAGCCATGCAAATGTATTTCCGATTTGAACTTTATATTTCTATATTATTTCAAGTGACTTTGCTTTAGCTTCCTTCATATAGGTCCCTTAGATCTCACTTAGGCGGGGAGAAAAACTATATTCATGGTCAATTTGTATTGTGATGAAACCAATAAAGCTCTGAAAACCTATTGTCTTCATAAAGAAGAACCTATTGTGTACAAGGTGTTAAACATCTTTGTTCTGAGCTTGCTGATAATATCGCTAGGGAAAAAAGGAAAAATAACAAGATAAAAAATGGTACAAGGCATATGCTAAACACATTCATTAAACTTTTTTTAAAATTTCAAATAAATTTATTTATCTTCTGTGTTATATAAAGAAGCATGCTAGGCATCGTAGAGTGTGCATGTGTGTGTGTGCGTGCGCAAGGCAGTGTGTGTGTGTGTGTGTGTGTGTGTGTGTGTGTGTGTTTAAGGCAAAGTCATTTCTTTTAAGGAGTTTCCAGTAATGAAGTAAAGACATGGGGAATTTGAATGCAAACGGTGACATAGGAAAGAAAGAATATGATAACTAACTAGTGACCCTCAGATTTAAGAATAGAAAACTGTCATGGTTTTGTTGTAGTTCCTTAAAAATTGTTATCAAATATCATGTTAGGAAATTCTTTGTTATGTGTCTTCATCTAGCGAATAAGCCAAATGAATAATAACAATGACAGTTAATATTTATTGAGCATCACCTATGAGTGAGAGGCACCTCATTACCACTTTCATTGTCTCTTAGGCCATAAAGTGCTATATGCTTCCTGCAATTACAATGCATTCTCTCCAAGGAGCCTCTTAATTGATTTTGGGGCACAAAACTCTAGAAGAACAGAATGTAATGTACATAGCATGATTCTTTTCCAAAAAATATAAAAACTACCAGAGAAAATGAGGATAGTAAATGAAAAGCTAAATTAAAAGTATTTGTCCTAAATTCCTTAATCATATTGCAGAGCTCTGTCACAGGTAAAGGAGTTTGGACTGGAGTGATCACAGATTGCTTCAGTGAGAAGATAGCATATGAGTTGAGCTCTGAATGATGGATAAGATTAGAAGGTAGAGTCATGAGATTCATTTCAAGATTGGCTATTACAAAGGCTTGAATGTTGAGAAAAAAAGGGCCAAGAATATTTCACAGTTTATATAAGAATTTTGAAGTCAATCTCCACTTTGTATCTGCAATTTACTTTTTGTGTTTTCTTACATATGATCCCTCAATGTCTTCATCTATAAAATAAAAACATACGGATGTCGGCTTTTTTTGTAAAACTAAATGAAATATTCAGTCAAAGAGCCTGCCACATACAAGGACTTTAAAAAAATAAAAATAATAAATTAGTAAATGAGTTTATTTCTATTACATAGTAGTAGGGGAATGTCAGTAGGCATGACTTTGGTGATAATGTTCCTTCAAGAGTATGTTGAGTCTTGATGAGTTATTATTAGGTAGTTAGGTAGACATGAGCAATGGGGGAACAAAGAAATGAAGATCCGTCCCAAAGATCTCCCTGAAACACCCATTTTGTAAACACTCATGTTGTAAATCCCTCTAGCATTCTGAAGAACAAAGAATGAAGGGCGACAAACCAGTGGCTAGTTTAATCTGTCCCCAAGAACTTGCACAGTCAGTCCTACCCTAACCTCCTTGTGACCTAGCCTCATTATACCATCACTGTAATGTCATTTCTATGCCCAGAATTTCATGAATCTAATAGTAACTTACTAAATTCTGGATAACCGCATGCACAAGAGGCAGAGAGTTATATAACAGACAAATGTCAATCTAAATGACCTCATGTGCCAATCATCTAGGACCACCCTCGTAATCTCCCATCACAGTCCAAATATGATACAAACCTCCCCACTTCCACAGTTACAGCCCTCATCACTGTAGCCTGCTCCTCCCTTGAAGCGTGTTTTAACAAAATTTACCTTTTACTTCTGCATGGTTACAGCTCTCTTCACTGTAATCCACCCTTCCCTTAGAGTGTACTTTAATCAAATTCATTTCTCTCTTAAACGTGCTTTAATAAATCTTACTTTTTCTATTTCTTGCTGATCTGTAATTCTTTAGTGCATTGGCAAAAAGAACTAAGGTACCCTTCAGTGTTACTGGGACATGGTAGATTTTAGATCACCCCAAAGTTAACATTATCATATCTTATGATTCTGTAAGCTTTGTTTATGTTTGTACTGTTTTGAAATATGTTATCTTTTGAAGCATAGGTCAACTTGAACCAGTCAGTTGAAACTTGCCAATTTTTGGCAGATACAAATGTGCCTGTCATACTTAGGTGTAAATAAATGTTATTTCACCCCTTTGGAGAACAATAATTGCCTACTTTGGTTAGAATATGGGGCTCCAAAGTGGGAGGGAGCTATGAAAGATAAGGATGAAGAGGCAATTTGAGAATAAATTTAAAGAATTTATGTGTCAGAGTGATGCGTTTTCCCCATTATAGCCATCTATTTGCTTGCCCATCTGAATAAATAAATATTTCCATCTTAGGAGTCACCTCCTCCATGAAATTCTGATTCTTTTAACTAAAACTAATCATCAGTTTCATTCAATGACATGGCCGAACTACACAAACTTTTGTCATAGAATTGTATGATTGCATTTCACTTTGTTTACATTTTCTTCTCCCCACCGTGGGTGGTAAATTCTCCTATACATAGGCTATATCTTATTCATATTTTCATCTCTTACATTTATATGAAAAGTCACATAATGGTTATCAATAAATGCTCCTAAATTTCAATTGTGCTATTTAACTTATTTTACAGTTGGAACTCCTAATCGCCTTTTGCTGAATCATAAAGATATCTTTTCCACAAAATTACATAGATCTGGCTCAATATGTTTCATTGAGTTCATGCACACACACGCTTTCCCATATAAGACTTCTATAAAACTCTACTAAAAAGAAAAAAATCTTGTAAATATTTTTAAACCCAAACAAAGATCAGGAATTAAGGCATTATTGAGTGAGAGATTTTAACAAATTTCTGAAAGACTAAATAAAGATGGACAACTGTTGATGAAGCAAAGAATAAGTTCATTCTCAGCATACAAGGAAAGAGAGCTATAGTAGAAGAGGGAGTCCCTGTACCCAAGTAATATCCCTAGAAAGAGAGGATTCTAAGACAATATTATATTAGTATGCAGATGTAAGAAATGGGACTGAGAATTCTATAAGGAATAATTTCCTTTAATCTCTATCTCCTCCCATCTTCCAGATAACAGATAAGCATTCGTCTACAAGCCAAAAATTATAGTGTTCTTTTCTAAATAAATTAAACAAACTGTCTGGGTAGAACTAGGGTAGCTTGAAGAAATATATTCTTTATCTTGGCATTTAAGTGTCATTCAGAATACTATGGGGCACCTAACTCACCCAAAATACTTTGAAAAGGGTCACACTTACGTATAGAACCTCAATAAACCTATCTACTGACCTCATTCTTAAATATAAATAAACAACAAAGGATAACTAAACTTTAGAGTAAAACATGAAAAATGATTCTGGAACAAATAGCTATACTTCACTCGCAGAGAAACAAACATCAAACTGGCATTAGATTTCAAACTTTCTGGATGTAATATCTTTAAAGACCATGAGGTAATATATTCAAAGTTATAAGAAAAAATGTTTTTTTTTGTCTAAATTCTTATCTACGGCCAAGCTATCAGGAAAGAGTAAGGCAGAATAAAAACATTTCAGACCCTCAGGTCTCAGAAAATGTAGCACTTTGCTTATGAAATTAAATAAAAGTACCTAAGCAAATAAAAGTAGTGATAAAAGAGAGAGGGAAATCATTTAAAAAAAGAAGACAAAACAAAAGCCTAGGAGAGTAATGAAGAAAACCTCTCGTGCTCTATCTTTACTTATTTGTTTCAACTCATCTCTTCATCCTGACTGTGAATCCTGCTGATCTGTGGTAGTCCTAGTCACACCACAAAATGCAGAAGTAATGCTTTTCCTAGATTTCTCCACTAGTTTACCTTTATGACCCTTTATGGAAGCTGCACATGCTTGGCTTCCTAAATCTCCTTTCAAGTGCCAATTTGTCTACTCATGCCAGTGATTCGGGGAGGCTGGTTAAGACCTATTCTCTGATCATCCTCCTTTTTCTAGACCTTATTTTCCTAGCTCTTCCCAGAATTGTATAAATTCTAATTTCTATAATGAATTCCTTATTCAGTAGTATACACAGTGGATCTGCTTCTCTAATTCAATTGAACAAATGCAGACCCCTTGAGAGGGAAATGTAAGCCTAGCACGCCACTTGGCTTTACAGTGACCATTATTTACAGTTGTGTAATAAACTGAACATTGACTATTGGTATTTGAATTTTAGAATAATCTCGCAGAAAAATTATAGAAAATTGAAATATGGTTTCACAACAGGCATAATCATCAGAGTTTTGCTATAAACCAGGGTGAGAAAGGTTTAATGAAGATTGGAACTAATGATGCCTTCAATCTCATGATGAATAATAAAGAATTGCAGCATGCTGTATCAAGTTGCAAAGTGGATTAGTAAAAGAACTTGGAATAGTGATGTAATTATTTAGTAAGAGAGAAAGAAAGAGTGAGGGGGCAATATAAGTAATCTGAGCCTCATTAATCATAGTAGAAAATCAACATAAAAAGTCTAAAATTGATAAATCAAGAAACTGTAGGATCATGCTATTCAGTGCTATGGATTTGCTGATTAAATGACTAAATATAGGAATATGTAGAAGTAGTTGCCTCTAAAGGAATCACATATATCTAAGATTGGTTCCTTTGGAAGAAAATGGGGAGACAGAGGTTAAAAATACTTTAACTTTTCTCCACATATATTTTGTAGCGATTTAATAGTTTATCATATGTAATAGTTTGTCAGTTTGCTGGAGCTACCATAACAAAATACCACAGACTGGGTTGTTTAAATAACAGACATTTGTTATTTCACAATTCTGGAGGCTGGGAGTCAAGATCAAGGTGCCAGCAGGGTTGGTTTCTTCTAAAGTTTGTCGCTTCGGCTTATACATAGCTACCTCTCACTATGTCCTTGCTTGGCCTTTTCTCTGTGCAAACTCATCCCTGGTTTCTCTTCCTTTTCTTAAAAGGACTCTAGTCAGATTGATTCAGGGCCCTACTGTTACAATCTTATTTTACATTAATTATTTCTTTAAAGGTCTTATTTTCAGATACAGTCATGTTGAGAATTTAGGGCTTCAACATATAAATTTTGAGGGGATGAGATTCAGTCCATAACAATTGGGAGTTGAATTTATTTATAATAAATAAGTCATTTAATTTAATTTAAATAAATATTTAAAAGAAGTTGTCTCTAGAATGCAAGAATGGGTGAGATAGATGGGACAGGAAACTTTCATATTATTTTAAGTCTTCGTACATGATTTTTTTTTTAATTAGACATAAATGTTTTTATGTATTAAGTAAATGAATCATAAAAAGATAGAACTCCACAGAATTGAGATTACAACTTCTGGCATGGAACTTCAAAGGTGGTCACATTCTCTATTGCATTCCAACTGAAATGTAAAGGGTAGTTATTTGTAAACTCTATCATCAAACTCCATCATCACCTAGCAAGTTTTTCTTCTTTGTCCACCATTATGGTTTGTTCTTATTTTTTTGTCCCCTTTCTCTCCCTAGGTGTCCTTAAACTGTGAGTTTTATGTAGCTATTCTAATTCTCAAAACAGCATAAACTCCCTGAGTACTGGAATTTTACCAATTCTTTCTGGTATCCTTTATTGATTATAGTGATTTGTACATAGGAGGAACTCACAAATAAGTGAGAAAATAGAAAGAAATATAATCTCATGTTCTAATTTCCTTCCTGTGTTCTAAAGAAAGCACATACACAAAACACAGTATATTTCATGGTTAGGCAACTGGATCTACGGAGTGAGCACTGGAGAATATATTTTTAAGATTATCTAGAGAGACAAATAATAAAAATGCTAAAGTGTAGAATCCAAAATCAATCATTCAGCATTCAGCTGGTACAAATAAATAAGCACAAGAGAGTTACAGCAGAGGAGCAGAATCGATGCTTTAAAATGCAAAATGAAATCAGCAATAAACCCTGGGGTCTAGTTAGGCCCTTAAACAAATCTGATGTTCATTTGGCTCTTGGTTATATGTTTCTGGGAGAAGAAAGAACATTCTATGAGTTCTGAGTAGGGGCATAGAGAAATCAAAGATCTGAACCTTTTAAGCCTGGGGGAATTGCTCTGTTCCATTTGACACCCTATTCATAATGTAGAGATGTCAACTCCATTTTTTTAGGCAAAGCTGAATGTATATTTATTGTATTCGCATTCAAGGAATACTGACATCATGGTTCGGTTGATGTTGGTATCAATTTTATTTTAATTCTAAATTCAGAAGTCAAAGATGAATGCATACTTAATAAAGGGGAGGCTTTATTTCAAATTTAAATATTTATAGTATTTGTCAGTTCAGTGTGTATAGAAGACATTGATCTAACTTCAAAAGTCTAGCACAGAAACTGAACTGACTGTTGAGAACATATTTATCCTTAACAGAAAGAATAATATTGTGCTGTCATTGTTTGGTCGTTCTGCGGGTTCAAACTGCATTAATTTTATTTGAGTTCATGTCAAAACAATTATTGTAGCTTCAAACTACCAATCAAATATTCAAGGTCATTTGTTTTTGGTTTGTCATTTAATAGATATTTATCGAAATCTGTACTAAGAGTTGTAAGGAAAGAAGCCATTGCCCTCTCAAAACTCATAATCTACAGAGGTAAGATTCACTTTTTAAAATTAAATGACAATACTACCAAGAACAGTGAAAGTTAATTTAGAATGAAGTAAAAACCAACTGACTCTCTTGCTTTCCTCACCATGCTTACCTTTATTATAATTTAAGAATGACTCAGAAATAATATATAAGAATAGAAAAATTAAGAAATTTTAACTTTTTCCTTCAAACATACAATTCAAATGGTACTGCTCTAGAAGAAGCATTGAGATGGTACAAAATGTTTTTCTTTACAATTCTTTTTTCAAAACAGTTTTTTTTTTAAATATAGTTTATCCCATGCATTTTTTTACCCATTTAAAATGTACAATTCAATGTTTTTTAGCATATTCACAGATAAATGCAGTTATCACCACATTCAGTCTTAGAGCATTTTCACCACCTTAAAAAGAAACTGTACTTTTTAGCTATCATGTATTCTTAAAAATTTTGAAAGAAAATTATCTGTAGTTTCTTCTTCTTCCCTTCCCTGCTTTTCTCTTCCCTTCTCCCTCCCTCTTCCCCTTCCCCTTTTCCTCTCTCTCTCTCTTCCTCCCTCCCTGATGTGTTGGTAATTAGTTATCCACAGATTGGATGCAGATGAGATAATCTGTCCAAACGAAACTAAACTTAAAAATAATAACAACAATAAAATCTCAACATCCTGAGACTCTGCACCAAAATACTTATAAGCTAAAAAGGCATGTGTATTCTAAAGCTCCTATATCTCCCAATTTTCTAAAGCCCTGGAGGTTAAATAATCCAAAACATGCAGGATCTTCTGACTTTCACCCCCAAGCTAGCAGGACTCTGGGCTTCCTATGAGCGCACTACTGAGTTGTTTCTCAATGTCCTGCAGATGGTGATGCCCACCCTAAAGTCCCAGTCTTTTCTAGGGTAAAGCCTCACTTCTCCAGGTCCCTACACGACCTGGGGTCTATGATAAAAAGACCCTGTCACTCCTTTGCCAGCAAAGTTGTTGGATATTTGGGTTTGTTTGCCAATTTCCATGCCTGTGGTGAACCAAGGTTCTCCCTAGACAATGATAAACACTGCACTCAGTCAGCTGTGTCTGGAAAAGCTTCCAACACTAGTCACACTAGGTCAAAGACATTTACTTCATTTGTCTCTTAAGCCAGTAGTCCCTATCTTTTGGCATGAGGGACTGGTGCTCCTATGAGAATCTAATGCCAGATGATCTGAGGCAGTGATGCTAGCGCTGAGGAGCAGCTGCAAATACAGATAAAGCCTTGCTCTCTTGCCCGCTACTCACTTCTTGCTGTGAGGTCTGATCCCTAAAAGGGTTGGGGATCCTGTCAAGCCTTTCATCATGAGCTCTGATCATCTGGTCAGACTTACCCGGTGTGGGTCCCATGTCTGGCTGTGATATAGACTCATGGCTAGGGGTAAAACTCCAAACTTAAAATGTTATATTAATGCAGTAAGGAGCCTGCGCCTAACTTTTGCAAGTGACTCAGCTTATTGTTTATTACACATGTGTGGCAGAATGCCACTATTGTTCTCTGATGTATATAAAGCCCATGCAATCCAGAAGCATGTGCTCCCCGCAATAAAGTTGGTGCCCGTCGTTTCATTCTCATGTAGGTTCCTTGTGCATTCTTTCAACTTGGCATCTCACCATGGAAGCCTTCCCTTCTTGATCAGCTCAGTGCTGACACATGACGTAGCAGGCAGGATAAGCTGGGTGTAGTCAACACCGCTCCCGACAGTCCCTGGGTGGAGAATATCTGGGTGGAAGACGTGAGGCCCCCCAGCATCCCAGTGGTATCCCGAGGTCGAGTATCTGGTTACTGTGGACATCCCCGGAGAATTGGGGTGGAGTGAAGCTGCGTCCTGAGGATGTCTGGAAAGCTCTGGAGTTGCTGGAGCCGAATGTCCCGACCACTCACCGGAGAGAGAGTTGGGTGGCCTGGATGTTCCTGGCGGTGCTACAGCAGGCCAGCCTGGATGTTCAGGGCCAGGCTCAGCGGGTGCATCAATTGCAACGTCAGGAAGAAACGTTGGAAAGGCGTCTGCCTGCAGTGGAATGTATGCTGCAGGGCCTTGACGGGTCGCTGCCATCATCCCGGTCTGGGAGCCTGCCCACAATACCGCTGCAAGCGCTGCCAGCAGCAGGTTGAAGTAGAGCGGGGTTGGAGGAGGCAAGCTGGCGGCACCTTCCAGGCTAAAAAGCATATCACCTTGATCCAGTACACCCCTGTCGAACTCTAGGACCTGATGAAACAGGTACGGTAGAGAGCTGGGGAGATGGTTTCAAGGTGGCTGCTGCGGCTGTGGGATGATGGAGCTGAAGGGACTGAATTATCTCTGGAAGAGATGGCTCAGCTGGCCTCTGCAACAGTGATACCACCTCTCAGGCAGAGCCTCCAGAATGTGGCATGGGTTGCAGGCAACCACTCCCTCATTAACTGGCTCATTGCACGGACAGTGTGGACTGACCCTGGGGAGCTGCCAGAGACAGTGAGCAGATGGACCATGTACTTAGATCTGGTCTAGATAATTCAGGAAATGGGCATGCGACAGATGATGTTTTGTACCCAGTACATGCTTTGCAAGGCTTGACTGTAAATCCACTGCTGGTGAATTTCGCCTTTGTATCCAGGTAGTGAAAACTATTATCCAGGGATGTCCACACCATACCAAATTGGTGCTTCTCCAGGCTACCCGGATAGTGAATACAAAGAAGTACCGCTTGCCAGGTGGCCATGAGGAAATAGGACTCATCATCCTGATGAGCTGGTGTCATTCATCCTACTCATAGCCCATACAACTCCCCTGTGTGGCCAGTGAAGAAGACTAACGGCTCCTGGGCATGACAGTTGACTATCGAGAGCTGAATAAGGTTACGCCGCCCCTGCATGCTGCCATACCAAATGTCATGGACATCATGGACAGGTTGTCGCATGAACTTGGATGATACCATTATGTGGTGGACTTGGCAAACACCTTTTTCTTTATTGCCATAGCCCCAGAAAGTCAAGAATGGTTTGCCTTCACCTGAGAAAGGCAACAGTGGACATTCCTTGTCCTTCCCCAGGGCTATCTGCACAGCCCTACCTTGTGCCATGGTCTTGTGGCTCAAGATTTAGCCACGTGGAAATGACCATCTGCAGCATCCTTGTATCATTACATTCATGATATAATGCTAACCTTTGATTCTCTTTCAGAACTAGAAGCAGTGGCGACCAGCCTGTGAGAAGCTCTTGCCAACTGGGTTTGGGCAGTCAACGAGGACAAGGTCCAGGGATCTGGGTTCTCTGTCAAATTCTTGGGAGTTGTCTGGTCAGGTAAGACAAAAGTAATACTAGAGGCAGTGATTGATAAGATCCAGGCATATCCCCAACCCAAAACTGTGAAGCAGCTCCAAACCTATTTGGGACTGCTGGGGTTTTAGAGAATGTTTATTCCTCATTGAGCCTCCTTGATGTGACCCCTGCACCGTCTAGGGAGACGGGGTGCCCAATAGGATTGGACTCCTGAGGTAGAAGAGGCTTTTAAAGCTACAAAGCAAGCTGTAGCAAAAGCCCAAACTCGACGTGTAGTAGATCTAGCTAGCCCTCCCATTCTTGCTTATGGTGCAGGTGGATGATGCAGGGTTTGGGAGGGGCTTGTAGCAGAAGCATAGTTCCCAGAAGGTGCTGATGGGTTTCTAGTCCTAGTTATTGAAAGGCACAGAAGCGTGGTATTCTCTGATAGAGAAGCAACTGGCTGTCATTTATGCAGCCCTTCTGGCCAGTGAGGCCATCACTGGTCCCAATCCTGTAACCGTGCAATCCACGTACCCCGTGGAGGGGTGGCTATGGTCTTGGGTGAAGACTTCCCGTATGGGAATTGCACAAACCTCTACACTGACCAATTGGGAGGCATACCTGGAGCAGCGGGTGCAGTTCTCTGCAAGCCCCCTTGTCAGGTCAACTGCACTTTCTATTGGGACCGGTGTAGTTTCAAGCAGAGCTCCTGACAGAACCTGCTGAGATGGGTGATGTACCAAGTCTCTATGTAGAGGGTTGTGCCCTCATCCCCGAGGATGCCTGTTACACAGACAGCTGATGTGATGGGCAGCCGCTGACATGCGCTGCCATGGCATTACAGCCGTCTACAGAAACCTCTGGTATGAGACTGATGCTGGGCAATCCAGCCAATGGGCGGAGCTTCGCACCGTGTGGTTGGTCCTCATGAATGAAACTGGCCCAGTGCACCTCTGCACTGACAGTTGGGCTGTGTACTGAGGTCTAACTTTGTGGCTACCCCGATGGGCTGCCCAGGAGTGGATGATAGGCCACCATCCTTTATGGGGCTGGGGGTTGTGAGAAGACCTCTGGAAATGGGGTTTTCAACAGGGGGCCACTATATACCATGTCCCTGGGGATTGGCCATTACAGGCCCCAGGTAATAATGCAGTCGATGTGCTGGCACAAGTCCTCTCTACCTGTGTACCACCAGTTCCAGCAGACATTGGCCCTTGGCTCCACCGAAAACTGGGGCATGTAGGGGCCCATACTATGCAACAGGTAGTGAAATGATAGGAGCTATCACTGACCCAGGTGCAAGCACAAGTTGCAGTGTTACAATGCCCCTGGTGTGCTGAGCAGCATCCAGAGAGATGGCCGGTAAAGAGTACACTGGAGGTGGTGCCCCGCGGGGCTAAGCCGCTTCAGGAATGGCAAGTGGACTACATAGGGCCTTTGCCCCCAGACTGGGGACACTCCTATGTGTTCATAGGTATGGATATGGCTACTGGTCTAGGGTTTGGATGGCTGGTGGCAGCTGCTGATCAATGCCATACTATGACCGCTTTGGAGTACCTTGCGGCCGCTTATGGCTGGCCTTTATTAATCTCCAGTGACAGGCACTCATTTTACTAGGCAGGAGGTGCAGACCTGGGCCTGCATCAATGATGTGCAGTGGCAGTTACATGTTCCTTATTTCCCACAGGCAACTGGAACGTCAGTGCAGTTCAATGCTTTACTGAAGGATAAACTGCGTGCCTTGGATCTGGGCTGGCGCTGCTGGTATACTAACCTCCCACATGCTATAGGCCTTCTGAATGAGCAGCTCCAGCTAACAGGGTTGTCTCTCCTCGATAGGACGGTAGCAGGCTTGCCGCAGGCTATCAAGGTATGCCCGAGCACCGCTGCTAAACAGTTCTTGCCCCAAGCTACCAGGGAGCTTTGCTCCTGCCAGCCCCAGAACCTTTGGCAGCAGGTAAACAGGCCACCTGGTCATGGCCCTAGACTATAGGTAACACAAGAGCCGTGGGTGGCCCTGGTGGAGCCCTGGGGACAGGGCTTACCCAATGGCTTGCAGGTGGATTTGCATTTGGCCTATGCCCTTGTGAGTGTCACTCCCGATGAAGGCGGAGGGTTCACTATTAATAGGCAGTTTTGTTCTTAGCCTCTGGCCCACTCTTCTCTATATTGTGATGCCAGTGGAGACTCCCTAGCCCTCTACCCTTGGAGAAACTGTCTGGTACCACAGGCCAGGGGCAGCTCCTCTTCTAGCCTCCCTTCTATCTCAAGATGGACAGGTGGCCTGCACCCTCCCAAAAGGACAGGACTTGCTCCTAATGGTTCCTTTGTCTGCTCTATCCTATCTCCCAGGCTGACAACAGGGGACAGTGTCATGTCCTGGGCTCACGTGTTTGCCGCTGTTCACAATGCTTCCTGCTGCTGAGTGTGTACTGAACTACCACTGGAGGTGGCTGAGGGATTGCCGTGGCACATTACACTGCTATGGCTAAGAATTGGACGTGGCAGCACATCTGGAACACCACACTTGAATGGGACCAGTGACAGCAGGTTGTGGAAGCGCTGCTCCGCTGCAATCATCTCAACTCCCAACCCCTCATTGTCTATGCCATTTTCAGTGAGTGAAGATGGCTGGTGGGAGAACATGTGGAATTGCAGGAGCAAGCCCCTCACTGCATAGAGCAAGTAAGATCTGCACCCAACTGTATCTTGCAGTGGCTACCCCCAGAGCTGTGTGCTAACACCACCCTTGCTAATATTTCCAAGGTCTGGTGGGATGGGTGATGTTATGTTGGCACAGAGCCTACCGACTGGCTACCTGCAGGGTATCTCTGGGTCTGCAGGCACTACAGCTGGCCCTACTTGCCCACTGATTGGACCAGCCACTAATTGGACCACTGATTGGACCTGGGGATGCCCTTATTTAGCTGGATGCATATTATCTACCTTGTCCTAATTGCTTTGCAATTAGGATCCCGTATATCACTGCTGGCACCGGCAGAAACGGGCAGCATGATGGTTCTATTCCCTGGCGATATTCATTCCAGGGGTGGGATCCATAGATGTAGAATTACAGATAGAAGCTTTAGCCCAGCACACTACACAGGCACCGAATGCTACACATCAGGCTACAATCCTTTTAATGGATGAAATTATGCAAATGTGGAAAGTAGTTCTGCAAAACCGCATGGCCCTCGACCTTCTAACTGCTGCCAAGGGAGGCACTTGTGCCCTACTCTATGTAGAATGCTGTTTCTACATTCCTGATTATGTCGAGCAGGCACAGGTAGCTCTCCAGGAAATGGATGCCGAAGTCCAAGCCATCCATGCCCTGGGAGAAGACCCCTTGACAACTTGGTGGAATTCCTTGGTGTCCTCCTGGAGGTGAACAGTAGCCGCCCTAGCCCTGGTAGCCTGTAGCCTGGTAATATTTTCTTGTTCTTTATATTGTTGCTATGGATTGTGGGCCCAAGGTAGCGAGTTCTGGGCCAGATCCCGTGTGGCCAGATCCTGCGCCGCAACCCTGTAGGGGTGGAGTGTGGGCCCCAGGTCTGGCTGTGATCTAGACTCATGGCTAGGGGTAGAACTCCGGATTTAAAATGTTACATTAATGTAGTAAGGAGCCCACACCTAACTTTTGCAAGTATGACTCAGCTTATTGTTTATTACACATATATGGCAGGATGTCACTATTATTCTCTGATATATATAAAGCCCATGCAATCCAGAAGCATGTGCTCTCTGCAATAAAGTTGGTGCCTGCTGTTTCATTCTCATGATGATTCCTCATGCATTCTTTCAACTGGACATCTCACCATCGAAGCCTTCCTTTCTTGATCAGCTCGGCTCTATCACTCCCTTTTTTTAAGCAATTTTATTTTACAGTGCTCACCATCTTTTCGTAAAATCTTAGTTCATCTGAGAGACTTTAATCATTTTGAAACTAATAGAGAGACATTTGGGATCTTGATCCCTTTCTCCCAGAAAACTATTGTTTCCATGTAAATTTGATCCACTTCTCAACCACCTCCTACACACACACACACACACACACACACACACACACACACACACTCATTCTAGTTTCACATAACAAGAGGCTCCATGAGTGGTAGGCTTAATTAAGGTCTCTCACTTTTTTTTTTTAATTTAACAAACTAAATGGGCACTCAGCAGACTTATAAAAATAAAATAAAATTAATTTAATTAAAATAAAAAAGTTATAGATATTGAATTGGCTATAGATAGTAAATTTTATAAGAATTAACCAATCATATAAATTGATTCCTCAAATATCTGATAAATAAGTAGAATTTTACATTCTCAGAAAAAAAGAACCAAGTTCATCAACTATCATTGGTATTTTAATTCTGTTTACTCTCTCCCTTGGTTCAAGTAGACAAACTTACATGAAGATTCTCAATGAAGCTTTCAAATCACAAACCTGTTTCTGAAAACTCCCTCCATTTACTTCAGAAATGATGTCATTTTATTCTGTTTTCTTTCTTTCTTTTTTTTTTTTTGAGTTCAGCTTTTTATTGAACATATTACAGAAGAGGCTTAGTCAAAAAGACCAAAGTCCATGTCATCATCGGACTCCTCAGATTCTTCTTTCTTTGCTTCCACTTTCTTCTTCTCATCAGGGGCAGCAGCAGTGGAGGGGGCAAGACCTCTTGCTGGTGCAGCACCAACTACTGGAGCAGGTCCACTTGCCCCTATATTGTAGATGAGGCTCCCAATGTTGACATTGGTCAGAGCTTTCGCAAACAAACCTGGCCAGAAAGGTTCAACATTTACACTAGCTGCTTTAATGAGAGCATTGATTTTATCCTCCATGACCATCACCTCATTGTCGTGCAAGATAGGGGCTGAGTAGATGCAGGCGAGCTCTGAGACAGAGGCCATGGTGCAGGAGGTGATAGGCGAGCGCTGCCAGGCGTGGTGCTAGTAGCCAGATGAAGTGAAGGCTTCACCCCAATTCACCCTTAGCTTCCTCGGAAGGACTGAGCACCTTACCTGCAGCTGAGGAAAGGTGTCTGTTTTCTCATATTGCTCCCATAACTTAAGTATAAATGTGTCTCATGTTCTTCTCCTCGATACCTGTCATAAATTAAAAATTGCCACAAATCCTTTCCTGCTCCTTCCACTGAGAACCGAGGTCTAATTCCACTTCCCTTTGGCTAACCTTAGTTGATCTACCAATAAAATGTACTGGAAACGTTTTTCTGAATCTTCCAAGAATTGGTCATAAGAAGTCTTCTGCCAATTGCTCTTGGAATGTTCACTCTGGGGGAAGTCTACCACCATGTAGAAAGTTCAACTTTCCTGAGACTGACATGCTATGAGGAAATCTAAGGCAGCCAGGTAGAAGGCAGCATGAATAGTGAAAAATGCTCAGCCAGTTCAAGCTTTCAGTCACCCAAGCCGGAGTAAGATATGAAAACTATATATTAGCCATACACTTCAACAGTCACACTCTTAATCTTGTTTTTACTAATCATTGCAAGCTTTCCATGATCTCAGTTTCATGAATCCTACTCTTTTAACATTATTTCTTGTCTTTGAGCTCATTTCCTTTAATATTTCAATATTAAGGGTCTTTCAGCTACACAAAGACCTCCAAACTATTGACCTATAACATTTTCACTGTCACTTACCCCTGGTAACACTCCTCTCTCCTCACCCAGCTTAAATTTTATGTTCTATATTTTTAATTTGACCTCCATTTACTTGATCCTCTTTCTTTCTTCATTCTTGCTTGGCCCAACAATTTTTACCTATTTCAGACCTGTGTGTGAATATGGCTGTAGGAAAATTAACAACCATTCTAACTTATGTTTCTATAAATTCAGGAAGATTAACATGAGTATCCCCTTAACATTGAGAAGCAATCAACTATATAATCCTAGTACATTAAGTCTCTTACTCCCTGAACCATTGTTTTATACCTTTTTCTTCTTTTTCAAACTCAGAGCATCTCCTCTTTCATGATTACTGTCAGCCAATAACTTTCTATATCACTGAGGAAATAGAAGATATCAAAAAAAAATTCTTACAAATAAATATCATCATGTCTATCCACAAAGCAGCATCTATATTCACATATTTTTCTCTCCTTCTGTCACCATAGTCATGTATCCATGTTCCTACTCAAAATCAATTCCTTCACTTGTGTTCTATGTCCTAGCCTCTCTCAATTTACTCCAGGACTTTGACAATTCTCTCCTCTCTCTTTTAATCACCTTTTTTTTTTTCTGTTAGATGATATATCATCATACAGACATATTATTAGTTTTCTCATCTTAAACAATAAACAAACAGATAAACAAAGATTCTTTTCTCCTACTTTCCCAAAAGCTACAGTTTGATTTCTTATATTATCATTTCAGAATTCCTCTAAAAAGTTGCCTAATTTTAGTGTCTTCAAATTCTCTCCTATAGCTACTTCGGTCATGTGTTCAACCAACAATGATCTCATTAACATCATAAGCATACTTTATATTGTTAAACTCAGGAATGATTTTCAACCCTTTTATTACTTGTCCTATAATCTGATGTGCACTGGAGAGTCCTGGTTTATTCCTTTTTCCTTCTAGTGTAATCAGGTCTCTAATTTCATTCTTAGAGCATCCTGATTTGAATGTTAACTGTATAGCCACCTAACTTTTAACAGCATTAACAAAGTTGGTTGATCTTTTCATCCTCCAAACATTTTTTTTTTTTTTACTTGATTTTCTTTCTTCTGGTTTTCCTATTTTCTTAATAACCACTCTTTCTCAGTTTCATTTATTTGTCCCTCCTTTTCTTCACAATCTCCTAATGGTGGAATTTTGGGCTCAGTATGTGGAGTCCTTCTTTTCCAGTAGGTAACCACTGTTGAAATATTTAATGTAAGTACCTAAAAATAAAATGATAAAGTGCTTTAGACAATGATTTATTACATAAGGGAGTCATTCCTTTATGATTATTTCTGCTTTATTTCTTTCCTGTCTTCCTTCTTGGTCCATCTTCCCATTACCACTCATAAAAATAAAATATTTCTAACATTATTGTGGTTAAAAAAAAAAGGACACTCAGTGTTCAATCATGAAAATATAAGATCAAGCTCTAACTTGACCAATCCCCTATGAGTGAGATTATTGATACTAAATTCCACCACAAGTTTCCTTTGTGTAATAATGAGTAAACAAAAATCTTAAAAGAAAAAAATATATATGTAAAATGCAGATTGGTGTTTTGAATATTATGTGTAATCTGCAGCATCATTCTCTCTACCCAGCATTTTTCATATAATGAAAAGAAAACTGGTAGAGCATTGATTGCTCCAAGTACTTTTTTCTCTTTTGTTTATTTTGTTGGTGAAAGGGTAAGAGAGCCTTTAAAAGAGAAGCATGTTGGAAAGCATCCTCAAATATAAATGTAAATTATAACATTCCCCCAAATTGTAACATATCATTATCTCTCCCATTCTTTAAAGAAAGAAAAACAAGACTAATAATCATCCAGTTACATATTGCAATAGAATAGTTTTTTTTTTTTTTTTATTAGACTATTATGTTCACTCATTTATGAATCAAGATGTTTAGAGATGGAATGGCCTCTTCTGACCTTTTGGATGTCCTAATGTGAAGGTTGCTTCTCATTATTGGACAACTTTATCGCCAGTAGGCTACTCCCTGTCTACATCTTTTGTATTGCTATTTCTCTACATTTGAATAATAGAAGACTTGCTTTATTCATTTCTTTACTTGAGTCATTTTTTTTTTTTCTATTCAGGTACCAAATAATTTCATTCCAAATTGGAAAATGGAAGTTCAGTATTCATTCCTTCCATAAACGTCTCCATCACAAACCAGAATATCGTATGGTTAGATGCTTCTTAATTCACAATTGTGGTCCATTAACACCAAGACTAAAACCTCTCTATATGCATTAAATTTTTCTCCTTCAGTAGTATGTGATGTTTAGCTAATCTGTCAAAGTATTTCTTTTATCACATTTTCACTGTCTATTTTTTATACAAGACCTCATTGTTGAGCTGCTTTTTATTGATGCAAAGAAATCTTATATGCAATTTCCATCCCATTAACTGTTTGAAAGAGATAATCCACATTCTAACGTTGCTGAACAGTAAACCAGAGCCAGTTCTGAGTTGCTGTCTGCTCTTTTGTTCAGCTTTCTTTTGACCCTCTCTGCTAGTTCAGCCATCTTTCTCTTTAAAGCTTATACTATTTGTCTAAAGAGATACTGAACTAGTTGTAATTTGTTTGAATGGAGAAATAGTTGGTGTGTTTCAAAATATTTGTTATTAAAAGAGGTACATTCAAATCGGATTTTATCGTATAATTCAAATATTGCAAATGTAGAATACCTGTGCTTATTATCAAACTTGTTGATGAAAACTATAAGTATTATTAAAAACATGGAACTATTATTTAATATTTAATGTCTGAGCTTTGAAATCAGAGAATGTTGGAGAGAGGGGCAAGATGGCAGACTAGGTAAAAGCAGGGTCCGTCTCCTCCCAGGACAGCATTGAAATTACAACCAAATTATAAAATAATCAATGTGGAGATTCACCTGAATTCCAGCTGATCATAACCCCTACATCTGATAATACAAAGAAGCCACATCAAAGCCAGTAGGAGGGCCAAAGTCCAAAATCTGGCTGGACCCACACCTGCAGGTGGTGGAGGATCACCAGAACGGAAAGCGAGGCTGCAGAGGCATTCCGGAAGGAGAAGGGGTTCCTGGTCTCATCTGGGGGCTCTCCAGCACAGGGTCCCAGCCCAGGGAAGAGGAGATTCCAGTAACTCTGACTGTAGAAACTAGAGGGGATTCTGGCCATCTGGGTGAGATGGAAGGCAACTGAACCCCTAGACGTCCCTTTGAAAGACTCACACAAAGATTTTCTGACCTGTGGACACTCATCTGGGACAATGGCGGTGGGTCGGAGGCTCTCGTGGGATTCATTCTGAAAAAGTCTCTATTAACTGGAGTCAGAAAGAGGGCTGGAAAGGCAGCCACCATTGTGCCTTAGTCTGGCCCCCCCTACAGTCCATGCCAACTTGATTGTGCAGATCTCTCCCACAGAGACATTAGGAGCCACTGATCTGAGGGGATCAACTCGCCCCACCTAACCTTAGATTGCCGAGTGCAGTTGTTTATAGTTGGTTGCCAAGCCCTGAGCTGAGTCATTCAGAGTGAAGTATTCACAGGGTGGCAGCCATTGTTGTGAGCAGCGTTTCTAATCCCAGCAACAGTAGCCAGCACAGTGAGCCTCATTTCAGAGATAACGTCAGGCAGATCACTGCTGCCAACATGAACTTGGGCCCATATCGGGGACTTGCGGGCCAGTCCCAGAAAGCTGGGATCTGGGTCACCTGCAGAAACTTAGAAGAGTTACCAAATTTCCAGCGAAACTGAGGTTGTTTTGATCTGACAGCCACTGTCTCTCTGAGACCCTGCCCCACCTAAAATGCAGACTGCCTGGGGCAGGTATTATTGGCTTGCTGCCAAGCTCAGCTCCAAGTGAATCAGAACCAATGTTCACAACAGAGCGGCCATCATTGTGAGTGGCCTTTCCAATTGTAGCAAAAGGGTCCAGCCCCGTAAGCTACATTTTAGTTCCCAGTGAGTGACCAGTGCTATGAGCCGCATTTCAATGGAAAACATGGCAGAGTGAGAGACGTTTCCAGATCTCTCCCCTTGAACAACAATAAGCTGAACATCTAAAACTCAACAAAAAACACTCAGACTGCACACCAGCATGTCTGAGTGTGGGATCTGCACATAGGAACTGCAAGTACTTTAAGACATTATGTAAAGCAAGGATCCAAAAGGCTTAAATGCCACCTACTAGAAACCAAAAGAAGAGTGACTTCTTTGAAATCAGAGAGTGTTAGGCTTATTATTTTACATCTCTAAGTTATGTGTGCATATGTGTGAACAAACTACTTACCCACTCATTGTCTCAAGTTTTTCATCTATCAGCTTATATGTACATTACAGAGTAGTTATTAAAAAAAAATTAGGTAAGGTATTAAAGCTGAAAGCCTGGCACACAGTAAGACTTTCAATGACGTTGGATTTATTATCAGTAACTAAAAATCTAGTCATGGAACCTTAATACTGTCCTTGAGAAGAACAGTGTTGGATAGCATTTTAATTGCTACAACTCTTTTTCTTTGTCATTTTCCTTCCTGTTGAACAATTTTATGATGGTATTGACTTACGTGAGATAAATTGTATTGCTAACATGAGGGTCTAGGACACCCGGGCTATGACTTTGTAATTGTTTTTTGTTCAAACAGGGACATCTTGGTTTCTACTACAATACTCTTCATATATTTTTTTGCTCATATTGCTGATGTAAGAACGCTTGCAAATATCTGAAGCCAACATTTTATATCGTTCAAAGTAAATTTCTAATTATACCATCTTACACTGCCATAAATATATAATATGCTTGATCATCCAAGTATTTTTTCATCTTAAAAACAGAACTAAGAACCTCAAATAACATGATATGGTAGATCTCATCTAGGTAGTGCAAGTTTTCTGTTAACTTTGACTGCCACCGTGAAATATCTGAATTCACACACACATTGCCTTTATTTATTTATTTTTTAACAAAAGGTAAATTGTAAGTTAAACGAGTCCCTTCCTAAGTAAATATATTTTGTAGTTTTAGATCTCAAATCACCTGTGACATATTAGTTTAGCAATTGCAAATACATTCAAGGTATGAGAGAATTAGCTCTTTCTTTGTATTGCTGCCAAAATTTCAGTTTGTAGTTCATGACATCACTAACACCTAAAATGGTGTGGAACATATGGAGTCAGGATGTAGCTAGAAGGAACAGAAGCAAAGTAAACCAATTACAGTAGCTAGTCTTGAGCTCCATTTATGTTTTAAAAATTAAATCCTTTACTAGCAGACTTCTGAAATCACTGAGTGACCTTGCAGAACTAAACCTTTCAAAAGAGAAAATGAATAAGAAGACAGGCAAAGAGGAAACATAAAAGGGAAAGAATGAGAATTTCTAGGGAATTAACAGATTCAGCAAAAGCCGAGAACAAATGTGCTTTTAAAAGCCATCTTGAGATTAAATTAAGAAGCTGTAAACAAAAATGAGTTTTTTCAAAAGGTTAAAGAATATAAATATTTTATTTATTTCTTCACATTTCAAAAACAAAGCTTATAATCAAAAGCTGAAAATTTTAGATTTAAAAAGGAACTTAACTAATTTAGCGTCTTTGGACAAATGGGAAATTTAATTATTAAAAATTAAAGTTACTCACATAGGCCCTAGGAACTGGTGTTTGTAAGTTCTGCCAGATCTTTCTTGATGACTTCTTTCCTCCTCCTGACTTCTAACCCTGCCTATCCCTTGCAGCAATAACATCCTCTTGGATGTAGAATGACTAAACATGATCCATAAAAGATCAGTCAGAACTCTTTTGGACTTTCATTTTGGACATTAAAAGAAACTCTTCCTCCTTGGGTTGCACTCTTGAAGCTGTCAGCACCGATAAGTCCCCAATCATAGGAGGTAACCTACACAGTAAAGATAAAGGACCTACAGGTTGTTTTTTTAGCCCTTGAGTCCTGCTATGCTTGAGGTCACATTCAACCCTGGACATGCAAATGTGAAATTTCATTATTTTTCTTTTAATTTTTGCAACTCTGGACTGAGTTTCTATCTTATAATCAAAAATGTCCTGCTAAATGTGTGTCTGTATTATTATGTGTCCTTCAGAAGTACAGACTGGAAAGTATTTTCATAGCTACAAATATATATATATTTTTTGTCATCTTTCTTTTGACTCATTTTTATAATGGTATTGATCTATTCTGGGATGACTGTGTGCCCATATTAAGTGTCTCCAGTAGTAGTTTGAGAACCTAGGTCTTCTAAGACCATTACCCTTTTATTATAGAACAAATTGTCTTTTTCTTCATGTTATAGAGGAGGAAATAGTTTTTCTCTACCTTCTACTTAACTAGCTAGGCCCATGAATCATACTGATAAAAAATAGATTAATAATAGGAAAAAAAAAATAATTATATAAGATTTTTTGGCTAATCTTCCCAACAACCTTATTATATAAATTGATCTTTTCTGTTTTAAAGGTATAATAGTGGTGGGTAGTTTGCTAGACATGAGCGATGGAAGCAAAGGCCCAGCTCTATAACCATAGGAATGACAACACTGATGGCCCAATCCAAAGGCCAATGGAAAAAAAAAAAACATACCCCTTATTTTAAATAAATACATATACATCTACATTCCAGCATATACAAGGAAAAGATGAATTATGTATAGCAAACCTGTAGTAGTAGCTACAAACATACAGTAAGGAGTACTCTGAATTTTTTACCAGCCTTATTATGCGTAGTTTCGCTACAGGCTGCATTGCCATACAGGCGTTAAAGTTCGGCGAAATGCAACAGGTACAAAATCGAATTTTTGCAAAGGTATGCATGCCGTCAGCTGGTATCACTACTCTTTAAAATTTCCCACGCGCCTTAGAGCAGGAAGTTGCAGAGCTCCTCACCAGTACGAGACTACAGCCTTCTCTGGTGTAGCCCATTTCTTTCTTGAAACGTACTTCAATAAATCTTACTTTTCCTAACCTTTGCTGATCTGTAATTCTTTACTGCATTGACAGAAACAACTGAGGCCCCCCAGTACCACTAGGGCAACAACAGACTTAGATCATCCCCAATGGTGACAATAGCAGAATTAAACAAGTAAAAGTGTTGACAATGACATCAAAAAATCTTTTTCCTCCACTATCTCTGTGTAGGTCTATCAGTTTTATTTTTCTATGTTATTGTAAGGAAGGAAAAACAAATCTTTATCTTTTACCTATCTTAGGTTATCTGACTGGGGCCCTGTAAATTAAAATGGAAAGGACAGATTAACAAGAGAAAACAGAAATTTATTAACTTGCACATTATATATGTGCACATGGGAATATCCAGTGATGAATGACTCAAAGGATGGTTAGAACTTGCATCTATCTACCATGTTAGGTATTATGTATGTGGATATTGTATTACTCCTATTGCTTGAAATGTCTGTAACTTTTGCTTAAATTCTTTATTATGAAAATAAAATAATGTCACTAGTTTTTTTTTGTGAATTGTATGCATTGATCTTCTGTCCTTTTTATCACTGCTTCGTTTGAAGTTCCTAAACTATGAAAAAAAAAATTTGTGTCTCTTGGCTATCAAGATTTCAATTAGATTAGGTGCTATTAGATGGTAAAAGTTACCCTCTTTTATCATTTCACCAACTATAATTCATTTCTCCTCCATTTTTTAGAAAGTGATGTCATTTAGTAAACACAAGTAAGCTCATTTGACCTTTTTTTGTGTGTGTGTGTATTGGGTCAGTCAATATATCATAAAGCCCAAAAACCTCAGTGACTTGTAATGCTGAATTCCTCTTTGAAAGTATCTGCTTTAAAAATTTAGTTTCAGGGAGAATACATAATAAAGTGAGATATGATTGAAGTATACATCTAAGGGCAAGAGATTATTTTATGATATGTGACAAGTAAGAGCTGATTTGGTGCAAAGGCTTGATGATTCATACTTCACACTTTATTCCTATTGTATACCTCATGCTTTTAATTTAGAATAAATAAAGCTTAATGTCAGCAAGATTTTTGCTTTATATCTTGAAAAACAAAACAAAAGGAAACAAACACAAAAACATGTTTAAAAAAAATGTTTTAGCTCCACACTCATAGATCTCATGTAGGTGGGAGATCACTATGACTGCTTCCAGAAGGGTGACTCATGAGACAATTAAAGTAGATGACAAGAATGAAATAGTTGGATTATAATAGTGACAGTTACAATGACCTTCATAAGGAACTCTGTCATATCTCTAGCACTGAGTCACATTATTTAGTTACACAAAGTTTTCGTTATTACTAGTTTAAAACAAAATATAACTTTCTCTCCAATATTCTCTTTATTTATTTATTTATTAGTACATGCAACAACTTGGATATATCTCTAGAGAATTATGCTGAGTGAAAAAAGCCAATTCCAAAGGTTTACATACTCTATGATTTCATTTATATTATAGTTCCGAAATTTTTAAAAAATGTAGAAATAATGTACAGATTAGTGATTGCCAAGAGTTAAGGATGGGGGAGAGGAGCACAATAAGTTGTTTTAAAAGAGTTAGGGAAGGGATCTTTGTGGTTATGGAACTGCTCTATATTTTGATTGTGGTAATGAATATACATACTCATGTAAATGATAAAATTGCATAAATCAGAATGCAATTGTGTTTATGTTTTGGCACACACACAAATATAGGTGAATACAAGTGAAGTTGGAGAAATCCAAAAAAAATCGCTGGATTTTTATCAACATAAATATTCTGGTTGTAATATTATTCTATAATTTTGCAAGATGTTATTATTGAGGGAAACTGGATAAGAGGTACTCATAATCCTCCTGTATTATTTCTTACAACTGCCTGTGAATTTACAATAATCTCAAAAAAAGTTAAAAAAAAACAAATATGTTTTGTGTCATAGTTATAACAAAGTTAGTTTTCTTTCATAATCATAAGTCGACAACTCTGGGGGCATATGATGTTGACTGCTTGAGATGGTCCAAAACACCATACATCACTGACTTCTATGGGATAAGTATACTAACAATAGAATCATTGTGAATGCACTCAGTGAAAGAGAGCCAGGATTTGACTGTGCTGACGGAATTGAAATAAACTTGAGGCAGAATATTGTGGTTCCTTTAAGAAGACAATCTATGCAAACCTAAGCAATAACGTGTTTCAATTTAGGTGTGATATCAGCAACTTTGAATAGTAAAAAGAAGTTGATGAAAGAGAAATTAGAATTGATGAAAGTTGCTAAGGGCTGTCCAAAGTCAAGACTATTTTACTAGTTATAAACAAGCCACTGAGACCTCTCTTTCCTCGCTTCCATTGCACAAAGACATTGATGTGTTTCCAAAAATGAAGTTGCTTTTGTGATTACCAGTGATCACTCCAAAGCTATCAGTCATCTGTCTTCAAAATGAGCAGTTGTTTTCCACAGGAAGCCAAGAATTACATATTTATGTGGTTGCAATCAACTTTTATGTAAAAAAGATCCAAAGGTCATTGCCCAAACAGATTTGAACACAAACTGTGAGACTGACAAGGGCACTGAGTTTATTTTCAACATACCATGATGGCTTTCCAGGTACTCCAAGGATACTTCCGCTGATTTCAGAACATTTATAGGCAGATCTAAATGCTTGCTGTGTAGTGATGTCTGGCTTCAATTAAGATAATAAAGAGACATTTACATGCAATCATATATATATAATAATCATGTCAATGTCTTTAGATCATATATTGTGGATGAGGACTGGAATTTATGGTGAGTTTGGCCTTACTCTTATAGCTATTTTATGACAGAGCTGAAGTTCATTTGTAATTGTTTTCTACATTAAAAAAAAAAATGTTCTTTGTTCTGACCTTACTTATAAATAAAACAGTTTATAGGTCCATCTTTAACGAAGACAAAGTCATCACTTTTTATTTTCTTATATAGGATCCTTAAGTAATTTTCCATCCAATAGGTCAATGTGATCCTTTATTAGGAAAACTGTTATTCCCACCATTACTATATTCATTTCTAAGTAATCAATTTTTATTTGAATTTAATTGAAAGAGAACTAAATAAATATGCCTTTATTTTAAAATGTCTTTCCTATATTCTTAGTATATCACCTGAACATCTTTTTTTGAAATATGAAATTATGCAAATGTCTTTTTAAAAAATACAGAGATTTTACTCTCCTGTAAAATTTGCATTGTTAGAAATATATAGCATAAAAGGAACCCAAATACTATTTAGGTTTTTAAACTGTCAAGTGAATTCTGCACACTACACTTATTCAGTTCCCATTTGCTACCAAGGAAAA